>NW_006289813.1:5992416-5995695 GCF_000327345.1 Myotis davidii | reverse complement strand
TTGCTAGGGACTTGCCCGGCACTTGCTCTCTACCTCTATTTGTTATCTTACTTCTATCATTGACAGTCCCTCTAGGTTGTGGGCTGCTTGCCTGTGTTCCTGAGAAGCATCTACGGTACCAGTCTATAGAGTGTGTTTTCTTTAGTGAATTACCGGTATGTTTACCGGTAATAAACTTGCACTGTTTTATGTATATGTTTGATTACATACAGCCTTGTGACAGTTTTCCTGCATGTCATAAGCATTTGAATATAAATTAAAATGTTAAAATCAAATCTGATATTGTTTTACCTTTTGTTTGGTGTGTGGAAGGTGTGCGGAAGAGGGGGTAGTCTTATACGGCGAGTATATAACAAACTCTGTATTTTGAGTGGAAATGTTAGGGGGTTGTCTTATACGCCCAGTCGTCTTATACGCCGGCAAATACGGTAATCCCAATGAAATAAGATTTGATTTTGAAATAGCCTTAGAATTTGTATTTGAATGATAGCGATATTTTGGGAAATTCTAATTCACTGTACCCTGTTTATAACAGTACTGTTGGGGAACAAAATTGTAGTCTATAATTCTGTTATTTCATGTTCTTAAAAGTGTGGTTATAGAATTTGGGGAAATACCTTTTGAGTCAAATGATGGGCTATAACATGGATATTACTTAGGTAGAATAATGCAACTTCATTATAAGATTGCTCTATATATCTGTCTTTTTCCTTTCCTCCATGCAGAATTTATCCATAATCACCTTTTTCAGAAGCAACAATTAGAGGAAGATTTAACTCGGGATGAAATAAAGCACCACCCTAAAATGAGACCCCCATTTTCTTTCAGTGTTTATCTTTGCCAGGATAAAGAGGGGCAAATAAAAATGTTGCCCTTAAGGCCTTGATTCTGGATGTTAGATGAAGTAGACAGAGTGTTGACCACATGTGACCTAAGCAGTGTTGGTGGTTATTTTACCAAGCTTCGGATCAAGGTTTGCTTGAAATAAGCTGTGCCGTGGATAAACCTTTGAAAGACCCAGGAGTGAACTGTATTGCCCTCTACATTCTTCCCGCCAGAACATTACTTTGTGGTATTGATTTTGAAAAATGAAATTTAACTTCTAAGAGCACATATCAGATTCAGGTATTCTTAAATATGAAATTGCCTTTGACCTACCCAGGAGCTATAGAAGAATGATAATCACAGAGGGAAGAATAAAGTCATTGTACAGATTTTTCTGTGCTCCTTTTAGTCAATCTATTCTGGAGTGTAGAGGGGGGCAGTTGGTAAACCCAGTTTCTTTATTGTGTGATGCATCAGTTTGATATTGTCAGTCTGTTGCCAAGGTTTGTATTGGGATCATTGCTGTGAAAGAGGCTCCGAGGATATTGTAGCACCAGTTTTTAGATGTTGTTGTAGGTTTCATCCAGAGCAGATGCCAGTAACCTAGTATCCAATTTAGGAGCGTGGAGAAAAATAGACTGATGAAGGCTTAACTCAAGTCAGATAATTTCTATTATAGGCGGACACGACTGGATTAGTTTAGGGTTGTGTTTTTTGTTTGTTTTTTCAAATAAGCCAATTTTTTCTAAGATTAGAATCAACATTATTGGTGGGAGCAGGAAACTTAGGGGCAGGACATTAGCTATAAGATCAAAGGACAGCTGCTTCTGTGTCACAGCTGTAAGGACAGGAAGATGCCCATGTTTCTCAGGTGCTGGTTTTGCATAGTTACATCAGCAACATGTGTCAGTAGACAAAGGAAGGGCGAAGAATATGTACCATACCATTCCACAATCAGCCAAAAGCCACATAATTTTCATTATAGGGAATAGTACATTTTGGTGTACTTTTAAACCCTTATTTCTTTCATTTTTAAAAAATACATTTGAACTCTTACTATGTGCTCAACAGAAGAGTAGGGAAACAAGATTCTAATATAGAACCACTCTTCTCTTTTTTCCCTTGAAGCCAATAGGGTTTAGTGTGTGTATTATACACACACATATGTGTATATATGCATTTAATATATAGCATAGTAACCCTTGGGTTTTTAGATGTGTTTTACTATCTATATATATAAAAACCTAAGCAGCCATCCAACCATTTGACCGTCCGAACGGAGGCTATGACGTGCACTGACCACCAGCGGGCAGACACTCAATGCAGGAGCTGCCAAGCTGCGGTGACTTGACAACTGGGGTTCTCGGGTGCCACAGCTGGAACCAGAGAGGAGGGAGCCTGATTCCGGGGTATGTCACCCGAAAACTGCCCTCTTGCAATCCAAGACCCTTGGGGGGATGTCAGAGAGCCAGTTTCGGCCCGATCCCCACAGGCCAGGCCGAGGGACCCCACTGGTGCATGAATCCATGCACTGGGCCTCTAGTTACTTATAATGTGCTTATTTAAAAAGGGATAACATAACATACATTTTACAAATGATTGTAAGAGTAAACACAACCCTTGTAAACTGCCACCCACATTAAAAAAAAAAAAAAAAAAGATGACTTTGGCCAGCGTGTCAGAAGCCTAGTGGATCTCTTCCCAAATACACCCCATTTGTCCCCCTTCCTCGAGTATGCTAGCCTCACTCTTTAGGTATTCGTTTCCTTGCTTTTCATCTTACCACTTAAGCGTGTACCATAGGCACCAGAAACATCCATAGAGTTCAGGGTTGTCTGTTTGGCAACTCTATATAAATGGAATCATAATTGCCCTTTTCTTTCGTCTTGCTTCTTCCATTTGTTATCCACATTGTGGAATGTAGCTGTGGTTTGTTCCGTTTCATAGCTCTGTAGTATTCTGTTGTATAAATCTACCACCGTTTATTTATCCATGCTGCTGTGTTGGTCATCTGGGTTTTTTGCAGTTTGCACCTACTACATGTACTGTTGCTATGATTATTCTTAGGCTGTCTTTTGATGCACATGATATGACAGCAGGCAATGAAACTATCTTTTCCTTCATGCACATTGAGTAGCCAGTAACCTAACGAAGGAAAGCAACCACTGTGTGGGTTATTCTAAGGTGGTAGGTGCTGTCTAGACATAGAGATGACCATTTCCATCCACGTGAATAAAAAATAGAGTGTCTAGGATTGTAAGTTTGCTTAAGACTCACGTCTACTCATGTTATTTTTTATCAGGAAAACAAAATACTTTTGTTTTTAAACTACCTCTGGCATGATTTCTAGAATTCTAAAATTACCAGAATGAAATGTCCTTAGAGGGTAGAGAGTGTATCTTACATTTCTTTTACGTTCTTCACCATGGCAATGCTGGAAAGATGTTAAGTTCC
>NW_006289813.1:5969840-5992020 GCF_000327345.1 Myotis davidii | reverse complement strand
ACACGACCCATACACAATTGGCTTTCTCCTTTGCTATAACAAATGTCTTTGAATTCTTTTTTTGCAATGAGAAGATTCATATGGTTTGTCTTCCTTGGGGATTGTAACTTTCAAAAGATGCCCTTAAATATATTACTACCTTATTTAAACTATTTGCTCACCAAGTTTAAATAAATAATTTGTGCAGTACTTTGTACAAAGAATAAGTTACGAATCCCCTGGACACACTAGAGGAAATGCTCTGCTGGGTTTCCGACTGTTTTTCTCTGGTCGATTTATGACTTGATGCCCAGCTTCTTTATAGACTCACTGCTCACAAGATAGTTCCCTTTCATGTGTTTTCCATGCTGATAGAAAGAAACACTATGTTCGTGTCTTAGTCTGTTTGGGCTACTATAAAAAATTGCCATAATCTGGGTGGCTCAAAACAGCAAAAATTTATTTCTTACAGTTCTGGAAACTGAGAGTCCAAGATCAAGGCTCTGGCAGATTCACTGTCTAGTGAGGGCCTGCTTCCTGGTTCATAGACAACCTTTCTTTTTGCTATAATCTCCCGTGGTGGAAAGCTGTCTCTCTCTCACATGGGCAGTAATCCCATTCTTAAGGCTCCGCCCTCCTGACCTAATTACTCCCCAAAGCTTCACCTCCGAATAACATTACCTTAGGGGTTAAGATTTCAAACTATGGCCTTAGCCGATTTGGCTCAGTGGGTAGAACCTTGGCCCGTGGACCGAAGGGTCCCAGGTTCAATTCCAGTCAAGGAGTCAAGGGCACATACCTTGGTTGTAGGCTCCTCCCCAGCCCAGGCCCTGGTTGGGGGCATGTGCAGGAGGCAACCAATCTATGTGTTTCTCTCAAGTGGATATTTCTCTCTGTCTTTCCCTCTCTCTTCCACCCTCTTAAAAAATAAATAAATAAATGGAAAAATAGCCTCAGGTGAGGATTTACAAAAAAAAAAAAAGATTTTAAACTATTAATTTTTTGGGGGGCGGGGGGGAGCAGGAAGGGGGCGTGAGGTGGGGAGACACACAAACATTCAGGCCATAGCAGTTAGCAAGCACCAGTAGAAACTTCTTTTTCCTGCACCATTCTCTTGGTATTTAGAGAGAAGCCCCCTGAAAGTGCTTCTATGAGTCCAGTGAAAATATCTTTTCAACTGATATCTTTGAGATTTTGAAATATTTTCTTGACAGCTTACAGTTTTTATAAATCTTGCGGGGAAACATTTTAGATTCTGTTATGAAGTTAAAATTCAGATATTAAAGAAGTGGAATAGTAGCTAAGAAAATGTGCCAGTTTCCATGTTGGTGGTAGAGAGCTGGCATGTGTAGGAAGGTATTCAAGCAAAGGAGTGTCATAATAAAAATGGTGTTTAAAGGAGACTCTACCAGCAGCAGGCCAGAGTCAAGAACAGCTACCCTTCCATGAGGTTGCCCCAGATTGCTCTACCTATGCTGTTTTCTGAACCCTTGTAAATATTATTCAATATGTAAGCAATAATAGATGGGTGGGTCAAAATAAAATGCTTTAGTAACAAATATAGATTAATTCACCCTGATAGGACAGCTATGATTGAAATTCACATGGAAGATAAAATCTTGGATATATTTTTTCCCCTGGAGTTAGAACTTTCAATACGTTAATGCTCATCTTGAGGATATAAGAGAAGCCTTATATTTTGAAGGATGCTAGTGTTTTAAGGAGCAGAGTTTGTGAAACACTGAGTTAAACTTAAACTATAACATAATGTATTTGGGTAGGAGGTAATTGAAAGTGAGAATGTACGTCAGCAGCATGAAACAAGAATGGCCTTAGAATCCCACTTTTGTGTGTCTTTAAGAATAGAAGTTGCTCCCTCTAAAACTGTGATTCTCAACAGAGGCCTCCCTTGACAAGGTAGTAGCAGAATCTCAATTGGATCTTGTCAAATGTCTTTTCTGCATCTGTTGAGATGATCATATGTTTTTCTTTTTTAGTTTGTTTACATGACGAATTTCATTGGTTGATTTTCTAATATAAGCCAACTCTCCCTGCCTGTATTTCTGGGATAAATCCCGCTTGGTTACGATGTACTATCCTTTTAGTATATTGTTGGTTTGATTTGCTAAAATTTTGTTTAGAATTTTTACATCTATGTACATGAAAGGTATTAGTTTATAATTTTCTCTTGTTGTAATATCTTGGTCTGATTTTTGTTATTGCTGTAATGCTAGCCTCGTAAAATGAGTTGGGGGGTATTTCCTCTATCTTTTGGAAGAGTTTGAATAGAATTGTCATTATTTCTTCATTAAATGTTTGGAAAATTTTACTCTGAAGCTATGTGGGTCAGGATTTTTCTTATGGGAAGGTTATAAACTACTCTAGTATTTCTTGAATAGATATACAGTTTGTACCTCAATTCTAACCCAACCCCATAAAGTCAATTTTAGTTTTATTCTTTTCCATATTTGTAATTCCCTTCTCTGACAATGAGAAATCTCTCTCCCATTATCTTGAATATATTTACTTATTTGATTAATTCCCGTGTATGTAATAACCAATCTCCCTTTGCCATGCTGCCCTGTTCCACATTCAGATGCCCTCTTTATCCCACTTGGGCTCTGACATCCTGACCAGAACTGCAGCTGCCCCTTGTCTTCCAGGCCCAACCTCCATGGATGCCCTCCTCACCCACCCAGGCTTTGACACCTGCACCAGACTACTCCATTGCGTGGACACCTCCCCACTTTCTCCTATCATCTGTTTGTGAAATTGTTCCTGCCAAGTGGGTCCATTTTATTCCACTTAAACTCCATGTTGTCTTGGACATAATTGGCAGTTAATAAGACTAAAAAGAACCAAATTTTTAAGTGGACATATGCTATATTGAAACTCTACAAAAAGGTGTTAGTATTATCAGAATTGCCAGCATTTACATTCCAGCTCTGCTGTTAACTAATTCTGCAGCCATGAACAAATTAAATGAATTTCTTTGAACTTTTATTTCCTAATCTGTTAAATAGAATGACAATAGACATAATTATAAGAATGATAATAAATAGCACATGATGCCTATTATGCACCCAGTGCTATGCTAAGGACAACATATATTGTCATCCAATCTTTAAAATGCTTTTTTGGAGGAGATACTATTATATTCATTTTGCAGAAGAAAAAACTGTCATTTGAAGGAGGTGCCATTATCTGGCTCTTTTTACAGATGAGGAAATGAAGCACAAAAAAGTAACTCATACAAAATCATGTAGCTAATAACTGGTGGAGTTGAAATTCAGATATAATGCCAGAAAGCAATACTGACCAACACATATGAAAATTCTTAGTATGTGGTGAGCTGTAGTAAATAATAACCTTTTAATGTATTAAGTGATTAACTGTAATAGCTCTGAGTCACTATTACCAGGTCTGTGACACAGGAAGAGTCTGGCACTGCCCAATAGCGGGGAAGATGAGCCATTTTTAGCTAGAATGCTAATTGGAGGTGGTTTTTCTTACTAGACAGAGTTTAAAATCCTCTTTACTTATTCCACATTGGTAAAAGAGACATTTTTATGTAGAAAGAATACACAGACTCAGAAATAAGTTATGTACTTAAATCTAAAAGGAAATTTAAGTTGAGAAAAGATGTTTTCAGTCCATAGAAGATGAAGAAAAGAATTAATGGTACCCTAGAGAAAAAAGAATAAACAAGGAACCTCAGAGCTGGAGAAAGTCGCCCAGTGGTTACCAGGAGAACAATAAAGACCTGAGAAGCATCTATCATTCCAGTTCAGCATTTAATAAAGCCCAAAGCTCACCATTCCATTAATGTTGGGATGGATCTGTGAACTTGGCACATGATAGGTGCTCAATACATGCTTGTTAAATTTATCTGGCAATCCTTTAAAAAGCTTAAGTCAAATTTCCAGTTAAAGGCACAAACCTAAAACAAAAGGGAGAAGAAGAAGGAAGACAATAGTCTCAAAATTTTGGAGGCTGAAAAACATATAGGAACTGACTTAACAGACTAGAGAAAAGCAATCCTCAACTGTCAGTGAGGAGAACTCACGAAAACTCAATTTACATTGCAAAATCCCCCAGACCCAGTTATCTCTGGAGGTGAAGGTGAAGGTGAAGATGCGGGTTAAGGCTTCACCAACAGTGTGTTAATGAAATCATTATTCTTTGTTCCTTTCCCACTTGGCACAGCAACAGCCCCTGCCTTTCTCAGCTCCCAGACTGTTGGCTGTCAACAAACATGCACCTGGCAGAAAAATAGAACTCTTCTCTGGGAGAAGATCTGACATTGGGAATCTCCCAAGGAATAGGCCCGCTAAATGGCCCTACAGTGAAGACTACAGTCACATGTACATGTGCAGTTTCTAATCAACTTTCGGTGAACAACTGGTGGTTTGAGCAAACAGCCAGTACAACTGAGATGTTCAGAAAATAAGAGATGCATTTACATTCATAAAAAAGAGCATGGTGCTACCTTAAAAATAAAGCATTCAGAGAGTGGCCAGAACCGGTTTGGCTCAGTGGATAGAGCGTCGGCCTGCGGACTCGGGTCCCAGGTTCGATTCCAGTCAGGGGCGTGTGCCTCGGTTGCGGGCACGTCCCCAGTAGGTGGTGTGCAGGAGGCGGCTGGTCAATGATTCTCACTCATTGATCTTTCTCTCTCTCTCCCTCTCCCTCACCCTTCCTCTCTGAAATCACTAAAAAAAATTTATCCCTGACTCTTTATAGGCATCCCCCCAACCCCAATCACCTAACCCAATTCCGGTCAAGGGCATGTACCTGGGTTGCGGACACATCCCCAGTGGGAGATGTGCAGGAGGCAGTTGATTGATGTTTCTCTCCATCGATGTTTCTAGCTCTCTATCTCTCTCTCCCTTCCTCTCTGTAAAAAATCAATAAAATATATTTTTTTTAAAAAGCATTCAGAGAGCAAAGAAACAAAGTTTTGGAAATGAAAATTATGATAACAGACATGAAGGGAGTTTAGATGAATTAGAAGATAGATACAGAAGGTTCAACTTAGGAATTATCCCAGAAAGTTTATAAAATAAAAAGATGAAGATAAAGAAAGTAGAAGAAAAAAATGTAAAATTAGAACACCAATCCAGAAGACTAGATTTACTTAAGTAACAGATGGATAAAATGCATGGATGAATTTTAGTAATTTTATCATAAGTGGGAAAAGTAAATCTCAAATATATACTAGGACAGCATGATGTACTTTATATAAAATTTACTTTCTCTAGTATTTCAATTTGTTCTTAGTGAAAGGGTTGTTCCTAATTACAAAGCTTGTCATTAAAATGAATTCCCAAAATTTACTTTTTATCTACTGGCTCTGTTTATCTACATATGTAGGAATACATATAGATGCAATGAAGTCATATAAAAATGAAAGTAAAGGAATGACAAACACAAGATTCATGAGTATGGTTAAATAAGGTAAATGGTAGCAGAAAGGTGGATTGATTGTGGGTGAGGAGAAGATGGTTACAGGTAGGTTATTTTCAAGGCTCCAGCTTTCAAATGTCAGTTCAAGGGCGCTAACTGCACTGTTAAAAACAGCTAATTAATTAAGTAAAATAGGGCCATGCACAGACAATGATAAGTATCTGTCGTGAATTATAATTAATCCATATTTGTGTACCTCAGGTTCAATTTTAAGAAAATAATTTAGGGAGGAAAGGAAATATAATCATGTATATTATGTGGCACAAACAGGATAGCATTTAATTTGGGGATGAAAAGTGTGTGGAGGAGCAGGAAGTAAAAGATAACTAAACCTTCCTCTTCTAATCTGGGAAATTTATAGATAATACCTACTATTAAAAAGTCATAAAATAATCATATTACTTAGAACTAACAAAGTAAACAGAATCTGTACAAGAATTCAAAATCGTTGCTTGGAAGTATGGTGTTGGAAGTGACAAATTAAGTTGATATTTGTTACAAGTTTTTAAAGCTGTTTGATTCTTTAAACTGTTGATAAAATTTGCAACTGATAAAAAATGAAGCTTAAAAAAATAAAAAGGAGTTATCAGGGCTAATTAAAATGGAAAAAAAAAGCATAAGAGAAAATAATGGAAACTCATTCCTAAAAGATATTTTGCCAGGAAATTATCCTATAAGTTGATCTGTTATATCAATCAATTGATTTTCAGCCAATTTCTTTGCCATTTCCACATGGCAAAGACATGCTGTGCCTGCTTTTCATTTTCTTTTTTAAACATATTTTATTGATTTTTTTTTCAGAGAGGAAGGGAGAGGGATAGAGAGTTAAAAACATCGATGAGAGAGAAACATCAATCAGCTGCCTCCTGCATACTCCCCACTGGGGATGTGTCCGCAACCAAGGTACATGCCCTTGACCGGAATCAAACCCGGGACCCTTGAGTCCGCAAGCCGATGCTCTATCCACTGAGCCAAACCGGTTAGGGCTTCATTTTCTTTAGAAAGCTAAAAAAAGTATGTGCTGTTCATGTGCATGGATTCTCATTACATCGATGGTTATAGTGATCACCCCTAAAATTCTGGAAAGAGGTTAGACTTTTATTTGGGAATGATGAGCTTAAAAAGCTAACAAACAAACAAAAAGCAGCCAAGATATTATTCTGATTGAAAGGGAAAAGCTCCGTACAAATAATTGAAAACTTATTATTTGATAAACAGAAAACTAGAAAAATTATTGTTAAAATGGTGTGACATTGTTAAATACTGAAAAAAGGATTGCTGTAAAACTGCAAAGAAAAAAATCCTGTTCTACACTTCTGATGGAAACATACTATTGTTCAGGCATGTTTAGCAGTTACCTAGGCTGAATTTTTGGCAACGTGTCTGTTAGCCACAGACAGTGTGTTTTATCTTCTACTTACTGTATTTCAGGCGTGGCATTCAAATACAACTGTCGAGATCCTAGATGTGAGGATAAGGCACCATTTAGAAGCTGTCTTCTTTGGCCACTGAAACAAAAAGTATTTACAACCACAGTAAAAGCTGAGTTTGCACAGAACTTTTAATCATTCTGTATTTTAGTTTTGCCAACGCTAAAATGGAAATAATCATTCTAAGGTACTCATTAGAGTTACTCCAAAAAGCAATTAAGATGACTGTCAATGGCAATCACCTTAAAAAAAAGGACTGTTTGATTGTTACATATTATGATAAGCACAAAGGAAAAGTGAAGTTGAGTTTCATATCAAGGTAGGAGAAGGATTGTTTCAGCTTTCTAGAGTCTGAAAAGAAGGTGTCTCTTAACTAAAAGGAATGAACCATGTGTGTTATATAAATAAGCACACATATACTTTTAAGTCTTGTGATATTTACTAGATACTTGTTATCTACTAACTCTGTGTAAAATACAAAATGTGAGTATGTTTTTGTGTTGACATATCCAGAAAGCCCTAATTTAGGATTTTTAGGTATAGCCAATGAACCAGCTATATTTAGCATCCACCAAGTGAATATAGAACATACTTTGCCAATGTCATAAGCACTGAGTTGACAGGCCCCATGACATTTTTTGGTTACATGTTTTGAGTGACCACATTTTGAGTTACAGGGCTTACCAACCTCATGGCCATAAAAAGTTCTAACGCTCCCACCCTATTAGATATTGCATTTATATCTAGTTTATTCATTCCTGCCTCTACGTTGGGTAACTAGGGAAACAATGATGTCACTGCTCAGTGTGGTACTTATTAACTTCTCAATTTAGGCTCATGGTCTTGGAAGCCTACAGCTATTTAATAAGTCTCACCTCCACCTCTGTAATAAATTCATACAACTTTTATTTTTTTAAGGGGAAAATCGAGGAAACTATCATTCTGTTTAATGCATTATTTGGAGGAAAATGTATATTCTAAAGTATTGTGTTTCTGAAAAATCATCTGTGCATTTGCAGTAGTAGTTTTTTGATGGACAGTGACAACCTTGAGCCAGTTGTGTGACCCGAATTAAATGTTCCCCCTTGGACATGCTCTCCTTGGAGCAGTCGTCCTTCGGCCAGCCTTCACTGCCCCCTTGCTTATGATTTCAGAGGCTAGATCTCTATCTTGCGCTTCTTCCTTTTAATCTTCTTTCCAATTCCATCATGTTGGTAAAAAATAGTTTTTAGAAATAAACTGTAGCCAGGTATAACCCTGGACTTTAAAAAGCCATCTGCCCAGAAAATAGGATAGAAATGAGTTAGCAATCTTTTCAGTGAAATAAGTGAATGGGCACTCAGTACAACTCAGCAATCACTTGTCTAATATGTTTGTGTTCTTAGTTTCCAAAATTATTTCACTCTTCTTTTCTCAAACCTGCTCTCCTCAGCTTTTGACCTGACAATATAAATCACTGAGAAAATAAAACAACCAGATATGAATTGCCTTATTTCTCCACTATAAACCATCAAACCTACCCACCTCCATTCCTGTCTGTACTCT
This sequence comes from Myotis davidii, assembly GCF_000327345.1. Lineage (NCBI taxonomy): Eukaryota > Metazoa > Chordata > Mammalia > Chiroptera > Vespertilionidae > Myotis > Myotis davidii. Next base: position 5,983,600 of record NW_006289813.1, on the reverse strand, counting down.
TCCTTCCTTCTGCTTCTAGAAATGAAAGGCCAACCCTGACGCTTTGGCTTGAGATCCTGCCCCCTCTCATTCTCAACTTTCTCCTCTCTCTCGCATTAGTTTTTCCTTCTCTGCTGGACATTTTCATCATCCTATGGGCTACTGCCGCCTTGTTTTAAAAAAGCCTTTCCTTGACTCTTCATGCCACTCTAGCTACTGGCCCATTCCTCTTCTCCCCAGTCACTGGCAAAAAGAAGAAAGTACTCACCTGGGTTGATGCTGCTGAGAGGTCAAGGCCCACAGGATTTGGAACCTTGAGAAGGCACCTACAGTTCACTGTCTCCTGCCCCATCACTCCTCTGAAACTGCTCTTGTCAGGGTCCCCAGGAATCCCATCTGCCACTAACCTGTGGGTCCTTAACCTCTTGGCAGCATTCAACACAATTGAATCCTTTCTGCTTTTTGAATACTGATTCTCCCCACAGCATTTCCAGGGAGGTAAAGTGAGAGATCACAGAGAAGGAGAGAAAGCCAACACAGGTTGTGTTATGAAGTTGGCCACGGCTATGGGCAACTGGTGGAACCAATGCTTGATTCACAAGACCCTGGTTTATAAGACCCTGGCGAGTCTTATAAATGGGCCTCAGAACTGTCTGTCTGGGGGATAAAAGGGGAAGCTGTATCCATCAGAGCTCATCTCCCTCAGCTCAGGGGTGGGGCCCCACAAGTGTTGTCGTCCCTGTCCCAGCTCATGCAGAGTGCTGAGTAGGTTCTTTAGGTAAAACCCTGCCAGTTTTAGCTGCCGTGAACTCAGTGAATTCTGGTAGACAGTTTTGAGATCTATTCTCATCTGGCAGATACCCTGTAGCTTCTCTGTGCTTCCCAGAGCAGATTTTATGGTTATTGTTGGTTTGTTCCCATCCATTTATATTTTGGGGTCCATAGAGATACCTTGTCACCAAGTTTGGGTATAAATGTAGTCCACAGATTTGCGGTTTTGCTGTCTACTTGCTCTGTTTTTATGCAGGGATTTCGTTTTCATCACCAATCCATCCTCCCATAGCATTCTTAAGGAACTAGTAATTTTAGGCAATAAATCAGCTAAATCTCTCTTTGAGTCAACTATCTGGTTATTTTATTAGAAATGATAAAACTACTTTGGGTGTACTGACATGATCAAATTTTACTTTTGTATGGCTGCTTTCTGGTAAATCAAACTTCTGGGTCTCTTTTCTTGGAGCCCTATCAAAAATGACATCACAGAGCAGCGTATATTGCTCCTAATTTAACACTTTTTTGGATGATTAGATCATAAAATGTTAGAGAAGTGATTCATATCTTTGTAAATCATTGTGTTAAAATATATGATTTCATTTAGTGCATTAATATTGTAAGTGCAGTTCAGTTTCTGACTTCATACACAAGTTCAAATGAATAGGCACATTTACCTCCTGATTAAGTAAAAATAGCGTTCCACATTGATGATTGAACAAACCAGGGCTTTAGAGAGTTATTACTTAAACCTTTGCCTGGCATTCTGCTCAACTTTCCATGCAATTTATTTCATGACTGAATTACCCGTGGCTTTAAAGCAATATTTACCCAGAACCTGTGGTTTTTAAGATAATTTAAGATTCCTTTGCCAGATCACTCTGTCAAGTACAGCTTCTTAAGACCATAACAGATATGCTTCTAATAGTTTTATTGTTGAGTAGATGATATGTGGTAGAGTTTATTTTCACTTAGACTTTTTTGTTCTAAATCAAAGTATAAAATGTCTTCTAAAAGTAATTACAATGCCATCATAGATTGAAGATGAATTGACAGAGGAATAGATAAATGTATAAATAAATGATGAAGCAAGTATAGAAAAACGTTCATTGTAAAATCTAGAGTATAGGTAAAGAGATGTCTTTCAACTTTGCTGTATGCTTGAAAATGTTTATAATGAAATATTAGGGAAAATAACATTGTAAACATTAAAACTCTAAGAAAGAGAAATGGAAGACACCTTGGATTTCATTCTAGAATTCCTCAGTTAAAACTGAACAAACTTTGTAAAACCTAGAAGAATTATACTTTGAAAGTGTCTTCTATGTGTATTTAAGCACATTTTAATAACCTTTTTGAAAGAAGTTTTTTAATTTCTAAGAGTATCTTTACTTTCTTTCCTGATAAAATAATTTTTATATTCAATATTATTTTATATTAGTTTCAGGTGTGCAACATAGTGGTTTGACATTTATATAATTTATAAAGTGATACCCCCATTAATCCTCATACCCAATGACACCATACATAGTTATTACAATATTATTTACTGTGTTCCCTGTGCTGAACTTTACATCCCCATGACTATTTTGTAACTACCAATTTGTACTTCTTAATCCCTTCACCTTTCTCACCCAGTCCCCCAAGCCTTCTCCCATCTGGCAGCCTTCAATCTGTTCTCTGCAACTATAAGTCTGTTTCTGTTTTGTTTATATTGTTCTTTAGGTTCCACATATAAGTGAAATCATATGGTATTTGTATTTCTCTAACTTATTTCACTTCGCCTAATACCCTCTAGGTTCACCCATATTCTTCTGAATGGGAAGATTTCATTGAAAGAAGAATTTCTTAAAAACAGTTTCTATCACTTCTTTATAGAAGGTCTCTATCCAAAATAGCTTCAGGAAGTAAGTTTCCTTGATATAGGCTTAAAATAAAAGCTAAATTAAAAAAACACACACACAAAAAAACATGTTTGAACCGGATGCCAGAGATGCTAGTGTAAACTGTACTCCCTCCCTGCACACTCATGCACACAGTAAGGTTATATTTGGTTAGGGGCATAGGGCTACAAGATTTTAAAGGGATGATGTCAGCTTTGCCAATCAGCTTTTGCCACCTGCCCTTAGAAATGAGTTTAATCTCTCAGGATTAGAAAAATAAAGGCCAGAAATCAGAACTCCTGAATCTTTGGGCAGAAGCAGAGCTTCTGTGCAGCCTGCAAGTCCCAACACCCAGAAAGTGAAGGTGGAGGCCATTCTACCAACTTGGCTGAACGCCAGGGGAGCTGTGGCACCTTGAGGACTAGCAGTTTGAGGAACAGCCAAAAGCATCATCCTTGGCATAGACGTTGTTGACTCAGAGTGAGAGCCTTCAACAGTGGGATTCATTCAGCCAGTTTCCTGGCCAGTGGTGAGGACCTCTGACTGGGAGAGGAGAAGGTGGTGGGCACCATGGGAGACTCCGTTGGCCGATTTCCTAGCAGACAGTGGAGGCTCCCTCTGCTGACTCACAGAACCAAATGAGAAATGCATTGTTTATTTAAATGCCTAGTGTATTGCTTGGGAATAAGTTCCCTAAAAGCAGAGCCTGAGGTGGGAATTGTTCAAGTGATTGATTTGTGAACTGTTCTCAGGGGAAGGGCAAGAAGGAAGCAAAATAGGGCAGGGGAAGACAGCCACCCGAGAATGAGTTCTCAGCAGGCGTTTGGCTTCAATCCAACCTCACACAAAAGATCTTACAGTGGTTCTCAACCTTCCTAATGCCGCAACCCTTTAATACAGTTCCTCATGTTGTGGTGACCCCCACCCATAAAATTATTTTCGTTGTTACTTCATAACTGTAATTTTGCCACTGTTATGAATCGTAATGTAAATATCTGATATGCTATATGTGTTGTCCAATGGTCGCGACCCACAGGTTGAGAACCGCACCTCACAGTTGGTCCAGGTCCCACCTGGAGGCAAGGGACTGGTTTTTAGAGTCTGTGTTTCAGACACTCATTGGCTGAAGTTTAGCTGAAGTGTGAAGGGTTGGAACAGCCTTCCCAATAAAGAGGTTCCTGAGGGCAATTCTTTGGAGAAAAGGGAAGCTGTGCCTTACTAAAACCCAGAGCACAGTAGCAAAGCCCAGTATAAAAGGAAGCTGGGCAGAGCATCAGGTAAGTCAGTACCTGGTACTGATGCTGTATTCCTGTTTGGTAGCTAATTTGGGCACAAATGTAAATGGGACCCTCACTGTGTTAGGCTGTGACACCAGCTGTATTAACCAAATATTAATCTTAGATTAGCTTTAAGCACGTAGAATAATCAAAATGTTCTCGAGATGAAGGCCAAAAATGGATTAAGTGCTTTTCCTCTGGGGACTATAACTTCATACTCATGGTTAGATCACTTTTTTTTACAATATCAAATAAGCATCAATAGTGTAAAAAGAACATTTGATTCAGTTAGCTTACAGGGAATTCAACCCTGTTTCTGTCACTTCTGTGGCTTCAGCTTTAAACCTCTCTGGGCTTTTGTTAAATAAGGGACAACTGATATTTGCTGCATCGTTATTACTATTTTGCTTATTATATTTATGAGGTAATAGGGAGCCATTGAAAGACTCAAACAGGGGCCAATATTTCTAAGATTTCTTTGAGAAAGGTAAATAAACCCCAGTAGCCCCATGTATGCTGCCCAGACGAGTGAGAATCAGGGAGAGATACTAAAAGGCTGGCACTGTAGTTCAGGCTTGAAGTAGTAAGGCCTTCCCTGCCTCCTCCCCCAGCCGGATTAGATTTCTTAAAAACAGTTTGTCTCTCTTCTTCCCTGCAGAGCCCTCCCAAAGAACCTTGTAATTACATGTCCAATGTTCATTTTATCCACTAGGCATAAGGCAGGAACCACGCGTACTTCATCATCATTGCATACCCTGAGCTGGACACTGTCCGGAGAGGTTTGAATAAAATAAAGTCTAATTCAGTTGATAGTGGTCAAGAAAAAAAAGACGAGTCTTGCTATCTGATGAAGGGAAGGAGTCACAGGTAACTTTAAAGCTTTAAACCTGAGAGGACAATAGTAAGGAAGTTGGGAGGTTAGAGTATTAGTTTTCTATTACTGCAAAACAGACTACCACAGCATATTGTATTAAAGCAGTACACAATTTCTGTGGGCGAGGCTTCTGGGCACAGCTTAGCTGGATCCTGTGCTCAGGCTCCCACCAGCTGCAGTCAAGGTGTCACTAGGCTGATGTTCTCATCTGGAGCTTGAGTCCCCTTCCAAGTTCATCCAGATTATGGGCAGATTCAGTCCTTTGTGATTGCAGGACTGAGGCCTCAGCTGTCCTTTCCCTAAGCAGTTCGCAGTGGGATCACTTGCTTCATGAAGGTAACAAGAGAGTGTCTTTCTTGCTTAGGGGCTTTTCTTTGAGGTAAGGCCTGTACCCTCTTTTAAAGGTCTCACCTCATTAGGTCAGGCCCAACTAGGATGTTTTCCCTTTTGGTTAACTCAGTCAGCTAATTTGGGACCTTAATAGTATCTGCGCAGTTTCTTCGCCTTTGCCATATTCTGTTGGCTAGAAGCAAGTCACAGGTTCTGCCCACACAGAAGGGGAGAGGATGGCACAAAGGATAGCAGGGACAAGAATCACGGGGAGCCATCTTGGAATTTGCCAACCACAGCTCAGTCCTTGTCAGTTTGGGGTGTTGGTGGGAGACAAGAAGCTAATGATGGGTGGAAAGTCAAAGTTGGACTTGTAGGTTTGACACAGTTGATGCTCTCAGAGAGGAGAGCAAAGCACCAAAGACTCTTGGTTTGGGGAAGATGTTTACTATTTAGGGAAGTAAAAGTACCTAGCAAAGTAGAGAAAGACCAGCAGAATGTAGGAGAGGAACAAGTGACGAAATGTCACATAAGCAGGAAGGAATTTCAAGAACTGGGTGAGTTGAATGTAGCAATCCTCAAGGAAAATGTTGGTAAAGCCATTCACTTGACTATGCAGTGACCTTAGAGAAAACTTGCGGCGAAGTGGTGATGTCAGAGTCAAGGTTGCAGAGAATGAATGGGGCAGGGGATGTTAAGAGGGGTATTCGGTCCAGGCCTGTGACAACTCCCACATCAGTCAAGGGCAGGGCTGGGCCCTGAGTCACTGCTTCTAGATGAGAATGAGCTTCCCCAGGCCTTTTTCAGTCTAGCTGTGCTTACATGGCCCTCAGTTAACTTTTCTTCTGGGATGTGTGAAGTAGCACCACAGTTTGCACGCTATTTTGGGACTCTTCTGGACAAGACAAAATGAGACTTTTAGCAGAAAACTCATTTAATCGACCAACTGGGCGAAATCTGAGGTAGGGAACCTTTCTTCTCTCTGAATAATTAAAAGTGAACTCTTCCATATTAGTTCTGGAAGTTGAATTTTTAATGATGAGTAAAAATCTTTGCTTGGTTTCTTTTTGGCCAGGCCTCATTTCTTTCAAGACAGGAGCCCAGCTGCCCTAGCTGTTTTGCAGAAACCAAGTAGAACTCTAAGGAAATGAAATAGTAGGAAGAATTATGCAAGTTTTGGATCCAAAACAGATATTTTGAAGCTCTTGAAATAACCAGCATTGAAAAGGGGTATCATTAATCAAATGCAGGGTTGCCATATACAAGCTAAATTTAATTCTAATATAACAAATCCATAAATGAAACTATTTCCCTTTATGATGTCCCAGGATTGTGTCCCACCTTCTCTCCTTTCATTAAAAAGATCAACCTGAAATAATTTTGTCTTATTATGAGACCTATATAGCTAATAAAGGCTAACACAACAAGTATCATCTGATTCTATCCATATAGTAATAATATTGTCCGATTTTCTTGTATCTTATTTTCATTATTACAAATATTCACTTCCATCACAAAGCAATTTGCATAAGTATTTTCACCACCTATTTTTTCTTTATCACTTATCCCATGTTTAAAATTCCTGCATAGAAAAATAGGATTAAAATGGACAGCTCTAAGTTTATAATCATCTCTGCAGCCTGTGGTATGTTCATCTGACATTTTAAGTAGATTTCTCCATCATTTTAAACCAATGGGGTAAGTGCTGTGCACATTGTTGTAAAGTGTATTTCGTGGCTCACTGAACTTTTCTGTCTTTAACTTTTCAATACATATAATTAGATTAAAAATTTGGCTGGTCAGGATAAGGAGAAATACTAGAGGGAAATGGCTCTTAACGGAATCATCAGTGTGCCTGGGATTATAATTGAAACAGAAATGAACATCTTTCTCTGTAGGAAGTTCAAGAAAGGCTTTGTTCCATTTTTACATTGGAAATCATCTGTTATTGTAACCTAGACACCTAAACCCACTCCAAATTCGAAATGTCCCATTTATAAACATGCATGCCAAGTTTCAAACGCCCCTTTTGAATGTTTGCATATAATTTGAACTTGCAATGCCACAGTAAAATACAGTTTCCATTGTATTGCCTTACCCACACCGCATGGGAGCTGCCTCTTTTCTCTGACATCGCTTGAATAGACGAAACATACTTTGACTTTGTTCCGGAAGAGGAATGTTTCTCGGCTCAACTGAAATGATTGCTAGGTATAAGCTGCCAACTTCATTTTCCTCCTGCAGAAATGTACATTTCTCCCTATTATAAAATGTGCTCATAATAGAAATGAGACAGTTCCCAAGAGTGTGGTTATCCAAAGGTAATCTCAACCCAATCTGATTAGAGGCAAGTGGCTCATGCCTCAGAATGCTCCAGGGTATGATTATTTTATGATAACCATACTCTGTATCATGTCTTATTGATTAACTAATAAAGCGTCAGCTTTTGCTATTTAGAAGAAATGCTGAGAAACCAAGGGGGATAATTGGTTCTAGAAAGGAAGTGATTCTTTCAAAACACCCCAGCTACCTCTTGTGTCGCCTTTTTACAACTTAGGGTGGACAGTGAAAGGTCATTGGTGGCCTATGTTAGCATCTCTTCAGTGTTAAGATCATTCATTTGCTAAACCTGATGCACTTACGTGCATTCAAATGTACCCTAAACGGTTAACTCTCTGTGTTGTGAGAGCAAGATGACATTCCTTTAAGGAATGCTATATTTTGTCCCCATCATCCAGATGACTTCATTGCACAAGTCCAGGGAAATATAGATAGAACCTGAAAAATACAGCAACCAGCTTGCCTATGGAAGGCATATGCTGGTAACATCACCTAGCATTGGAGTGAGACAAGCATATGACTAGCAGGCAAGTATTTTATACCCAGAATAGCTTTTGGACTATCACTAGAAATGTGTCCCTTAGCACGTAAGTCCAGCATTCAGGCACCCATAAAATTCTTATCGCTCCCAAAGGCTATGACTACACATCTATAAAAAAGGTGGAGTGGGGCAATTGAAGCAATTACCATCGGTGATTCAATTTAACAACCTCTTTTGTCACAATTACTTTATGTTTTCATTGTAAATATAAGCTTACGGCCTAAATTACCAAATCATCGCCTCAGTATTTCATTTCCTCTTACTATATAGACACAGCTAATATATTCAAATTGAAAATGTTCCAAAGAAATGGTGTCCAACTCTGGTGCTTGTTGATGTATCTTTTTGATCCATTTTAACTCTCCAAGAAATATAATCTAGTCACTTCTATAATAACTGGTCTAGAGTCACTGGGTGCTAGGGTCCAGAGATCTCTTTCCCACCTCAGTCCATTTCCTTGGCTATGCATTTTTTATGTGGTCTAAACAGAATAAGACTTTGAAAAGCTATACATAAGGTTAGTTCAATTTATACATGTCTGCTTTAAGTATCCCACTATTCACAGAACCTGTGGTATTTTTATCTTCAAAATCCAAGTATTCTAGAGTGGAATTTCTGTACATTTCCTAAAGAGCATTTTATTAGAACCTCTGTCTTTAGGATCTGTTTAGAGTTTGCCATGGAAACCATCCAAACTGTTTTCAAAAAGACCTTAAAACTGACCATTTAACACAACTTCCTATTTACTTGATGTTGTTTCTCTCCCTTTTAAACACAGGGTTTTAATGGTCATCTTTTTTTTTTTCCTCCTCTGGTAGTACGTTTTTTAAATCAGACCTTTTGTTTGTGTTGTTTGTTTCTTCTGGGTAGATGCATTCCTTCTAAATTATCGTTGACAGTCTTGCTCTGCAGGATGTGAGCACTGCCCTCGATGCTCTCTAAGTTGAAGAAATACGGAAATTCCAAAGGCTGATGATGACATTTGTCCTCAGGAGAGTTGTACAAGAAGAGCTTCCCCCGCTTTTCCTCCCAGAGAGTAAAGAACCGGCCACCGTACTGGTTCTGCCTTCTCGGACATTAGCAGGTTCTGCGATCCTCATGCTTTTCAACCACAGATGGTTGAAGTTCTCAAGTTTTTTCTCTTCTGCTTGTACTTACTTACGGCTTTTATTGTTTCATTCATTTGTTTCCTTTTTTACAATGAGTAGAAATAATTTAGGTCTATGAAAACATGTAAAGGTTATATAGTCTCCTACCTTCTTCTCATGTCTGTGTGTCTGGTTGTTTCCTTTGGCTATGTAGTTTAGTAATTCCCTGTTTAAGTCAGCATAGGCTAAGTTATGCTGCTGTAACAAGCAATTGTGAAATTGTGTCTTCAAATAACAAGATTCATAGTGAAATCATGGGTCAGCAAGATAGGCTCTGCCTCACATAACCTCACTCTAGGACCCAGGCTACCAGGAGCATTGCTGGGCAGTAGAGCAGAGAGAAAGAGAGCTCTGGGGAGTCTTGCATTGATCAACAGCCCTGGCCCAGAAGTAATACACACATTACCAACATGAGGCCCATGATCCATTCAACAAGGACTGCACCGAGGGGACAGACAGTACAGATATGTCAGGGGTCTAGAGTGAGGGAGAGACAGAAACACTTGGTGAACTGCAGGAATGACTATCACATGCCCCCAACTAAAACAATAGACATTTATGAAGGAGCTCATTAGTTTCTTCTCCCACATTACCTAATAAATCCTTACCACACCTCAAAACCTCAGATTAGGGATGTTGTCATTGAACTGGAAAGCTCAAGGAAAGATTTATTAGTTCTCTATTGCCACACAAACTTGGTGGCTCAAAACAACATACGTTTCTTATCTCACAGTGCCCATGGATCGGAAATCTGGGCGCCCTGCTGAGGCCCATCGGACTGAACTCAAGCTGTCAGCAAGGGCTCTGAGACGTAGGCTCCTCCACTCTCGCTGGTGGTGGGCAGAATTTCCTTCCTCGCAGTTGTTGCAGTCCCAGCCTCTTGCTGGCTGTTGGTCAGGGACACTGTGGTCACCCTCGGGTCCCTGCCAGATGGCCTCTTCTACAAGCAGTTCACAGCATGGTGGTTTGCTTCTCAAGGCCAGCGGGAGAATCGCACTTCAGATCTCTGCTCTCTCGCATGAGCTCTTCTGACTAGGCCAGGCCAGCCCAGGATCATCTCTCTTTCATTAATTTAACATCAACTAATTAGAAATTTTGATTGCACCTGTTAACCCCTCTGTCTTATAACGTACTTATGGAAGTGATATCCCATTATACATGCAAGTTCCTCTCACACGCGAGGGGAGGGTGTTACACAGGATTTATGCACCAGGGGCAGGAGTCTTGTTGGCCCTCTTAGAATCCTGCCGACACAGACACAGAGCGACCACATCTTCAATTAGAAGTGAGTCTTAGAGCTGGTAGCATTTAAGATCATCTTAACTGGCTTCACAGAAAAATTTGTTGTTCAGTGAATCGCCATTTAAAACATAAGAAGGAGAGGGGGAGGTAGGAAAGAAAAGAAGGAAACTGATGTTAAATGACTTCAAGCAGAGAGGGCCACAGGGCAGCAGTGGAGCCCTGTGTGAATCAGATCAGCCTCCCAAATGCCAAGCTCCCAAGCATTGCACTGTCTCTTCAGTAGAGATAAGCATGGCATTCTTAGATGGCCCTTGATGGCGTCTCACATTGTATCTCTTTTCGACATAGCATTCCTTTTGAAGGTTTACTTTAAAGGAAATTACTACATTATTCTTTTCTAAAGAAAAGAACATTGGTTGCTCTGCTTCTTACTCAACTGCCCTAAGATGGCTCATTATTTTATAATATGTGCAGTATTGCCCAGAAGTAATTTTCCTTTTATTTTTGCCCACAAGGTGGAAAATTAAGGTTGAAATACAACTTTATTTTTGCTTTTCCCAGAAGAGGTGACAGTGTAGTTTTTCCTACCTGTTTTCAACAAGCAGTGAAATATTATTTTGGCTACAACTATTGACTCCTTCATCCTATCTTGGCAAACGTTTATGTAGAGAGTCTCCTGCACTTGTTTGTGCCCCAGAGGCCATCCTGGGATCTTGTGGGATGGAGGGTTATTTCCTCCCAGAGCCTTTGTGACCTGGCCTTTCTACCTGTCGCCATTCTCAGGTATGCCTTTGCATGTTCTTCCTCTTTTTCTAATTGGAAAAGCTTATTCCAAATTTCTCCATAACATTTCTGCCCAGGAAGAAATAGAGAAGCTCTAACAAAAATTTGAGCCTCAGTGGTTTTGATTTTTTTTTTGGTCCTGGATAAATACATTGGACAAGGGATACTATACATTTTAAGAGACTGCCTCTTCATATCATTATTTTCTGTCTTCTCTTGGCCTTTTTGATCTATTCCAATGTGATGAAGAATTTGTAGAACTTCAATAATAAAAACTATTAGGATTATCTGTTAGGTTCACTTTTACAGATCTTTCCTTCTGCCATTTTGTGATCAGTACTTAAGATGAACTAATTAGATAGGAAAGGTGGTGTGTGTTTTTCCTAGCTAAATAACCTTAAAGAATCTATAGGGTCCTAAAGCATCCTTTCAGTATTTATTCAACACAAATTCCTGAGTGGGTACTATGAGCATAGCACTGCCCTGGGCATTTGAGAAGAAACATCTGCTTTCTGCCTACAAGGAGACAAGCTGCTGGAAAGAGCATAAGTTTAAAATCATACAGACCATTCTTCCACCAGCTAGGTATAAACCTTACGCATATTATATTTTCCTCTAAGTATTACTTTCTTATCTATAAAATGGGTATAATAAACCCTATTCCTTTAGATAGTGAATATTCATTGCTTTAACATGCTGGCCCTGCCTACCTAAAGTCCTGGTTATATTTAACACCCCATCTACCCTATACCTGCATCTGTGCAAGTGAATGTGGCTAGAATAAAATAACACAACATGCTGGCTCACTTCACTTTAAATTCAGGATTGCTAAACTCAACTGGGCCTACTGCTGCCCTGAAATATGATTTATTTGCTCCATTCTTGCTCCCATTCTCCTAGATCACTGTCTTCAAAATGAAAACATGAACATAGAATTAACATGAAATCCAGCAATTCCACTTCTAGGTATTTACTCAAAAGAATCAAAAGCAGAGACTGATGTACAATGTACTTAATGCCATTGATTGCACACTTAAAGTAGTTAAAATGGTATATGTTATGTTATTTATTTTTTAACCACAATTTTTATTTAAAAATGACATATGAATACTTCCTAAGAAACATGTAGGCAAGGAAGTCACTTTGCAGACATACTCTTTCCTAAAACTAATTGGCCTAAGGATGTCTGAGATTCCGGGGTCCCCTTTCACACTTGCCCTTCTCTTCTTTATGAAAATAAAAATTTTTAATCATGCATTTCATCTGTTATTATGAATCTCACTATGATACATGGCTCCAATGGGTAAGAAACCAGATAAATAAATCATTTGAAACATTAGTACATGTTGAGAAAATGAATGATCCATTATTGGTTAATACTTATTATTATAGCTCAGTTATTTTCCAATTCTTTGTTTTTAATTAACTGAACAAGGACTAATGAGTTGTCAGCTATAGATCATTAAAAAATAATTTTTGATAATATAAAATATAAGAATTAATTCTGTAATAATCTTTGGGATTTTGACAAATAGCTCACAAGTTTCAAAAATTCCATAATTTTGCTTTAACAAAATTCTTCTCAACTAGTTATACAAGTGAATTTATATCCTTTACAGTAATTTAAATTTATGATAAAAAATTTGAGTTGTCACCTTAAGAGGTATGAAGAGATATTTTCAAAATTATTTAGGAAATATGCAAGCAAAACAAATTTTGATGATTACTAAGTTAGTTGACTACTTGTATTTTTTCCTCTGTTCGCAAAATGCCAGCTTCTCCCAGGTTCTCTCTATCAGCTGATGACCCTGATTTCTGCTGCACTGAGCAAATTGAAGCAATCAAAAGACATCTTCCCCAAACTTCCCCCCACATCTGTACACCTGCTGGCACCTGCACTCACACATTATACCATCCTTCCCGCTCCTATGGATGAACTCCCCAAGCTTTTACATAAACAAAACCCAGGTTATTCTTTCAGCAGTTCACCTCTCTCTTTCCTCATCCATTGTTTCCCCTTTACACTGGATCATTCCTATTAGTATACAGATAGGCTGTTATTTCCTCTCATCTTAAACAGCAACAAACAAGAAAACCTATCTTGATCCACTTTCCCTTGCAGCAACCACCCATTTCCCTCAACCCCTTTATGTATAATTTTATAATTGACAGCAAAATTCCTTGAAAGAGTTCTTTATTCTCTATTCTTTGATTTCTCTCTTGCCATTTCCTTTTAGACCCACTTCCGTGGAGTCGCCCTCCCACGGCCATTGCTCTTGTCAAGGCCAGCAGCGGCCTCTGCTTTGCCATGTGCAGTCATCAGTTCTCAGCCTCATCTACTGGACCTCCAGGCAGCATGTGACACTCTCTCCTGGAAATGGCTCCTTCACTTGACTTCTAAGACCCCTGCTGTCCTAGAGTTCCTTTCTGGTGGCTCCTTCTGGTCCCCTTTGCCGAGTCTGCCTTATCTACCCAGCTTTTCAGAACTGGAATGTTCCAGAATTCAGTCCTTGAACCTCTTTTCCGTTTACAGGCCTTCCCTAGTCATCTCAACCAGTTTCGTGGCTTTAAATGCCACCTTAATCTGCTTGC
>NW_006289813.1:5954571-5969826 GCF_000327345.1 Myotis davidii | reverse complement strand
TTTCTCCATCCTGGCCTCTGCCTCGGGAAGTGGCTTGTATGTAATTTATGAGCAGGCCTCTCTGTGCCTTCTGGTTGGTTGTGAACAATGGTGAACAGTGGCAGGATATTAGGGGAGAGAGAAGAGTGACTTTGGAGTATTTATTCCCTCAGCTCCTTCTGTGTGAGGACTCTTAACCAAAGAAGACTCCTCCCAAGACTGCCTTCTGCATGCAGCTCTCTGTTTCCTCGTTCTTATAACAGCTCTCTCCCTGTTCCTTTGGTGTTTGGGACACCCAAGATATCCCGCTACTCTGTGTTTCCCCACACGCCCACCTCTAAAAATCGACCCTTTGTAAAGAAACCCTCTTTAAATATTCCTAACGTGGCGACGCCGCTGTTTTCTGTTGGAACCCTAACTGACACAGTGTAGATGACTTCCACTGTCTGACTTCGTGCAGGGCCCCTCTTCTGAACCCCGGCCTTCTGTGTCTAGCCGGCCGTAGAGCACCCTCTGAGCTGTCCACTAGAAACATCAAACTTATCACGTCTGGTGTTGCGCTCCTGACATGCCCCTCCAATCTGTTCTTCCCCACCTTGGTGAATGGCAATGCCGCCCTTCCCACTGCTCAGGCATACAGCTTTGCACTCGTCAGCCCTTGGTCCTCTCCCACCTCACATCTGGTCCGTCAGCAAATCCTCTTGGCACTGCTTCTCACCACCCCATCGACACTAGTCTGGCCCAAGCCACCATCACACCTCATCTTGACTATTGTAGGAACCTCATATATGGCCTCCCGCTTCCCACGTCCTGCTTCACAGGTTCTCAACACAGTAGCCCGGGGAGTCCTGTGGCACAGTCGGTTCACATGCCTCCTCTGCTCACCAGCTGGGCCCCACTCTGACCTATGTGAGTGGGTCCTGTGTCCTTTGCGATCTCATCTCCTACAACACCTGCCTCTGCTGTCTGTACTCCAGCCATCCCGGACTCTTAGATGAAACTGCCTAAACTTGATAGCCCTCTGCCTTCAGATAGGCACGTGGTCAGTTTCCTGGCTTCCTCCTGGCCTTTCTTTCACTTATTTTTTTACTTATTTTACTTACTTATACCAGAATGTATGTTCTGTTAGGACAAAAGTTTTTGCCCCTTGAAGTAGTGTCTGGCACAGAGCAGTTGAATTCTGAGTAAATGAAAACATTAAAAGAGACCTAAATAAATGAGGACACACTATTTTGATAGATAAGAAAAGTCAATATTATGAAGATGTCAATTTTTCTCAAATTGATCTATAAACTCAATGCAATTCCAATAAAAATCCCAACAGAGGTTTTCAAAGACCTTGATAAATCGATCCTAAATGTATATTGATGAACACAGGCTAAGAATAGCACTATTAAAAGAGAAAGAAGGTGGGAGAATTAGCTCTTCCAGATATCAACACTTCTTTATAAAGTTATGGTAATTAATACAAGGTGGTATTGGCTCGGGACTAAACAAATTGATAATAGAATAAAATAGAAAACCCAGCAGCAGACCTGTGTATATGGAAACTTAATATATGACAGAGTTAGCATTGCAGTCATTGGAGAAAGAAAGCATAATTTAGTAAATTGTCCTGGGACACCTGGTGATCTATACAGAAAAAGAAATGGAATCCCTATCTCATACCATACACATAATTAATCCCAGGTGAATTAAACTTAAAGGTGTATGGCAAAACTTTAGCATTTTTAGCAGAAAATAGAAGGTCATATTTTTATGATTGTGAAGCAGAGAAGGACTTACTAAAAAGACCAAAAAAGTACTGTCCATGAAGAAAATATTGATAAATCTGCATACATAAAAATGAGAAAAAATTTTTTATTAAGAGACACTATAAAATAAGTGAAAATATGCATTATAAAATGGAAGAGGGTATATGGGACAAATATAACTGACAAATAATTATTATTCAGAATATATAAATAATTCCTAAAAAATCAGCTAGAAAAATACAAATAACTCAAAATGAAAATGGGCAAAAGGCTTGAATAAGCTTTCACAGAAGCAAAAACATAAATGACCAATATTCATGATAATATGTCTTAACAGTAATCAGAAAAATTCAAAATCAAATTTGCATTGGAAATTACTAGATTTTTTGAAATTAAACAATGTAAAACCAAGTGTGCATGAGGATATGGAGCAGATGCAACATTTGCACACTTCTTGTGGGAATGTCAATTGGTACCATAATGGGGAAAGCAATTCGGTATTATCCTGTATATGTGAACATTCGCCTATATTATCAGGAGACCTGTTTAGGAATGTTTGTAACAGCATTGTTTATAATAACAAAAATTAACTTCCCTCAAAGGAACACAATATTAAGAGACTAGAAACCCTCCAATGGCCATTTACTGTATGAATAAATAAATTGTGGTATATTTATACAATACCATATTTTAGAATAGTGAGAATGACTGAACCGCAACTACACACTGGCTTTCTTTGTGGTCTCTTTGGCCTGTGTTGCTCCTGTCCCAGCAGGCCATGCAGCCCAGCTCCAGGGTGGGACGGCCAGTCCTTGCAGTGACATCATGGGCTTTCAGTGCAGGCCCTTCTCCCTTCCTCATAATATCAGCTTTCACACTACCTGCACCCTACCCTCAAAGCGCTCTGTGTGTGTGTGTGTAGTGTGTGTAGTGTGTAGGGGAGGTAAAGAAAGGATTTGGAACAGGTTTGGGATTCTGCTAGGAGGAGGAAGAAGGGACTGGGCAGCCGCTACCCACTAATCCAGCGGTTCTCAACCTATGGGTTGCGACCCCTTTGGGGGGTCAAATGACCCTTTCACAGGGGTCGCCTAAGACCATCCTGCATATCAAATATTTACATTATGATTCATAACAGTAGCAAAATTACAGTTATGAAGTAAATAATTTTATGGTTGGGGTCACAACATGAGGAACTATATTTAAAGGGCCAGAAGGTTGAGAACCACTGCACTAATCTGTCTCTCCTGCATGCTGCAAACTCCTAGAGAGAAAGGACCATGTCAAAATCATCTCTGCATTCCCTGAGCACATCTCAAGTATTCCAAAAATATTGAACAAAAGATCAACCTAAGTAAGCCCTAACTGGTCAAATGCACTGAAAGAGGAATCAGGTCAAGAGCCTCTTGCCAGAACCAACACACTCACTGGGAATGCTGACATCTACCGATAAGGAAATGGTGGGTGACAAGTTAGGAAGCGGAGGTGTTTCAAGGGCTTTCTCTGACTAGCAAAACAAAAGCTTACTGGTCAGGGGCTCCGGCCTCCCTGGGCGTGGCAAGGCGTGCAGAACACTGTTGCTTTTTGGTGCAAGTGTCCTGAAATCTTCCGAGGTGGCTCCGCAGTGAGGTGGTGTTTTCCTGATCTTGAAAGGAGCACAGCAGAAGCTTTTGTCCTCCAGTTGCCAGGGCGGGGAACATGGCTTACCATTCAACTGGAACAATATTCTTGGCAGCAGTGCATTTCAGTAGCTTCTCTCAGCTTGTCCCCTGCACAAGCCAGTCACTTACTGGACAGGCCGGCTGGCACCACAATGCGTAGGCACCTGGGCCCACCCACTTGCCCCCTGGTTTTCCAATTAGCCTTCCCAGTAAGATGTCCTATCCTTCTGGTGATGCCTAATTTGCCACCCCTGTGTCTCAGGAGGTACAGAGAAACCCCTAATTGTCCTGACTTATGGTCAGAAATGTCAAGATCTGGCCAGTGTATTGAAACATTCCGGCCAAAAAACCCTCATTGCTGCCTCCACAACGGTCACCTCGTGTGGTTCTGTACTTCGAACTTTGCACAAGGGCTCGGCTGAGGGCCCCGGGAGGCTGAATCCAGGCTGCTCTCTGCTCCCTAAACCTGGGGTGGCGTTGAATCCTGAGTCTGCCTGGAGGAGGCGTCGTTTCTCCTCAGACGGACACCGCTGCCTGCCTGAGGGGCACCTTTGTCTGACTGGCACAGAGGCCTGGTATTCTCTTCCCATCCTGTCACTCGGGCAGACCCAGAAGCCCTAGGCTGATTTGCAATTGCTTCCTGTCCCAGCTCTTGCTGGCGATGAGACCAAGAGTGTGACCCTGGCCTGTCTTCCTAGCCCTGCTCCTGTGAGCTCTCTGTCTCCCTGACCTCTGCCTGTCTGCAGAGCATCTTCCAGCCCCGGAAGCACCCTGCCGTGGGGGCCACAGCTGCCCAGCCTCCTCTCGCCCGCCCTCTGGCTCCTCGCCTGGTTGGTGCCTGGCCCCCAGCTTGGCCCTGGACTTCCATGTGCCCAGGCGCCTCCTGGTTGCTGACGCCATCCCTGGATGCTGCTTTCATTTCTGACCCTGGGCTTCAAAACTTCAGGGCTTAGCACTGAAGCAGCCCCTGGTTGGGACAAGAAGGGATTGTTTCCCGGAGGGTGGAATGTGTCAGTCCAGACCAATAAGACATCTTGGAGCAGCCAGATTTGACCACTGGGGCATCCTACACATGCCTCTCTTTACGAGGGCCTCTTGGACCCTCTTGTTCGAGCATCCCTCCCTCCCACCCTATTTTGGTCTGCAGTGACAGAGGTCAGACCACTGTTGTCTCATCCGTGTATCTCCAGATTACAGATGCTCTTTCTCAGTATTGTTTTTAGCAATGTGCTCAGACTCAGTAACATCCTTCACAGCTGGACCCAACTCTGAGATCCTCCCAACCCTAAGTCTCCCCCCAGAGTCACCCCTTACGAGAGAGAGAGAGAGAGAGAGAGAGAGAGAGAGAGAGAGAGAGAGAGAGAGCCTGCCTTGGGGGTGAAACCCAGAGATGATTTGGCTGTGAAGCCATATGCAGGATGAGTCAGAGCCAGCACTGAATGTCCGTTGTTACTGGGAAGACTGGCCCATTCTGTAGCTGAGCTGCATGACCTGCTGGAATAGGAGCAACAGGCAAATAGGGCCAGAAAGAAAGCAGGATTGGGGAGGAATAAAAGATGAGGGAAAATGATCCTGTCAAAAGCCAGGCGGAAAGGTCACACTGAAAACGGCCTGGGAGCCCCCATGCCTCCTGCTTCCTTGCTCTGCCCCAGCCCCATTTCAGGTGGAAACTGCAGAGTCCTGCTCCCTTTCCCCCATAATTCATTCTGGTTACCTGCTCATTCCAACACACCTTCTGATAAATTCCTATAGCTCAGCTCGAGGTGCTTTCCTCCGTCACCTTGGGTACTCGAGCCCACATTGTACTGCCCCTTGCTCCCCACCTTGCTCTCTCCTATGGGGGGATCCCAGCCTTCAGGCTTCACTCCTACACTTAACCCCTCCACCCCTATCTCCAGTCAAGTATGAGCACCTTCCAGGCTGGGAACTTACCTTGATGCTCCTTTTCTACTCTCCACAGCACCGAACATGATCAGCCAGAGTTTCTGGGAGTGCAGCTGGCGTTTCCATTGCTGTGGATGAAAGATGGCCACGCTGTCTGACATTTCTCCCATCAAGAGGTGGGGTCTGCTTCTTTCACCCTTGAAATTGGCCCATGGCTACTCTGAAGATTGAAGTGATACTTTGTCAGATCCAGGCCTAACCTTGGCTCAGAACCCTGGACCTCATGGAGAGACTAAAACTACATGGAGAGGGAGAAGAGCCAGCCAAGCCAGCTTGATAGTCTCCCCTCTAATTTTCCAGACACGACTTGGACTCTCCACATGAGACCAGGTACCAGCTGAAAACCACATGAGGGTGGCCTCAATCACATGGAGCAGAAGAACCACCCGGCTGTGCCCTGCCAGAATTCCTGATCCACAGCATCATAAAACGGTGTTGCTTTAAGCCTCTCTAAGTTTGGTGATCCAGATAGCAAGAATATGCAGATGTAACAAATTCTCCAGGTTATTCTTGTGTGTCCTAGAATTTGAGTCAGTGTTGTAAAGGGAGCTGACATTTAATGAGTAAATTTTTTTATTAAAGAGTAGAACATATAAACTCATTTTCTATCTTGTCTGCATATCCTAAGAGAAGGAAGATACGGTAAAATAAAATTTCATCACTTACATTGTTGAACTCATTTTGTTTCTTGGACAATAGGCCAGTTCTGTTTCTGGCACAAACAAGAGAGGGCCTCCAGCTCTCCTGAACTTGTCTAGACAATCCAGCGCCACAGACAGTGTTAATGAACAGTGTGACCTCAACGGAGTGAAGTTCAGCTCTGGATTTAAAACGTAGTGAGTCCTGACAACATTTGGTTTGGACGTATTTTCTTCCACTACGCTTCCAGGCCCAAACTGAGAAGATGTTCTGTTTCTTTTTTCGTTTGTCTCCTGGGAGTATATTTTAAGACCAAAGCCTGTGGGTTTCTTTCAGGTTTCATAATGAAACCTTTAGGCTTGTAAGTCACATGACCGACCACTGCTTTGCCATAGTTTTGGATGAAAACCACAGGACCCTACAAACCCCGCTGGGATTGGTGGTTTTTGTTTTTGTTTCTCAACAAAGCAGTTTGGGCAAGTCTGAGAAATTTTTTTGCAGACTCAGCAGAGATTGGTGTGAAACTCAGCATCTCCTTTGGATGCTTCAGCTCAGCATCAGTGGTTTTGGACAAGCCCCGTGCTTAAAAATGGAACTCTAAAAGCATAAAACCACACAAGCCAGAAATACTTTCCAAAATGAGTTGAACCAAGCTAGAGCTGCTGGCATTCGCGCCCTCTCTGTGCAGACAAGTAGATGTGCCCCACCAGCCTTCAGCTCACTGGATCTGCTGTGTCACATGCTGGGCAGAGCTGTCTCTGAGAACAGAACTCTGGCCTCTTCTGATGCTCTTCAGAGGTAGCCCTGTGTTTCCACAAAGTCTGGCAAGGAATCGATCTCACCATTTATTTTATTTCGTTCATCTGAAAAACAAAACATCCACATGGTGGCATCACTTGAGGACAGCTGACAAATAAATACCATCCTTGAAGCCTGCGGCTCCCAAGCAGCCGGGGCCATGGCAAGGCTGCATCAACATTGTTCCAAGTGCTGGTTAAAATACAGATTCCCAGGCAGCCCTTCGAGCCAGAGTTTCTGGGTGGGAGCCCAGGAATCTTTATTTTAATGAGCTGCTCAGACGACTGTATACCTCCAGGTTAAGGAAGCACTTCTGTGTTTAAAAAATATGACACTTCTGCTTCTGGCCCAGATGGAGTAGCAGGGATCAGAGGTCTCCTCCTGCCTGAAACAACTGGAAAGCACGCCAGGTTTACGAAGGAATGGACTTCGGCAGCAGAGGGTGTGACCGCCGAGAAGGGGACCAGTGAATTTTTAGATGCCAGAAAGGGGGAGTCGGGCAACACTTGGGATGTGACCAATATGTTTATAAAAAGAGGTTACCAGGAGGTGATTTCGTTTTACTCTACAAAGGACTCTCACTCACTGCCTAGGGGAGTCATCCACCGTGAGGGCCCGCTGAGCGGCCCAAGGTCCTTCCTTCCAGTGGGGTATTCGGCAGCAGGGTGCACCTGTGCAGCTGAAGACTGAGTAAGGCCAAGGCAAGGACAGGTTTACAGCGTGCTCTGGTTTGTGTTTTTAAATAAAGATATTATTTTTTCTTCCCATTTTTGTGGTTAAGAATAGTATTTCCTCAGAAAGTTTCTAGATGAAATTATTTAGAATGGTACGTATGTAGCTGGTTTTTGAAGGTAAAGTTTTTAGACGAGTATACTCGTCGACGACTGAAAAAAGAACATTTTGTGAAAACGTGTATACACGTTTCTGCCGGGGAAGGGGTTAACATAGTACAACATGCAGGCTCTTTCTGTAGGAACCATGAGAAAATGGAATGCTGGTTGTTTCTGCCGCACTGTGCTGGCAAGCTGGGAAGGAGATTCATTTCGCTGGACACTTTTTGCACTGTTCAAATATCTTACAACGTTTGCATAGTTTGCTTTCAATAAAAAAAGCTAGTTAAAAAATAAAAAAATCAAGGTAAATGTTTTCTTTTAAGGATTTCTTTAAATATTTAATCAAATTTTATTGGATTTCTACATACTGCCTATCATATAACTTTAGAAAACATCGACTATTAACCCTTAAAGTAATGGTTATAATGTGCGCCTATGTGATAATTCTATGTCATTCAGAATTTATCTTTTACTCATCTGGCATATAATACAACAGATTGCATCAGTATTGTGTTTCAACTTGTTTGAAAGACAGGTTGTTGTCACTGTTGCCTGTTCACTTCCAAAATATGAGTTTGAAATTATTTAATTGTTCTTGGGGTCTGACACAGTCCCTGACAATGCCCACTATCAATTATATGGTTACATACACTTTCCTGTAGTTGTTTCTAAAGTCTACAAAGTTATTCTTTTGTAGATGCCTAAGTGTCAGCGGTGTAAGATGTTTCTAAGGTCCTTGTTTGCTCTGTGTATGGG
This sequence comes from Myotis davidii, assembly GCF_000327345.1. NCBI lineage: Eukaryota > Metazoa > Chordata > Mammalia > Chiroptera > Vespertilionidae > Myotis > Myotis davidii. Next base: position 5,961,465 of record NW_006289813.1, on the reverse strand, counting down.
TGCGGGTAAGATGAAGAAAAGCTTCTGGGTCGGAATAAAAGCTCTTTCCTCGGGCTATAGCCACCATCCCACTGGATGACCATGTTCAGACCTCTGGGTGGGTGAGCCCTTCTTAAGGGGATCCTGCGTTCCACTCAATATTGTACTTTTCTGTTCTTTTTTTATGGATGTGGCATATGCATATTTTGTTGTTAAGCAAGAGAGATGAGCTATATGAATCATTTGAAACTTTGCTTGTGCGGACAAGAATTTTGGGTGCTTAAAGAATTAAGAGGCCCAAAGAATAGCTTTAACCAAAGAACTAATGTCAAATAATGTGATTCCGGCAATATAACTAATTACCATTCTTCTAAGCTTCTGATACTCCACTATGCTTTCTCTACTCATGTGGTGCCACCACTGGCACAAATAAGGCCAGTTTCTTCTCTCAAATGCTTTCTCAAAAACAGTGGGAAAGGGAGGAAAATGTGGATGTTTGTGTTTGCTTCAATTGGCATAAACACTAAGAATATACGCAAGGAACTAACAGTACGTCTACCTATAAGGAAAGAAGGAAGAGGAGAGAGGGACCGGAGTAGATTGGGACAGTCCTCTCAATATATATCATCATATATAATCAAAGGCTAACATGCAAATTGTCCCCTGGAGTTCGACCGGGAGTTCAACCAGGAGTTCAACCAGGGGGCAGGGCCGGCCAGCCAACTGCCTGCGGCCCTCCCTTAGGTCGGCCCAGCCCAATTGTCCCAACTGGGGCAGGCCGGCCGGACCCCACCCATGCACAAATTCATGCACTGGGCCTCACATTTTTGTATTGTTTTCATATTGGACCATGTGAATGTATCACTGAGTTTTAAATTTAAAATTAAAGAATATTACTCAAAGTTTACCTGTAATAAAAGCATAATATGCTAATTAGACCAGACAGCTGAACGACTTTCTGGACAAAGCCGGGGCTGCAAGGGCCGAGCCCCTTGCTCGAATTTTGTGCATTGGGCCTCTGGTCTTTTCATAAAAGCTTTATATAACATGCCTAAAACTGGGTCCAATGGGTTGAAATTGCATAAAGTGAGTAAAAATAACAGGAAACTGAAACTCAACCCCCACCTCCCTCCTCTTCTTAACAATTTAGATGAAAAAAGAGCACAAGAAATTGTATCAATGATTTCCTCTGGCTGCCATTTTCCATGGCTTACATCCGTTCAGTCTATGGGTTAGAAAATTTTGAAAAACAAGAGACAAAATTTGACTTTGTGTAATTTTTCCTTTTGGAGACATTTTGGGCATCTCTGTGTACATGTTAGGATAATAGAGGTGAACAAAACAAAGGATCCTGCAAAGAAAAAGATTGTGTGTGTGTGTGTGTGTGTGTGTGTGTGTGTGTAAGTGTGTACACGCACATGTGTGCAGGGGGCTGGAGAAGATGGCAGAGAAAGACTGGAAGTATTTCCCAGTGTAAACATTAAAGCTTTAATTTTTGCAAAGCAGCTTTTCTGGTGAAATATTGCTGACTGTATTTGGAAGTTGATAATATAATTCACTTCTCCTCTGGGCATTGTGGGTATACTATGATTTTCTTGGTTGAAATGCCTCCCTCCCCATCCCAGAATAGTAGAAAGACTGAATAATTTCATATTGGACACTTTCCCTTTCAGGGAATAATTTAAGCGCTACCATATGTCTTCTTATTTCGTCCTTCTCCTGTCTCTCTCAAACCACTGGGCTTTGTAAATGGAAAGACAACACGAACACGGAGGAACACACGGGAGGGGTGTGTGTGTGTGTGTGTGTGTGTGTGTGGTTTAAAATCACTCTGTAGTGATGGCCCAATCACTGGGCCACGGTAATTACCCAGGAAGGTGTTCGTAGATATGCTCCACTGGAGGGGAGTGATAACAACCTGCAGAAACTGTTTAATCCCCAGGAACTGAAATCGGTCGGATGGCGGTGCACGGCTGGAAGGAATAATCGCTGAAATTAGACCCGAGGAGGAAGCACGCTCGCTCTCAGCCGGTGGCGTCCCCGCAGCTCAGATCCAGGTACTCTGCCTCTTACCTGAGATGAATTCTGGAGAATTTCCCTCCGTCACAGCTCGCTCCGGGCACGCCTGGCGGGTCGGCAGGTCGGTGTCCCTTTCCCCCACGCTGTGTGGCATTGTCCCAGGCCACGGGGAGCTGCCAGGTTCCCAGGATCAGAGCCTGTGTCTGAACCCTTGGTCGGTCGGGAAACCAGCCTGGTCACCTGCGCGCTCAGGGCTCCCTGCCTGGTCCCCGCACGAGGAGTCACACAGCGAACCTGACTCCCGCCGGCAGTGCGGAGGGGAGCTCAGATCCGAGGCTATCCATGTCCTTCACTTGAAAAGCCCAGAGACTAAGTACATTCACGTCAGCCGCATTCAGCAGATTATTCAGGAAGCCTCTTATCTCATAGAAAAGCTGATCAACTGATGTAAATTATCAAGAGATTTATTTCCAAGATCCTGCGAAATAGAAGAGCATTCTTATGGGCTTGTAGCACTTTCTAAGCTTCACCCAGCATTCTTTAACATCCTGCCATCAAGAACAGCAAGTCCAGCCCTAGACAGTTTGGCTCAGTGGATAGAGCACTGGCCTGCGGACTGAAAGGTCCCAAGTTTGATTCCGGTCAAGGGCATGTACCTTGGTTGCGGGCACAATCCCAGTAGGGGGTGTGCAGGAGGCAGCTGATCGATGTGTCTCTCTCATGGATGTTTCTAACTATCCCTCTCCCTCTCTGTAAAAAATCAATGAAATATATATTAAAAAGAAAAAAAAAGAACAGCAGTCCTGCCCTTTTCCTAAACCCCTAAACCCCAGCGGGTTGGTGACTGCTGTGACCAATGAAGTGCGCAGACATGTCCCGTGTGGGTCCCGGGCGAGGTGGGGAAGGGCCCGGACGCTTCTGCTCCTCGGGATGCCTGCCCTGGCAGCCGGCCTGCGCCAGGGGTCCGCCTGCCCGAGGAAGCCACCTGGAAGGGGCTGGTGACAGCCCCGCGGGGCCTCCGCCGCGGAGATGGGCCAGCACCGAGCCTCCAGGTGGCCGCCTTCCCCACCAACATCCACTGCAACCTCGTGAGAAACCCCATGCGAAGCGAAGCAGCCAGGCCCTTCCTGAAGTCACACCCCACAAAACCATTAGACTTTTTTAAAAAAATAAATTAGTGTTTGGTGCACAACACTAAGTTAAAGTGTCATTTGTTACGCGTGCCAAGGGCAGGCACGGTCTCCTTGGACGCGCCTCCGCATTCCAGCTGCCCCTTTCACTTCTGAGCGTTCACACGTGGTCGCTTTAATCCGTTTTCCTTTGGGTTTATCTTTTCACACCCTGCACACAGGCACACACCCATCCGCACAGGCACAGCGACCCACATACACAAAATCGATTCAGTGAGTCCATCATTCAGTGAGTTTGAGCCCTAGATCGCGTCCCGCGTTGTTTTTCAGCTCAGGAAACATGTGTCCGATGGGATTGAGTTTCTTGCCCAAGGTCATGTGGCTAAGGAGTGTCCCAGCTGGAAGTAAACCCTGGTCTCTGACAACCAGCCTAGTTCTCTTCCCCACTAATTAAGTTCTCGCCCACCTCATAAAATAAAATGGCTCGTTCCTTTTCTAGCCCAGAGGCCATAAACCGGAGGTCCCTGGGCTGCAGTCTCTCATTGGCCTCCTAGGGGTGACCAGTGCGCGTTGCCTACGGCTGGGCTGCCTGATGGGAAGCCAGGGCTGGAGTGGGAAGTGCCGAGAGGGCCTGGCCTACCCGCCTTCCTCCTCCTTCCTCCTTGGCCTATTCTGAAGACCACATGTTAATTATGGTCAGAGTGTAGGCGGGATTCCCGAACGTGCTGGAAAAATGCCAATCCCCCCCCCCCTCAGGCCCTTCTATGTTAGACCCTCCTTACAAAAACAAAAGTGTTTTCGGTGGCATGTTGCATATTTCTGAGTCCAGCTCAAAAAGATGAGTGGTTGGGGCAAAAGACCGGGAAAGTCTCTGTTAGGACTGGAGCTGGTTAAATGCGAGGAGTGAGGATCTGTGTGTGTGATCTGCCGCTCAGGGCCCAGGCAGGCTGTCATTAATACGCTCAGCCGCCCACTGCCCCAGAGTTGCCCCAATTTTTCTAAGCCCTGCAGCACTGCCATTTCATTCGTCTGGCGAGGGAATTAGAGCCAATGACTAACAAGGCCACCACCCGCGGTAATGATACATTTCTAGTCCCTTCAGGGATCTTGCCAACCACCAGGTCTCCCTCCTCCACCCCCAGCTACCACCATTCTCTGACCCAAAGAGTAAAGGATAATTAAAAGTCTTTGACATGAGGTGTGGTTTAGTTCAATATGTACTGTTGGTTCTGCAAATAAGCTGGTGGGAGGTTGACTATGCATGTTATGTGCCATATGCCACTCTGCGGCCGGCATGCAGTGGGACGCCTGAAAGGCAGGGGAGGGGAAATGCATTTTCTTTCTACTTTTGAAACACAGGCTTGAAAGCAAAACAAAACGAGTTTTAGAGAAAAAATATCACATAATTACAGTTTTGTTAATCCTTCCTGGATCCCTCATACTGTATACTGTTTGCCTCTCAAAAAAGCAGCAGCAAATTCAATCGACCACAGATTCATAAAATCATGTTCAGATAAAAGTAACTCACTCCGCCGGGACCGGTTTGGCTCAGTGGATAGAGTGTCGGCCTGAGGACTGAAAGGTCCCAGGTTCGATTCTGGTCAATGGCATGTACCTTGGTTGCGGGCACATCCCCAGTAGGAGGTGTGCAGGAGGCAGCTGATCGATGTTTCTCTCTCATCAATGTTTCTAACTATCTCTCTCCTTTCCTCTCTGTAAAAAATCAATAAAATATATTTTTTTAAAAAAGTAACTTACTTCGTGTGCTTGATATAGTCTGGGGAAAGTTATGTGTAAATTGAATTGTTGCAAATTTGGTCATATTTAAATATTCTTAATTTAAATTGGTCCCATTTTGTAAAGCAAATAATAATTTTGTAATGCAAAAAAGTCACTCCCTAACGTATTTGTTTTGTAAGTTTAGGCTATTGTGCTTACCTTTTTTTTCTAAATACAAGATACATCTATAGATAATGGCAGGCAGTAAGACTTTAAAGTAATAAAACAAAAATTTTAAATATAAATAAAAGTATTTTTAGTTTTAGAAATTTAATCTAGGAATTTAGATTTTTACTTAAAACTTTTTTCTAAAGTAAGAATGTGCCTACCCCATAGTAAAGCAGTCTGGCACCATGTAGCAAAATACTGAATTTATCCTTTGGATATAAGAAAACAATTGTGTAAAGATGTATGGACCAAAAAAGTTGACTGTGGCATTGTTTATAATAAAAAAAAAAAAGGAAAGGAACCTAAAATGCCATCAATGGAGAAGTTATTGAAATAAAAACAGATTACTATATTAGCATGCAATGATATTTGTGTTGCTGTCAAAAAGGGCAAAAGAACCACGATGAGATGTCATTTTCACCGATCATGTGGGCAACAATTTGAGTCAAACCCCTGTTGGTGAGTGTGGGGTAAGGAGGAGATCAGAATTGGTATGACAAGTACCTGAAACACCTCCTCACTGGGAGTGTCGAGCGGTTCGAGTACCATTGGTTCACAAACACTCAGGAGACTGAGATGCTATCATCAGTGTGACATCAACTTGAATTATTTACTTAAAAAAAATTAGAGAGCTATTTTTATATATTTAAGAGATTCATAAAATATTTTAAAGAATTATACTATTTAATGAGCAAATATTCAAGTTTAATTTTTCTAAGATATTTTCGCTTACTATTTTAAAGAGAAAAATATGTATTTGGCTTTCAGAACAAGTTCTAGAGAAGATCATTTGATGTATTAAAGTTGGGCAGTGGTTTTGCTACATTTACCAATACTCAGTGTTACCCACTTCTTTGGTCTTTTTCAGGGGGAGGTATATTTGCTCTCTAAACTTATTTGATTAGAATAAGTTGAGAATTATTTAGTAATTTATGGAAATAAACTGTTATTTAACACTAGAGGCCCAGTGCATGAATTCATAGGTAGGCTCCCTCAGCCTGGCCGGTGATCGAGGCCTATCAGGGATCCAGCAGGCCAGGAAAGAGGGACCCTGGAAGGTTGACCTGCCAGCCCCCCCACCCCCACCAGGGCCAATTGGGGGGTCGGCCAAGGGGAAGGGTCACAGGAGGTTGGCTGTGGGAGGACACTGACCACCAGGGGGCAGCTCCTGCTTTGAGCATCTGCCCCCTGGTGGTCAGTGTGCATCATAGCGACTGGTCAACCGGTCATTCCGGTTGCTTAGGCTTTTATATATGTAGATGTTATCCTAAAGACTTTCATTTGGTTACCAACTTCCTTTTTGGTGTGTGCATAGTATAGGAAAACAAGGATAGGGAATACTCTTCAATAATCTCACCATCCTAACTTAACACTTTTTAAAAATTTTTTCTTCCAGGAATTTTTCTTAGAATTTTTATTCTTTTAAATACAAAACACTACAAACACACAGAAAAATACAATAAATAATATAATAGAACTCCTGTCTGCTTCTTATATCAAATTAGCTACTCTGAATATCCCTTCACTTTTCACCACTCCTCCTGAAAGCCAAGTGACAGAAAGCAAACGGTCTATTGAACTAAAGACGGAAAATTCTGCATCTTTCAGGGCTATACTTCTGATTATTTATTCAGTTGAAGATTCACACTGGAACCAAGATGGCGGCATAGGTTAACGCCGGAGTTTGCTGCCTCGAACAACCACTTCAAAAGTGAAACTAAAAGACAGAACGGACATCACCCAGACCCACAGGAACGCTGGCTGAGTGGAAGTCCTACAACTAGGAGGAAAGAGTAACGCATACGGACACTCAGAGGAG
>NW_006289813.1:5941263-5953174 GCF_000327345.1 Myotis davidii | reverse complement strand
AAAAAAAAAAGATTCACACTGACTTTTTTAAAATACAATTGTTCCCACTTTGAAATACACCTCTTAAGCACGTGAAACACACACACACACACACACATACACACCCCTAAAAATGCTAAATAAAATACCAGAATTAAAAAATATTTTTAAATGCATCACTGAGCTGGTAGGAGAGAAAAAAATATTTAGTGACTAATAAAGTAAAAGCAGGAATCCTGAATATTCTGAATGCTTTGAATTTCTTTTTCTCTATAGAGGCATCTGTAGAGCCCTGCTGGCATTAAACTTGGGTGTTGATGGTGGCATGGGACAGCGGAGACCAAGGCCATGGCCCAAAGTCTAATTGGAGAGCCTCTCATCAAGCTATGACTCCACAACTGCAGTACATGAGTGAACTAGCTGTACAGTTGACGGTAATAAGGAAACGCATTTATGCTTTGTACTGGGTGGAGGAGAAAAAAATCTCCCTTGAAAATTCATAAAAAGCAAACCCTCACAAGGGTTTGTGGTACGCTGCATATTTTTGAATGCATAATTTCCATTATCTGTGAGAACCAAAAAACCCCAACTCAAGCTAAAATTTAATTTTAAAGCATTTTCAGGCTTTAGTTGCTTCCGGGCACAAAGCAATATTCTTTGGAGGAGCCCACCCTCAAATCAGGCCTCCAAATATTCTTATGATGAAACATGAGAATCTGGCCTGACCGTCAAAACTCACGAAACACACAAGCAATCGAGACACCATAGGGAATATCCCAGACACATAATTGAAGAATCAGGCCACAAATGATTCTGAATAATATAATTATCAATCATACATAAAATGGGTGTATGTTTAATTGGCAAACAGTAAAAATAAAAGGGATTTAAGATATATATGGAAAAAGAAAACAAAAATAATGATCCTGAAAATTTGCAAAGGAAATAGAATTTCTAAAAATAAAAAAATATATTATCATTGAGATTAAAAGCCCAATGAGCTCTGCCAGTATGGCTCAGTGGTTGAGCATTGACCTATGAACCAGGAGTTCACGGTTGGATTCCCAGTCAGGGCACATGCCTGGGTTTCGGGCTCCATCCCCAGTAGGAGGCATGCAGCAGGCAGTTGATCAGTGATTCTCTCTCATTGTTTATGTTTCTATCTCTCCCTTTCCCTTCCTCGCTGAAATCAATAAAAATACATATTAAACAAAAACAGTCCAAATGAACTGGTTAAACAGAAGATTGGGCACAAAGATATTCGTAATGTAAAACAGAAAGAGATAAAAGTATGAAAAGGGACTTAGAGAGTAGATAAGCTCTTACAAAAATCTAATAAGAATTTCTAATAAGAGAAAAGACTCCAATAGTAATCAGGGAAATGCAAAGTGAAACAACAATGAGATGTCATTTTCCCTGTCTTATCTTGGTAAAATTGATAATACCACGTTCTGGAAAGGAGGTGAACAAATAGGAACTAGTATGCATTGCTAGTGGGGTATAAATTGGCATAACCACTTTGGAAAGCCATTTGGCAATATCTAGGAAAGCTGAAGATGTATCGAGGTGCTGACCCAAGATACATTCTCATTCGTGTGCCCAAGAAAATCCAGACAAGGATGTTCTTAATCACACTGCCTGTACTAGCCAAGGTGTGAAACGGCCTAATTATGACTTTTTTTTTCAAATCCCTGCATAACCCCATTCTGCAGGAAAGGAGCACATAACAAGAATCCAGTCATTTACCGAGCCTGGGGACAAGTTCTGCCTTTTTCACTTCAGCAGGGGGCAAGGGCACCTGGGAAGAGATTGAAATTTAGGACTGAGGGAGTTCTGAGGATCATCTTGGCCATTCATTCATTCAACTAATAATGACTGGAAGCCTGTTCTGTAGCAGGTCCTAAGAACGTGAAGGGCCCATCCCTCCAAGCTCAAGCCAGTTCTAACTTTTTGGGGTGTGATGAGACTGGATCTGTGCATCCTCGAACCTGCTATTTCTCCCTTTGAATCTCAACCTTCTGGGTGTTTCACTGCACATTAGCTTTCCCTCCAAGAGATAGTCAGGAGTAATGAAAGAAGAGCACAGTTCCTTCTGCCTTTTGTTAGGAAGGGAAAGTGGAAAAGGCCAAAATTCTTCCCTCTCCATCCTGCAAGGCCCTGCTCAGTTCTGGTGCTTGACTACTGCTGCTAGTCTTTCTTTCTCAGTTCCCAGGCCTCATTTTCTATAGCAGTCACTTGGCTATTAATAATATACTTGCAATGGCATTTAATGCAGTGGTGTTTAAATTAGAGGTAAATTTCTCATTGCCTGAGCATGAATTTTACCAGAATGGCCAGAATGACTCTCTACATTTTCTCACAGAATGAGTCTACATTTTCTCACAGAATGAGTCTACATTTTCTCACAGAATGACTCTCTACATTTTCTCACAGCACACATAGAAAGTACTGTACACAGTCATTTTGAATAAAGGTTTCTTTTTAAAAAATGAATACATAAGTGAATGGATGACTTAAGCAAAAAATTGGAAATTAATTTTTAGATTTATTTACTGGTATAGTCCCTTGTCCCTGTTGTAGGACCCCAACTCTAATGTCAGGTTTTGGATTTTTTTTTTTTTTAGAGAGAGGGAGAAACATCAATGTGAAAGCAAAACATCGATCGGCTGCCTCCTGTATGCCCCCTTACCAGGGATCCAGCAACCTTAGGTATGTGAGACAACGCTCAACCCGCTGAGACACACCAGCCAGGGAGGAGGCCATTTTTTATGTGACAAATACCTCTAACTGGAAATCCTTATGTGGATCAAAATATATCATGCTGCATGTAGCTGAAGCCTAGGTGGAGGTTTGGGGAAGCACTTTGTCCTACAGCTATGAAATTTGGTATCTATCTTCTTTATGATCCCATATAATTAGCTGCATCTAGCAAAATGAGACAGTATCTCCTAAATCAATGTTTCCATACACTTGAATATACTCTCAATAGGCCCATTCAAAGCATCTTTTAAACCTTAATTTTCCAATATCAGATCTTATTTTTAATTAAGGCTTAACTTCCCCTCTCCCTTGCATCCCCACCGAAGGATTAGGCCAGGCCACATCACATCTGGCGGGGCCTTCGATGTCTCGGGGATTTATGAATGACAAGCTATATTAGAACTGGGGTCGTGTGCAGTCATCCTGAAATCAGAAGCTGAATGCTCTCTTCCTGGCAGCGTGGGGTCTGGGTAAACAGGCCGTCCAAGGCGGCACCAGCTCTTCTCTCTCTCTCTCTCTCTCTCTCTCTCCAGAACCGTGTGCTTCATAAAAATGCACAACCAAAATCCCTGGCATTCTCTAACAAGGGAGCTGTCATCGAAGCAAAGCTATTTCTTTCTTAACGTTGGTATGAGAGGGCGAGGGAAGGAGGAGGCTGGAGTAGGTGTGAGGGAGAATCAGGAGGAGACAGGAGGGCACCGTGACTTCACCAGCACGCGAGACTGCCCTTCCTGCCCTTCATGGAAGGGCAAGGTCATGGGCCTTGTCTGTCGGAGTCCCCACTCATAAGCTGAAAAATATGCAAACGCGTGAGTTCACCCAGAAGTTCAGACATTCTTGGGGCATGACAGAGAATTATTTTGAAAACATACAATAAGATTCTTGAGGGGCTGGTTTGTCCGTCAGCAGCAGCCGAGTCTCTGGGAACCGGGAAGCCTTTCCTGAAGCCACTGTGGTGACCGCGGGTCACGGCGGGTGCTTGTCTCCCTGTGAACAGTGCTGTCTGTGTCTGGTCCATGGGACCCACTGGGCAGCTCGGAGCTCTCTTCATTTCCTTAGTGACCACTGCCACCCAGGCTGCAGCCACTGGGACTCCCGGGGTCACGCCCTGGCTCCCGGAAGCCCTGGGCTTCTGCCTCTTCCAGGGCAAAGCGCTAGAAAACAGAGAAAAGCAGGTATCCCCAAAGATGGACTAGTATTTGGGAGAGATGGGCCTACAGATGACACTAAATGCCACCCTCAGATAAAACATGTAAAGGGTTTTGAAAAATTCTAGTGCTACGTCCATAAAAGATAATGCTATTCCTATCTAACCGCATGGCTTAGTGCATCCACAAACTACAGGCACTGAGCCGTGGATAAGCTGGCCTCTAAGAACAACCAGTCTGCCTTCCCTTCTCAGCGCTCCTAATCCCTCACGCAGCTTGTGGAAACTCGGCTAGACTTGGTGATGTATGGCGGTTGGCAGCATGCAGGTCAAGGCAGGGACCTTTACCTCTTACCACTGGTCGTGGTCAGATAAGAGATGAGAGAATAGAAAGCGGCACCTGAGAGTTCACATTCATGTGCGTCACGTTATGATTTTCAAAGCTCTTTCGCTTTGTAGCCCCAGAACCCGTGGAATAGATGGGGATTATTCTCTCCGTTTTCCAAGGAAGGGCACCAAGGCTCAGAGAGGTGGCCTGGCTCGCCCAGGTCCCGGGGCGGTGCGGGGGTTCGCCATGGCTGTGCGGTCAGCGGCCGCTAGGAAGCCGGGGCAGAAACGTGGCAGGATCTCCTTGCAAACCCAGCGAGTGAAACAGGTGAGCACCGCAGGGGCCGGAGTCCTTTCCCTGTCGGTGGCTCCCAGCAGCACTGCACCGTGTGCCTGGCCGGGCCCGGCTTGACTGTACTCCCGCACACGGCGCCCGCTGCACCTCGGCTCTCAGAGCCGCACGCTCTTGAATAATCTGGACAAAGGAGCGCTTGCTCCAGTATCAGGGTAATTGCAACATGCTAATATTCGGCGGCTCAGCACTTTCCACCCAGATGTTATCTCATTAACCTTCCCGTGTCCCAGCGAGGCGTGTGCTACATGCCATGTTGCTGCAGCCTCCGCTGCTTTAGGAAAATAGTCCTCCCCGGCCCCGGCATGATCCTTCGGCTCTGCAGCTGTTGTGCTGGGGCTGTGGGCTCTGAGGTGGGATTTATCTGTAAAGTAAATGACTGAAGTGCAAGTGTTCTGATTGCTGTGTTCTGAGCGCAGGTATTTAGAAGTCTCTTTTTGCTATAAAAGGGGGCATTTGCTTCTCTATGATGATACTGAATAATAAACGTTTTAAACACGTCTGTCACTTAATTCTTACATTGTTGGAAGTAGGTATTATCCTCTTTTTATAGGAAACCGAGGTGGCAGAATAGGGGGTGTACCCAGATCTGGAAGACTCTCCAAAGCCAAGCTGCCCGTGCCGGGGTCCTAGGTAAGAGGTCGTCCCCTACTTTGAGCTCAAGAGAGTGAGGACCCAACAGCAAGTCTAGTTGCCACCAACTAAATTTGCAGCCTTCCCTCCGTGCACTGCCAACACCAGGGAGAGAGGAGGTGAAGGGTGGGGTATGGGGCAGCCGGGCTCACAGCTCCTCCCAGCAGCTCACCTGAAGGACTTTCCAGCCCCACGGGCTGTTCCCAGGGCGCCTGAGCCGGCAGGGCGTGTGTGCCCCAGTGCGGTGGAGAAGCAGGCAGGGTGTGAAGGGAGTCTCACAAACCGAGATGAAAGGAGAGGAGAGAAATTGGAAAATCTGGGCAAAAGAAGAGGAGAAGGGGGGCTGGGAAGGGATCCCGCATTTGCTGCTGGGGCCTGTGTCAGCTCAGACTCTGGCAGTGAAAGCCTCAGTAGAAACAGGTCTGGTAAGACTCAATGAGTCCTTGCTTGGTGTTAGAACGAGCTTCAGCACACAGAGTCTGCATTTTCGGATTTGTCCCACCAAGTCTAGAAGGAAAGGAAATGCCTCATCAGCAGTCTCAGTAAAAGGAGGTGGTGTTGGGCATGTGATCAGATCAATAAGAGCAAACCTTTAAACACCGATTTTGATAGACTTTTATTGCTTTTACATTAGCTCCTGGGGCTAACATGAGAGCCTTGCTAATAGTTTTCATAGAAAATTGATTGTAAGAGGAGAGGTAGTTTATTGTCCCAGGTTCATTAGGATCCACGCCCTAATTTCACAGTTTGTAAATGAGCTTGCACTACCATTTGTTTGAGTAGTTCCTTTAGCCCAGGCCTTGGAATCAGGAAAGGGGGGGTGGGAGGGTGGCCCTAAGCAGAGGGCTCTGCACCTGGCTGCCAGGTGACTTGAATACTGTGTGTACTTTGGAGTGTTGACATGATAGAGAGACTCACCAAATCCAATACGCATTTTTACATTCTTTTATGGAAAAGTGGACTCAGATTGGGATCGGCCCTAGTAATAAACACCCCGGAAATAATCAGCCACCTTCCCCGAGGCTACAGTTCTCATGAATGTCCTGGTTGTGGGCATGTGACTAATCGCAAAGCTCTGATAAGTAGTGTGTGTTCAACGTAAATTAAAAACTGGATGTTGGACTGACATTTGGCCTGATAGTGCTGAAGCAGGTATTTCCAGCTTTGTCAGATCAAGCTTAGAGCCCTGCGATTTTCAACCCGTGTGCCGCAAGACTTTTTAAAACATGTAATACCTGACTATTTAGTCAGGGGCACTGACCTCTTTTCCCTTAGATCAGTGGTTCTCAACCTTCCTAATGCTGCGACCCCTTAATACAGTTTCTCATGTTGTGGTGACCCCCAACCATAAAATTATTTTCGTTGCTACTTCATAACTGTAATTTTGCTACTGTTATGAATCGTAATGTAAATATCTGATATGCAGGATGTATTTTCATTGTTACAAATTGAACATAATTAAAGCATAGTGATTAATCACAAAAACAATATGTAATTATATATGTGTTTTCTGATGGTCTTAGGTAACCCCTGTGAAAGGGTCATTCGACCCCCAAAGGGGTCGCGACCCACAGGTTGAGAACCACTGCCTTAGATTATCAAATTAAAAAATGACAACCACCAACACAATAGCCGTGTGGTATGAATGAATCAAAATTATGCCCATTTTTTTTGTCAGATCTGGAAAAAATATAACATGTATTTTTTAGTAATTAGTTTATGTGTACCATGAGATGAAAAACGTTGAAAATCACTGTTATAGCCAAATGAATACTTTTGGAGGTCTGTCGTTGATTCCTCACTTATTTAAATTTCAGTAGCTTCTAGATCTAAATTATGACAGACTTCAAGTAGGGTTGTGTTGATTCTCATTGACACAAGTGGGTGGTAATAAACTGCACAGAAACTTGTGACTTCCATTCCTGTCCTTTTCCAAAAGGACAGATTCTCATCCTCAGGGGCCCCTGACTGGGTTTATCATCCCTATAGGCAAATTCTCACTTAAATCCAGCCAGTCTCTCCTGCTTTAATTCAGTTTCCTCTTCCAGTTATGTCTTCAGAAGTCATGGGCAATGACTGTTTGACATTTCGCCCATAAAACCCTCTATGAACTTGAAAACAGCAACCAGGTGTATCCACAGGCTTCTCTACCATAAGATAAAACCTGATTCCTTTTAACTTTTGATTTTGACTCTATTTCCCCCAAGAGAGGGCTCCTAAAGCCCCTTTGACTTCTCCCCATTTTTATTAAGTGTGCTGAGGAGCAGTTAGGGCACATTCAGGGGTTAATAATTCAGTGAGATCTGCAGGCAGGGCCCCTGCGGCCAAACCATGGAGGATGTCTTTGCCTTCGTTAGCAGGCTGGGATGTCCTCATGTTGCATGATGTCTGCAACAATTCCAGATATCCCATGCAATACAATAATGCCCAGTAGAAGACAGGGGTCTCCTCCCATGAGATTCTCTATACTATAAGAAAAGCCTTGCCCTAACCGGTTTGGCTCAGTGGATAGAGCATCGGCCTGTGGACTGAAAGGTCCCAGGTTCGATTCCAGTCAAGGGCATGTACCTTGGTTGCGGGCACATCCTGGTAGAGGGTGTGCAGGAAGCAGCTGATCAATGTTTCCCTCTCATTGATGTTTCTAACTCTCTATCCCTCTCCCTTCCTCTCTATAAAAAAATCAATAAAATATATTTTTTTTTAAAAAAGAAGAAAGAAAAGCCTTTCCCCCAAAGCTCCCCAGATGACTTACTCTCAGATCTCATTGGCTAGGATTGCGCCACAGGCCTTGGGAATGGGACGACTAAGTTGCCTGGACACAGCCCAGCAAGAGGACTCATTTCCTGAGCACATAGCTTCCTGGAAAATGGATCCTCAAACAGAAGCAAGGCTCTGCAGCAAGGGGACAGGGACAGTGATGGCTGTTCAGTGGGCAATCTGCTGTTTGCCACAGGTGAGCAAAAAAAATGGGAGCAAACTATTCTCCACCTCGTTCCAAACACTAGCAACATCACGGAACAAGTAATTACTGAGGACCCATGAAGTATCAGGTGCTGTGAAGGGCGGGCACACAAAGATGACCATCACGTGGTCCTTGACCTGTGAAACTGGCAATCAAGGTGGGGAGAAGATGCTTTCCAGGTAACTTCAAAACTGTGCAGTAAGTGATAAGAGAGAAGTATGCAGAGTGTTCTAGGAGCACAGAGAAGGAACCCTGAGCTCAGCCGAAGGCTGTGATTCCAGCAGCCAGGCCAAGTGGACGGGCTGCACTTGCTGAGAATGCGTTGGGCTAAGAACGTGAGACTCGGGAGGAACTATGAGGTATGTGACTCTTGATTTTCTAGTCTTTGTATAATATTTTATGTTTTATTATTGTGGCTCATCTAAAGTTGATGAAATAGAAAATCCCTTCAAGCCTTGAGGGTGGTGTGCATTTCAAGGGTCATTTCCCATGAATTCATTTTTTCATATTTTGTATCTGGATGAAATCCATTTTATGATCAGTGAATTCCATATTTAAACAAGGAAACCACTCATCCAGTAGGAAAATGTGTGAGGGAGTGAAAATGAATGCGGTACTGATCGTGATGATGTCACTGGCTCTGTAAATGGGCTGTTTTTAAGTATTATAAGAAAACTTTAGTAATTTGGACTGAGGGAAAGTCTGTCGCTTAGAATTGTTTTATTACTAATGTGTATCTTAAGATAGGGTAGCAAACAGCTGCTTATGAGGAGTGTGTGTTAAACAGATAAGGATTTCCTTAGCACATTCATTGTCTCCCTAAAAGTGCTCCTCCAATGGCAACAGGCACTAGAAAACATGCTGTTCTTTCCTCCTGTATTTTTTAAAACATGATTTTCACTTTAAGAAAAAAATTTGTTTAAAAGATATAAACTTTAGCCTGGTCTCTGTTGAGTTTTTTAGAAAATTATGAATATGTAAAGAACATGTGCTTTTTAAAATCTTTTCGATCCATTATTGGAGTTCTATATGCCTGTTTTCATCTGAAATATAATTCTCCTCTTACAAATCATTAAGAAAAAGATAAACATTTCAGTAACATCGAGGCAAAAGTCATGAACAGGCAATTCAGGGCAATAAATTATATAAAATAGGATTGGATTCCTACTAAACAAAGGAAGGAATGTTAAAGCAACATATCACCAATTAAAAGATAAACCAATCAAAGTGTCCAGGGCCGGTGAGAGTGTGAAGAAATGAGCACCAATTACTCTGTATCCAAAATCTTAAAACAACCTAAGTGTCTATTAATAGAAAACAGACTAATGAAATAATGGTATATTCATGCCATGGATTACTGTGCATCTATTAAAAAGAATGAGGTATATCTGTATATATTGATTCTTTAAAATTTGAAGATGTATTGCACAAACAAACAAGTTATAGAACAGAATAAAAGTTATCTATATGTAGATATATGGAAATATTAGTAATTGTACTTTCTGGAAGGATGTATGGGTAACAGTGTAGTTATAATGGTTATATTCGGGGAAAAGGACTAGAAGTAAAGATGAAAGACTTTTACTTTTCACTTTGTACCATCCGTATAGTTTGAATCTGTGTAAGAATTTCTATATTTTAAACATAAAATGTGCTTGTTTTTTAAAAGGATAGATTACAGCCCTAGCTAGTTTGGCTCAGTGGATAGAGTGTCAGCCTGTGGACCGAAGGGTCCCGGGTTCGATTCCGGTCAATGACACATGCCGGGGTTGTGGGCTGGATCCCCAGTGTGGGGTGTGCAGGAGGCAGCCAATCAATGATTCTCTCTCATCATTGATGTTTCTCTCTCTCTCCCTCTCCCTTCCTCTCTGAAATCAATAAAAATATTTTAGAAAACAAAAAGATAGATTACATTTTCATTGTTTGATATGAAAAATATCTGCGCTGTAAGAAGAGAAAGAGCAGGTGCAACATACTCAGAATGAAAAGGCCCTGTTAATGATCCTATTTAGATAGAGATCTAGGTGTAGACCTATGTAGTGTTTGTATTAAAAAGTCTGGAAGGAAATTCCCTGAACTATGGTCAGTGTGGCCACCCTCGACAACGTGCGGGAGTGTTGATATGGCAGAAACCTTCACTTTCTCTGTACTGTTTAATTTTGTGCAGTGCTCATGGATTATCAGAAAGAAACTATAAATTTTTCAACTGGGGGAAGATGTAACAGAAAGGAAAGGATATCCACTCCTCCCACTCCCCTTTACATAAATCACTCCTGTCTGCTCTATGCAAAAACAAAGGTTTGTCTGGGTCTCTAACCTGGCTCTTCTAAGCTTCTCTCACCTATTTCCCTTTTAAATTTCACCTGCCAGGGCAGCTTTATAGTCTGAGTGGGATAGGTGAGAAATCTCTCCTCTAATCCAACTTATCTACCCAAGTCTTGTCCAACTAGAAAAACTGGAAAATCAAAATAAAAAGCAGAAGCCCAAACAAGACACTGAAAACTAGCCCAACCTGTCAAGGAAATCAACATGTTTTAGCATACCACCGGTTTGTGCAAGGAGCTGGCAGCCAGGTGAAAGGAAAGGAGCCAGAGGCTGGGACCCAGGCCCTGGCGCTCTGGGACCCAGGCCCTGGCGCTCCCAGAGACCACCTGGAGGATCTCTCCACGATTTGAATCTCATTGTTTTTCTCCCCCACTCATCGTATCTGTTGCCCTAATGTAGGAGGCTGATATGAGAAGCTGGTGGGGCAGCAGGAGTGCTATGGAAATGAAAGATGATCAACCACACCAATGTGCAAGCCTGAGGTTTGTTTGTGAATCCTGCCAAGAAAATTAGAAGAACCCAAGATGTTCATTAACCCAAATATGCTCTGACTTTATGGAGAAAATGCTATGACAACCCAGTCTCAACAATTGCTCTTTTCAAATACTTTTCATTCACAATTTAAATATCACTTTCAGTATTGCCAACTGATTGTCATTGGTGTCAATTCTTTGGTGCCAATTCAACACCAACCAGAATCCCCAATTGGGGGCGATGAAGAAGGAAACTTTATTCAGTGTAAAACAGCACAGCTCTAGAACAGCTCTGAGGACAGGCAGCCGTGGGACCAGGCCCCTCTCTGGCTAGTTCTTCGAAATGGTCTGCTTCACTCTGCTCTAGTGAGACATGGTCAGTGTTTCAGCTCAGCCAGGGAGAGGCAGCCTTCCTTCTCCCATGGAAAGGAAAAGTGTACTCCCTGAGCCAGGGGGAAGCTGGCTTATATGGACAGGAGACCTTGCCTCTGGTCCCTGATTGGTGTATCCTCATGCAAATGAGGACACCAGATCTTCCCAGTTTGGTTGGTCCAAAGGATACTGTACTGATTGGTCAGAATAGAGCCACTCTGATTGGTCAGAGCTGCATAGCTCTGATTGGATGGGGAGAGCCTCAATCCTACTGGTTGAAACAGAATTGCAGGAAACCTTTATAAGGGCTGGCTCAGATGGCAGAAAACACAGTATAGGCATGCAGTTCAGTGCAGGCTTCTCTGTGAAGTAGTTTGCATGAGAGGTCCCTATGCAGAAATGGCTGCTAGGCTCTGGCTTGTTTTGGTTTTGGTTTTGGTGTTTTTGGTGTGTGTTTTTTTAGCACAGTTAGCCACATGCCCTTATTATTGGTGGTTTCTTTCCTCAGGGTTCACAGTCTTATAATGTGACTGCACACTAATGGTGCAAACTGCTATTGGGCAGATAATTGCACCTCGTGT
>NW_006289813.1:5935065-5941240 GCF_000327345.1 Myotis davidii | reverse complement strand
CACCCTCACGGCAGTAAGTTTTTTATTACTTGTGAGAGCCACTATTACAGAAAGGAAAGGCAGCTTCGATGTCTCCCAGCACTGGAGGAGAGCTTAGAAAAGAGAAGCCTCGGCTGAAAGTACAAATCAGATCCCACTTCATCCAGGGAACCGGAAGAGGAGGTTGAGCGTGTCCACACAAGGGGAAGTGGCCAAGCAGAGGTTTCTAAAGCCAAGGCCACTGTTTAACCTATGGAGCAGCTCTTTGCCATTTGCTTGGACCTAGTTATTACAGAATATTACACGTGCTGGCCCATATTTTCTTGTAGATTTAAGTACTAATCCCCAGACCTCAGAATTTGGCCTTATTTGGAAATAGGGTATTTGCTGATCTAATCAAGTTAAAATAAGGACATTAGAATGGACCTTTATCTAATATGACTATTGCCCTTATAAAACAGGGAGATTTGGATACAGAGACAGACACAGAAAAAGATGTGAAGACACAGGGAGGCTGGACTGATGCATCCCCAAGCCTTGGCTACCAGAGGCCAGGAGAGAGGCCGGGACAGCCCCTCCCCCAGAGCCGGCTGAGGGAGCCTGGCCCTGCCCACACCTTGATTTTGGACTCAAGAACTGTGAGAGAATATGTTTCTATTTATAAAATAGATATCCACCCAGTTTGTGATGCTTTGCTAGGGCAGAAACAAATATACCTGCTCAAGTTACATATCCTTAACCAGGGTCAGAAAAATGAAGGGTGAAACCTCGGCCTATTCCTGCGTGGCATGTTTGTGTGACAAAAACGTAACAGGAGTTCATGGCTTTCCATGGTGGTGGTGGGTTTTTCTGGCAACACGGCCTGGAGTCATCCTCTTCCTGTGGAAAGCAGAGAGCCAGGTGAGCCCTCCCTCCGTGGCCGCACAGAGAGGCGAGGTGCAGAGCCCAGCCTAGCACACCGTCCTAACTCAGACTGCTGCTTGGCTCCGTGTAGGAGCCAACGCTGTGTACACAGCTGCTTTAAGCCCAACCTTCATCCAAATGAAGACGACGACAGTGATAGGGCTCCCCAAAGGGGACAAATGCCCTGGGGCCAGTGAATGGCCCTTCTTCTCGTGCCCACCGTGGGGACAGGCATCAGGGGCAGGAGGGTTCACTAACAAAACTCAACCGAAAAAATCCCAAGAACATCAGGAACCGGCCTCTATCTGGCCAATCCTTGTTCTTGTTTCATTTTTGTTTCTGTTTTGTTTTTATTTTAAAACTTCCTTAGAGGGGAAAATATAGCACTAAAATTGGAACCCCAGTACATCATTTGTATATGTATATTTGTGAGAATATAATGGATTCCTCTGTGTGTGTGTGTGTGTGTGTGTGTGTGTGTTTCTATTATATGGATTCAGTTCTCAGCTCATGCAGTTGTTATCTTTTTGAAGCCAGGGGATACAAACAGAAACCCTCAGGTGTTATTACAGAGAAGGCCCTGGACCAAGAGGTCCCCCCACGAGGGCAGGTGGGGAGCCCTCCAGCCTGACGCTGCCTTACCAAGAAGGACTCCCTCTGCTCAGGCCTCCCCCCAAGTCTGTGCTGGGTCAGACCTCTGCCGCCCTGAGCCTTTGCTTTCATTCCTCCGAAGACCCAGCTCTTTTGTCTGGAGAGTAGGCCAGGGGGAGAGGACAGAGAGGACTGACGTTGCAGGGGGTCCTAGCAAATAATGTTACAAATTTAGGGCATCAGCCCCTATTTACCTCCCCCTTTAAAAAAGAAATGAGTTTTTCTGTCAAAATAAAAAGCATGTGAAGAGTGCAGAGTTTGTTGTTGTTTTGAAGAATTTGAACAGCAAGGTGTTTTCCCTGGGACTCAGTTTCAAGATCAACACACTGACACCTGCCTGAAAAAGGAAAAATGGAGTCAGCTCCGTCATCACCCCGCCTCAGAGGCAGCGTCCTCAGGGAAGGGGGGCGCTCTCCTGGTCCCCGCTGTCCCCACACTCCTGCCCGCACAATGCTCCCGGGGGTGAGGGTGGGGGGAGGGAGAAAGGTCAAGTTGTTTGTACATCTGGTTGTCTTACTGCTACTGGGCTGGTGGGGCTGTTTTTCTGAGAGCAACTCCTTCCTCTGGCTGTTAAATACTTACTGTGCAGCTTTTCTTTTTTTTCCCCCTCTGAAGGCTGAGAGAGAAGGAAACTTTCCACAGTGTGAACTGTCACGGATTTTTCCTCCCCTTTACAATGGAGTGGCGGCGAGACGGTTCTGAAAGGCGTGATTTATTTATAAACATATCTGGAAATATTTTTAAAATAAAAGATGCCAAGGGTGGGGCTGGGTCCCAGCCAAGTCCTGAGAAGGGAGCTGTTTACTCTGGAGGTCAGCATTTGCACCCTCCCACAGGTAGTTTTAAAGTAATTCAGGGTCAAGTGGAAACATTCTGATCATCCTGAAACCTTCAGTCTCAGATTCCTGAGGGCAGGGATTCTGGTGGCCCAGACGCTGCTGATCCGAGGGGCTCTGCGCTTTCAATACAATCCGGTCCTGTCGTTTCTGAGACCAGTGCTGACCTGACTGTATTTAAAAACAGCTTCCGCAGTTGCTGTCCCTAAGGCCTCACCTTCACTTCCCTCTGCTTCCTTCCCTTTGTGTTCGCCTTGTTCTCAGGCTGGACATACGCAGGCCTGGAAGAGGCTGGGGAACAGAGGATGGGAAGTTATTAACATGACTAACCACGCCCCTCGCAGGTTCAGTGGGCCGCCTCTCTGTTCTCTCGAGTCTGTCCTTTTTGCTCCATTCTAGTGCGGGACGTGCTACAATTGCTCTAAGTAGGGAGTAGGGAGAGGATGTCTGGTCAAAGGGCATCGCGATGGAAACTGGAGAATCAAGGAGAGGAAATGGGGGCCAGAGATAAAGAAATAAGAGCTGGGAGAAGAGAAATAAATAGAAACAAAGATGATGAATAATACGAGGTACACACAGACAGGGAGCAAAATGAAAAAGGGGTGAGACATGGGGATTGTTTCCTGTAGAGAGAGACAATTCAGAAATAGAAAAATGTGAGAAACCTGAAAACAAACAAACTTAGAGGCCCCTACAGGAAAGGAAAGACCCAAATGGAAGTAAGAAATAGAACCCCAAACAGGAAGGACATCTGAATGAGAAATGCCATTGAGGGAGGGAACAGAGAAGCCTTTGTGTCCTGTTTGTAGATTAGAGGGAAGCGACAGAACAGAGGGAATCCAGGGGTGTTTATTCCTTGCACCTGGCAAACAAAAAAATCATTATTTTTTAATCATGGAAGAAATACCTCTAAGAGCTCTGGGCCTTTCATGCTATGGGCCCGTCTCTCACTCATCTTAATCCCTTAGGACTCTTTTAAAAGCGTCAGGAAACCCAGCATGAGGGAAACCACATTTCCACCCAGATGACTTTTACATCAAGTTTACTTTAGAGAGATAAGTTCTCATAGCCCATAGAGTTCAAGCTGGGTTACCTGTCCTCGGGGGAGAATTGATCTTGAGCTTTTTAGCCCCTGTAATCCCCGGGTAAATGACAAAAACATCTTGGTTCCTTAAAAATATGGATAAAGAAGTGAAATAATTATTTGCATGACTCCCATTTCAGAAGGCTGCTTTACTATTAATAAGTTCGAGGTTGCCTTGTAAGTTTAAATAATTTAACAAATGGAGTAATAAAAAAATGTAAGTAAAGCACAAACCGATAAACACAACACAAATCCAGGAGAAGTAAAGATTAGTTATTTCATTACTGCAAATTGCTGTCACTACACATCATGATAAATTACCAAAAAGATGCCTCTCCACCACTTCTATAATGTCAGGTTATTAATTTCATTCATATACCAGAAATTATTTCCTTGTATGGCTCTCTTGCCCTCTTTTTCTAATGAGGAAATTGGGGGAGGAGGAGCGGGGCGGGGAAGAAATGCAGTAGATAAAATACTCAAACTGGGGCTGAAGTGAATGAAAAAAGATAGAAAAAAAATAACATTATAAGCTTTTAGACCCATAATAAGCTCTTATTTATTTAGACTCTATTAATTTGGAATTTATAATAACTTGATTGGGATCTGGGCAGAAATTTTCCTTCATTTCCTTCTTGCTAAGTAGTGCAGAAGAATGATGTAAATGGGATTACAAGGGGAACAGTTGAAATACATCTTTGAGCACTTCAGGCAATCTCTTATATATGAATAATTAATTTAAGAATCCATATCTTTCTTATCCAATAATTATCAGAAAGAATTTGTTAGGTCACCCTGCAGAGTAGGGAGGTGTGGGTTTACACCAAATAGCAAGGCACTGAACTTGCTCAGCCCTTATTTTTCTTGCCTGTGAAATTAGTTCAATAATTCCAACTCTGCCTAATCAAGAGGTTTTTATGAACATGAAATGGGAGAATGGGTGGGAATGCATTTTGAAATTCATAAGTTACAACTAAAATCTATCTTATTCAAAATGAATTTAAAAATCATACGTTTTACTAATTCAGTGTGATCTTCTATCCAATATCCCACATCAGGGAGGTTTTTATGTTTTATACAACTTCAATGAAAGGAGATTCCCTAAAGAAGTGTAGTGCATGAGACACACACACACGTGTATATACATATAATATAGATAGAGGTGTGGGCAAAAGTAGGTCTACAGTGTGAGTACAAGAAACAGTTTATTGTATTATTATTTATTTATTATTGTATTTATTATTATTACTAACTTACTTTCCCCCCACCCTTGAATAAACATCTTTATTGTTGAAAGTATTATTTTGAAGTGATATTTGCACTGTAGGAAACAGTCAAAATCCTTACTTCAAATCTATGGCTCCTATTGCAACTTAGCTCCCAAAATATACAGCCAAATAGAGGGGCAATAATCACAGTGTCCTGCACATTTTTTCCCACACATAGATAACCTATATTGCTTTTGATGAAATGTATGTTGCAAAGTTTTCATGTAATGTTTCCTCTATCCTAAGACACCTACTTTTCCACATTTGAATGGTTTGGAAAATCAGAATGAGCTTTACTTATTGCCAAAATAAACATGTCAACTGCTAGATAGAGAAGTTGCTAAGAGCAATTGTCATTTGCTTGTAAATCTTTCAGAATAAAGAATTTTCAAAGCCAGGAGATTTGTTGGTGTTTATGCTTCGCTCAGATGCAAAACATCTGTCTGTCAAACTCTTTCAAGAGAAACTGTTGAACTTCCCAGAAGATGTAATAGATTTTTTTAAAAAAATTAAGATTCCAAGTCAGGGGTTCTAAAAAGGTCAAACCCAAAGGCACTTTTATGAAAGTGTCACCTCTGCTTGGCAACAACCGCCAGTGCTCTAGCAAATCCGAGGAATCTTCAGAATATGAGGTAAGGTGGTGGGTAATTATATGGGAAAAATATGCTGCTTTTTGGTTAAAACTGTGTATATTGGATGTTACATTTCCTTTTTTCTCTCAATAAAAATACCTTTTAATTACAAAAATTAATCTTCTTTCTTCTAATTAACGGACTCAGCAGAAAAAGCTTCTAGCTTTTAGAGTCATCTCAAAACAAGGTTAAATATAATTAAATTTACACTTAAGATTTCTGCACTTTACTGTATGTATAATTCAATAAAACCCTTAAAAATTACAGATAGATGTGCCTGTGTATTTAGCTTGAGTAATTGAAGGTTTATCAAAATATAACCAGTTACAGCTTTTGAACTAGTAAGTGTAACCATTTATAGAACCCACCTTCTCAGCTAAGTCCTAGAATATTACACATGTTATTTAATAACTAGAGGCCCAGTGCATGAAATTTGTGCACAGGCAGGGTTCCCTAGGCCTGGCTGGCGATCAGGGCCGTTTGCCAGCCAGGATCTTCCTTCATTCTGTGCCACCCCCTGGTGGTCAGTGCATAAGTGAGTGATCATAAGCAAGTGATTGAACTCCCAGTCTCCCAGTTGAACTCCCGAGGGGATACTTTGCATATTAGCCTTTTATATATAGAGATAATAAATGATAATAATAACTAGCACTTATTAAGCATTTACTGTGTGCCAGATACTTGCAAGGGGTGTACCAGTTATCTCATCTAATTTTTAAAAGACCTTATAAGGTAGGTATTATTATCCCTAACCATAAGAGGTGGGTGTTGTTTTCAAAAATGAGGAAACTCATATATAGTAGCCCTTTCTCCCCCCCCCCC
>NW_006289813.1:5926898-5935022 GCF_000327345.1 Myotis davidii | reverse complement strand
GCACAGTGGATGCTATGTTCCAAGACCCCTAGTGGATGCCTGAAACCTCAGATAGCACTGAACCATATCTAAACAACATTTTTTTCCCCCTGCACATTGTCAACTGGCAGTCTTTGGCACCAATTTAATGCCAACAGGAATCCCCAATTTAATGTGCAATGAAAAAAGAATTTTATTCAACTGTGATACAGCATGGCTGAGAGGCAGTCCTGGGGCCAGGTCCCCTCTCCAGCTAGACTGTTCTTCTCTGAGTGGTCTGCTCCACTCTGTTTCAGCTCAACCGGAAAATGTAGTCTTGAGTGGAAAGAGAAAATGTGCTCCAAATCAGAGGGACGCTGGTATGTATATATGAACAGGCGTTCCCACCCCTGGCTCTGTCCTCATGCAAATGAGGACTCTAAATCCTCACAGTTTGATCAGTCCTAAAGGCACAGTCCTGATTGGTCAGAATAGAGCTGCTCTGGTTGGTTGAGCTGTGCAGTTCCCATTGGATGGGGAAAACCTCAGTCCCATTGGTTGAAATAGGATTCCAGGAAATCCTTTAGAAGGGCTGGCTCAGATGGCAGGAACAGTGCAGGCAGACAGTTCAGTGCAGGATTCTCTGTGAAGTGTAGTTTGTGTGAGAGGCCTCTGTGTAGAAATGGCTGCTAGGCTCTATTTTTTTTTTTTTAACATTTTAGTCCAGTTAGCCACAAGGAGCCCTTTTCAGTCGGTATCTTCTTTCTCAGGGTTCCCAGCATACATACCTATGATGAAGTTTAAGTTATAAATTATGGAATCTCACAGATATAGAAGTTTGCTCTTTCTGTAAATCTTAGCAACCCCAACATAATTTTTTTTCTTTCCTGATTAAGGCTGGACCTTCACCTTTTTACTTAAAGGAAGCACAGCTCCTCTTTGGCATATCTGAATTTCAAGCATCACTACTCCGGCACTTTGGGGCCATTATTAAGTAAAATAAGTGTTGCTTGAACACAAGCACTGCGATACCACCACAGTTCATCTGATCACTGAGATAGCTACTAAGTGACTACAGGCAGGGGTATGTATAGCGTGGACATGCTGGGCAAGGAGATGATTCACGACCCTGGCAGGATGGAGCGGGACATGGCGAGATTCATCATGCCGCTCAGAATGACTAGCCGTTTAAAACTTGTGAATTGTTTATTTCTGGAATTTTCCCTTTAATATTTTTAGACCTCGGGTGACTGTGGGTAAATGAAACCACAGAAAGTGAAACCATGGATAAGGAGGGTCCAAGGCACATAAAGTTAGTGATTTACTGAGGTTCCACAGCTGGAAAGATGTCAGGGGAAAATGAGAATCTGGGCAGTGTGGCTCCAAAGGCTTGCATCTATGTCCTTCTTTACAGTTCCCTCCCCTCAAAAATACACACAGTCGGTTCCATCATCCTTATTTTACGATGATCACCTTAAAACTTGGGGAGGTTGCATCACTTGACTGTATCATGCAGCTAGTAAGTGGAGAGCCAGAATTCATACCTGGGCCTGTCTCCAAAGACCATGTTGGTTCCTCTGTAATAGACGGTGTAATGCCTTTCCTGTGGAAGACATGTTCTTCAGACACGGTTTTCTTAATATCACATTAGAATATAGCCTAAGAGGGGGACTAGGGGTGGGAGAGATAGGGGAGGAAGAGAACCGAAGAGTACCTCTTAGAACTTCAAGGGAGTTGCCATTGGTCTCTAATCCTGGCGCTCCAGGAACTGGGATTTCCTCTGGAAGTGACCTTCTTTAGTTTGCTGGCTGTGGGTGCAGTTGCCAGTGAACCTTACTTGATAGCCACTGGGATATTACACCAGGACGTTTCTCTAACTTGCAAATGTATTTTCCTTCCTTCTCATCCTCTTCCTAGTTTGCCCCTATACACCTACCCCCCTTTAAGGAATAGATAAATAAATAAATAAATAAATAAATAAATAAATAAATAAGCCCTGACTGGCTTGGCTCAGTGGATAGCATCAGTGCGGGAGGCAGCTGATCGATGTTTCTCGCTCTATCCCTCTCCCTTCCTCTCTGTAAAAAATCAATTAAATATATTTTAAAAATAAATAAATAAATAAGACATTAGGAAATATATCCCTCAAACTTAGGAACCATTCATGGGCAGTCACTGAGGTTTTGCTTAAAAAGGGGCCAACAAGGGGTGCCACTCTGTGCTCCTCAATGCCAACCTGGAAGGCTAGGCCTATTTTAACTTCCTCTATGACTTGCCATTTGGACTCACCCTTTCAGAGTCCAATGATACCAATTCAAAAAGCTGGTTTCAACACTAATTTATTTGGGGCCATTTTCATTGGCTGTACTTTTCTTTATTAGGAACTAAACATTATAATTGTGGTCACCTCCTGTGAAAAAAGGTGCCACTTTCTACCCCAAAGACCTTCACGGTAACGACTGAGGAACTGACTGTAGAGAAAGAGCATTGAATATCAAAGTACTATTTTGGCACTTTTTGCATTTCAGAAGCCATGCACTACTTTTAGTTTGAGGGAAAAAAAAAATTCTCTAAATGTAGGGTTCTAGAGACAAAAGGGAAACCGATATTGGAAAAAATTTACCAACAATTGCTTATTTTTGGAGGATTTAACAGACTGTAGTAATTTCTACCCATAGAAGCATGTCCTCATTTCCATGTGGCTCTCTCCCTGTCAATGCCCCTGGTACAAGTGTGTGTTAAAAAGAAAGGTAGTACTTTCAGGTCAGCACTGACCTAAACAATACAGTTAAAACTTTTTTTTTATTTCAGTGAGACCTCTCATTAATAACTTTTATAAAATAGAAAGTTTTTTTTAAAAGGCTTCCACGGTCCACATGATTTGAATGTCTGTCCTTTTAAATAGTGGGTTACGGGGTGTGTCACTTTCTTCTTTGTGTTCAATTTCCTTTTCAGCTGTTACAGAGTGACATGTTTAGCACCTTCAGCCATCAAAAGAGTTGAAAAAAAATAACTGGTCCCTGTGGGTTCTGGGTGGGGGTCTGCGCCCAGCACCTGTTAACTCAAAGTCAGAGCTCCACGATGCCAGGCTTCCAAGCTGAACTCTACTGGCAGGAGAAGGGCTTGGGGACAAGAAACTGTTTTTAGTAAAAGGTGTGGAATCTAAGAGAAATGGTTATGAAAGTTTAGCTGCAAAATGCTAGCCGGACCAATGCATTTGCATATTAGGAGTCGTAATGTGAAGGCCCTTTTTCACACATAGTTCAGGAGTTTAAGCAATAGTCCATGCAGCATAAGTCCTCCATCTAGTCGCTGGACTGAGGCTCAGCTGCACTCAAATACAGTGTCTGTTTAACAAGGAGGGTCTGTTTTTGACAACCTGTGATGAGCCTACGTATCCTGGGCAGAAATAGGCAGGCCTCTTCTTTTTTTAAATATATTTTATTGATTTTCCACAGAGAGGAAGGGAGAGGGACAGAGAGTTAGAAACATCGATCAGCTGCCTCCTGCACGCCTCCCACTGGGGATGTGCCCACAACCAAGGTACATGCCCTTGACCGGAATCGAACCTGGGACCTTTCAGTCCTGCCTTGCCACTGGCCCTATGATTTTAGGGAAAATTACTTAACTGCCCCTAAGACGCACTTTTAGTCGCTTCCATATAGGGTTGTTGTAAGAGCCAAAGCATGAAAAGCCTTTTGCTAAGCGCCTGGCACATCACATGTGCTAAAAAATGATGGAAATGTGTGACGAAGTTTAGGGCAGGCTGCCCCAAGATGTGCCACTCTGGCATGCAGATTCTTTTGAGCTGAAAACAATTATTTTTACTACTTAAGTCATTTTAAACTGTGATTTGTTTGTTGTGATAAGACAGTTTACAAAAAAAGCTCACACCACTTTGAGGTTTCATGGGTAGCAGGCAGCTCCAAGTTCTGCCCTGAGAAAGATACTTTGTTGGCTGCCCATTGAGGGGTTTAGGGGACAACGTGGCCTCCCACACCGCCCAGGCCCTGCACCTCATCTGTGGGACTCGAGGAAACGCAAATGGGCAGAAGGGTGCCAGCTACCTGCTGAGGACAAGGAAGCCCCAGCCCCACGCTGCATCTTCAGCCTCCTCAGCCGCCTGCCCTCTGGCTCGCGGGCCTAGGCCTGTGTGTGGACCAGGAGGGCGGCTGGCCGCTGTGGTGACAGGCTGTGTGTGAAGGCACCCGGCTGGGGGTGGGCAGCATCAGGAGCTGTCTCCGGCAGGATGGCTGACATGATTTGGTCCCTCCAGGTCTGAAAGACCACACCCTGTAGCTCAAGTTCAGGAACTGGAGCCCAGAGTAAACACCAAGACCCAGCAAGGAGGCCCCGAGTCCCTTCCCGGGGCTGACTCAGGGATTTAGGCAGCTTCTCCCACACCCACTCGCAGGCCACAATGGGAACTCAAAGAATGGGGCCTTCCTTCCTTCCTTCTCTCACTGTAGACTTGATGGTCAGCAGTGGCCTCAGGGAATTATAAACCTTTTGGAGAAAGAAGTCACAGGCCAGGGCTGCAAACAGACAATTCAGAAAAAATCTATTTAATTCAAGGAATGCTACAGAGCTGTGTGCCTCGCTCCTGCTGCAAAGACAAAGCCTGGCCACTTCCCTGCCACCAGCCCTCTTCAGCCTTTTCCTCTTTTCCATAAAGCCCACTTCAAACCTTCTCCACTAAAGATCAATAGGAAAAAGACCAACAACCCCTTGGAAAAATGGACAAGGACACTGTATCAGTTGTGGCTCCCCAGAGACACCGAACCAATAGGATATATATGGCTACACAGAAAGAGATTCATTATGAGGTATTGACTCACACGATTATGGAGACTGGGAAGTGACTAGATCTGTCATCCGCACGCTGGAGATCTAGAGAAGCTGGTGATGTAATTCAGTTCAAATCTGATGGCTTGAGAACATGGTGTAAATCTCAGAAGATGAGGTGAGGTGTCTCAGATCAAGCAGTGAAGCAAGAAAAAGGCGAATCCCCTCTTCCTCTGCCTTTTGTTCTAGTCAAACCCTCAGTGAATGAAACGATCCCACCTGCACGGTGGAAGCCATCTACTTTACTGAGTCCACCTATCCAGATGCTAGTCTCATCTAGAAACACCCTCACAGACACACCCAGAATGATGCTTATTCTGGACACCTGTGGCCAGTCAAGTTGACCTGTAAAATGAACCATCACAGACATGAACAGGCAATTCACAGGAAAAGAGACTAAATTGGCTTTTAAATATATGAAATAAGTCTCTTCCTCACAATTTGAAAAATCCACAGTAAACAAGAGATTTCATTTTTTGCCAATCAGGTTGGCAAAATTTCTCTGTGTGGTTAGATCAGCTTCTCTCAATCAATTCTCCATACTCCCTTTCAATGGCTTTCCCCTACCCTCAGGGTAAATTCCAAATTCCTTACCATGGTAACAAGACCCTTCTTGACCTTGTCTATTTGCCAACTACCCCTTACATTCTAAAATCCAGCCTTCCCAAACTTGCATTTTTTAATTCCCTATGTTCTTGCTCATGTCTGAGTCATTAAAGATGCTACTCCCTCTGCCTGGAACTCTCTTTTCTTCTTCTCTTCTCCCGGATAACTTCTACTCATCCTTCACATTTCAGCTTTATGCTCTCTTGCTCCAGAAACTCTGTCATATACCTACTTCTAGTTCTGATTCCTTCCCAAGACTGACAGTTAAGATGGAGCTTATGCCCCCCTAGAACATCACTGTGGCCCCTGCCACAGCCTCTGGCACAAAGTAAGGGCCAAGTAATCATGGCACAATTTGATGAAGGCATGGCCAAGCCCCATTTCAAAATGCATTTGATAAAGAAGCATAAGTGGAGTCTTTGCTGCTTTTGTGGGATCATTAGGGGGAAATAGCTTAGCCGAGGTACTCTACAGAGTCAGAACTCATCCCTGAAGCCAAGCATATACTCAATCCCGCACTACACCCATCCTGTTCACTTTCTTCTGACTAATTTGTTAGAGCTGTCCCTCAGGTCATACACTTCAGAATTTAAGTAAATTTTGCGGTAGTACATGCCTTCATCTTCTTTTTAAAAACTGTGTATGTGTGTCAAAGAACAGCTCTGCCAGATTGGTCTTTGAAGTTCAATGGTTTGAACTAGAAATTTGTGAGAAGATTGCTCTTTAGCAAGTTTTCCAAAAACTATTTTGAGGCAAGAATTTAGTAACTGTGTATTTAAAAATCTATTTTAGTGGCTGCTATAGACAAGTACAGTCTGTATTGTGTAAGAAATTTTAACATGTGGATACCTCAAATGCACTGTTGAAATGAAGCGATATATACTTTCCAAGGCTCAAAGCTGACCAGTGTCAGAATTAAGAATGTCAGTTTTTGGCAGAAGACAAAGTGTTTGGAAGCTGGAAAGCTATTTGCTCAGATTACTGAGAGGTGGGGTGGGGGTGATCAATGAGCATGTGAGTCCAAGCAGCCTTCAGACAGAATTTCTAGGAATGCAGTCAGAGTGAAAGTAAAACTTTAAAAAACTAAAAGAATAAAACATCAAGTTGTATAAATAAATAAAGCAGGAAAAGAAATAGCACAGGTCAAGTTTTTAAAAGTATAGAACTAAAGTGGTTAGTTCTTAGCAGATCTCATAGAATTCCCAGAAAGAAGGAAAGAAAGCAAAAAAAAAAAAAAAAAAAAAAAAAAAAAAAGAAAAGAAAAAAAAAAAAAAAGGAGAAGAAGAAGAAAAAAGAATGCTCACACTGGATTATCAAAGCTGTTTTCTGTTCCTTAGATCCAGAGCTGTAAAGCAGTACCCACAACCAAACTGTGCTCTCCACCACAAACCTGGCCCCTCCCTGGCCTTCTAGCATCCTGAGCTGCACTCCCTCCCCGCTTCTTGCCCATGTAGAAACCTGGCACCCTCCCGCACCCCAGCTGCTGGCCCAAGCCTTGTCACTTCTTACTTCTTGTCAGTCCTGTCCACAGCCATTAGCTGGAGCAAGCCCCTGCCCCGTCTCCTGCCTGGCCACGGGCAGGAAGAAGCCTCTGTGCTGTGAGCAGAGGGCTCTGGAGATGGACCGTCCAGCTCACAGCCTGGTCCCAGCACTTACTAGCCAACCTAGGTTGGCCCAGCTATTCTGTATCTCAATCTCCTCTTCTGTGCAAAGAGGGGGACCATAGCGTTTTGGCCCCTCGAGCTGTGTGAGGATCAAATGAGATGAAGTTCATAGGACAGTATTTGGTCCACAGTAATGGACTCCATAAACGTGAGCTACCATTATTCCTTATTATTGCCTGCCTTTCTTGCCTCCTTTAAATCCATTTTTCTGGAACGGTCATTTTCATTAAACCCTGAGCCTTCCCCTTCCTCATGAAAATACTTGTTGAAGTTCTCTGTGGCTTTTAGGAGAAGCCTAAATGCTTACACAGGCCTGTAGGGCCAGGCTTGGTCTGGGCTCTCCTCCCTCTTCACCCGCATTCTACACCCTTCCCCCCCTTTATTCTCAGGGCTCCAGACACTCTGATCTTCTTTCAGTTCTTCAAACCCACCGAGCTTCCTCTCACCTCAGGGCTTTTACACAAGCTGCTTCCTCTGCCCGGAACGCCGACTCATCCTTCCCGTCTGGGCCCTGAGCCTCGTCATTTCCTCAGGGAGACCTTGCCCAGCCACCCTAACTAGGTCAAGCTTCTCTGTGGCACCATGCATTCTCCTCCATGGCGCTCCTCTGAGTCCTAATCTCGGTGGTCATTAGAATGACATCTCTCTATGGCTGCATGCAGTGAGAAGCTCTATGAAGGCAGAGGCAATGTCTGTTTGTTTCTTTATTTATTTATTCCACCCCTTAGAGCCTAGTATAGTTCCTGATATATATATAGCATGGTTGATATTCAATATCTTTGAAAGAAGGAAGGGAGAGAGGGAGGGTGGAAGGAAAGAAAAAGGTATGCCAGGGTGTCCTTGCCTGTTCTGGAGGACATGCTTCCCTAAGTATCTGTGATCACCAAGAACCATCTCAGACCACAAGTCTTGTGTGCTCTCCCACCTCCCACTGCCTTTGATTCATTACGGGGTTTAATTCTCAACTCAATTCCAGTGTTGCTTCTTAGGGAAATGGTTCTTACACGGGTATTATATATTACCCGTGTAATATATATATGTATGTATTAAT
>NW_006289813.1:5926332-5926742 GCF_000327345.1 Myotis davidii | reverse complement strand
ATATATAATATATATTATTACAGAGTATAACCTCTGAAGGCGGTTTGTGGCATATTTTCCCTTGTACAGACATTTTGTGGTCCCAAGACAGGTGTGATGTTGCAAGGGGAAAATTCCAGCCAGAACCAAAAGGGATTCCTTGTGCAATGTGCCTGCTTCTCCCTGGTACTTATGCCCCCTACTGACGAGTGAACTGTATGAGACGCTCCAGTACAAGCAAAAGACAATGGAAAGATGGGAATAGGGTAGAGAAAAGTCTTCCCACATCTACCATTTTCACCCTCCTGGAGAAAGCACTAGGAAATGGAAGTAAACCTACAGGAGCCCTTCCTCTGAACTGTAGGCAGAGGAGAGAGGGCCACTCCTCTTGCTGTGTTTGCGTGAATGTAGATGAATTGCCAAAGAACCAG
>NW_006289813.1:5924911-5926298 GCF_000327345.1 Myotis davidii | reverse complement strand
GTGTCAAAGGGATGTTTTATCCTGCATCTAATCCCATTCTTGTATGAATGAGGCAACTGCGGGCCAGAGAAGTGAAGGGGCCTGCCAAGTGAAGGGGCCTGACCGTAGAGAAGAAACCTGAGGCTGATTGACTAGCACTTTGAACTCCTACCCATCGTTTAGGTACTTTGCCCAAATTAAAGCCTTACATAACTATAGGAAGTAGGTTTCATTACCCCTATTTTACAGATAAAAACACTGAGGTTCAGGCAGGCCTGGTGCAAAGATGAAAGCTGTGCAGTGGAAACATGCTGAGGCTGACACTGCAAGGTGTCCTTGATCTTGTGCAAGCTAGCACTCTGCACCTGAGCACCCTTATCTGCAGGGTAAAACCACAGGCTCTGCTTCGCCTGAGTCACTCCTGGTTTACACCTGTCGTCCCAGTGTCATTAGTGATAGCACCTCTTTCTCTTTCAGAAGTGCCCCAGTTGGGATAGTCAAGTCTGGTTACTCTTCTCTCTACAAAATGGGGATATTAGTATTACCTGCTCACGGTATGGTTGCAAGGAATCGATGGGATTTTGCACATAAAATGTATGGCATCTGGCACATAATAAGCACTCCATAGACGTTAGCTGTTGTTATTGTTATTATTATAATTAGGGAGGCAGTGAAGCTAAGCTTTCCTATTTGACATTCCCATCAGGGTCTCCATGGAGTTGTGCAGAGCCAGCTTGATTGGCTTCAAACTGACCCTGTGGGAACAGCACCGGCCACTCTGGAAAAGAGGCCCTGCGGAAGCACAAGCTTGCCTTTTCCAGCGCTGAGCCAATCAGAGTCACTGCCTGGGCCTTCTTGGGTCACATTTTTGAGATGGATTTTTTTTTCTTCTTTTCATTCTAAAGTCTAAAGCCCAGATTTCTTAAAGAGTGGTGTCAAGGAGGGAATCCTACAGAGTAGCCCTCCTCCAATCCCAGCCCATGCTAATTAAGTGAGTGGCTGAAGGGATTGGCCTCCTCTTCAAGATTAAAAAGTGGGTGTGAATGTTTTTCTCGGGCCCCCTTAAATGTTCTTGATTACAGTAATAAAAATGTTAAGCTCTACTGCTTCTCATTGGAGTGAAGGCAGCTGAAAATTCCTCCTTCCCTGAAGAATCTACTTGTTGATGCTAGTGCCTCGAAACAGGTGTTCTGTAGATTGCTTTTTCTAATGGCTTTTCACTGGAAAGATCGGTTTAAATGTTGCTTTGAGCTAATCAGTGATTGCTTCTGTATTTATCTAAATTTATGTCTTTGATTCTGTGTGCTAGATGAGACATTACCTTCAAAGTCTATAAACTTAAATAAGGTAGGTGATTTTTAATTAAGCTCTTTGTCTTCTTCTGTCTGCCATATTTTATGCAATATAT
>NW_006289813.1:5922469-5924882 GCF_000327345.1 Myotis davidii | reverse complement strand
TATATATTTTAAAGGCTAGTTTAAATCTATATTTGAACTTCCAGTCATCTTTAGATGTCCTATAGCACCAAGAATGGTGTGTCCTACAGAATGGGTATTCAATAAGTATTTTTGGAAAAGGTATTTTAATACCTTAATTTGGATTGCAAACAAATTGGATTTGTTTTCTCTAGGCGTTTGGGTTCAGGAATTCTTTAAATATTGTGTGAACTGTCATGTATTTGCATCTATGTTTATTCTATTCTCTCTTCCTAGAATTTCCTCCACTCCATCTCTCTTTGGGAAGCTTACATTCACTCAAAGTTCTCATCAAATGCCAATTGTTCTATGAAACCCAGCTTGCAGTCTCCAATCAGATACGGAGTCAGAGTCTTAGAACAAAGGATCTGCAAAGGATCATATCTGGTTTTCCAAACCCCACCGTACTCTGGGCCTGCACTATCTTACCTGGTGAGTATTTGTGCCTTCACTTTATTCACCTGTTTTGAGCATGTGAACTTTTTAAGAGACTGGGCATACTCTGCTAAACCAAGTATTTGTGGTAAAAGATAGTAATTGCTTAATGAATGGTAAATGTATAGTTTGAAAGAATGACTTTTTAAAAGTGGGGTATACCTGAACATATAAATGGTTAATGTTGCTCTTCAATCGAGTCCCTACAACATGGAGCTTTAGAATTCAGAGGCCATCAGTTCAGACTCTCCCATGTTGAAGAACGTTCGGCTCAAGAGAGTCTTAGTGTCCTGTGTAAGGTAACCTGGCTGGGGAAGACCAGAGTACAGCCAGCAGATCGAGGGCTCCTCCAGACATTTCTCAGGCATAATTTAACATGTATCAGTTTATCCTTGAGTATAAAGTACACTTCAACATTGAATATGGTAACTGGCTAACTATTCATAGTTCCCTCTCTCCCTCCCTTTTAGTGCCTGTTTCTAAGCAGCAAAGTTGTGGTTCAGTGACTTCTGTCTGGGTAATATGAAAACAGGGCGCCCAGCCAATTTTGATGAGCTAACTATTTCCCTAAATTATCATGCTTAAGCAAGGGGCCCTAAA
The DNA here is from genome assembly GCF_000327345.1 of Myotis davidii. NCBI lineage: Eukaryota > Metazoa > Chordata > Mammalia > Chiroptera > Vespertilionidae > Myotis > Myotis davidii. Next base: position 5,923,829 of record NW_006289813.1, on the reverse strand, counting down.
CCTGCTGTTCAGCACTTATCATCAGATCTGGGGGATGGGTCATACACAGGCACATCATCAAATAGCTGGAATTTTATATTTAAGATTGTCAAGCAGTGAAAATTGTCATCCTTAGAAATGACTGACAGTTCCTCTGCCTCATTTCTGCAACATTGAGTTAGGTAAAATAAAATTAAAAATCGACTTCAGTCTTTTTATAGTCTTTATAAGAAACAACAAATTTAAGACACATGTGACAGGACTATAAATTTTCACCAGAAATTGATGGGAGGACGGGCACTGCAAAGTGCCTGGAAGACTTTGCAAAAGGTCCCAATTAACAGAATGCAGCTAACACCTCAAAAAAAAAAATGAATGCTGCAGTGGGAATGAATCTTGCTCGGAGTGCTGGGTTGTTGGCTGATTGCCTGGGGAGCGTGGTGCCCAGGGCTTGCCAGCTGGCTGATCCACACGCCTATAAAGGATGTGGTCAGCTTACACCTTGGCAAACTATGATTTTGATGGAAATCTTAGAGGTCGGCAGACGTTCTCCCTAGTAAAGTACGTGAGATCAGGTCATTGCTTTTATTTAAATGAAAAAAATATCTTGATGGCCAGAATTAATAGGACCACGTCGGTGTTCTGCTCCAAGTGAGAGTTCATTACTGGATCATAACAGATAAATATCCTGAAGGAGACACAGGATGTAACTGAAGGTGGCACATTCAGCTAATCCCCAAATTAAAGCAGTCATGCCCCTGAAACCGGCCGCAGGCTCATCAACATCTGCACCTCTTCCCACAAGTTCCACTCAATAACCATTTTTGCAGACTCTGAACCCCAAAGCTGCTGCTATCCCATCCTCTTACATTCACTCACATTCAACTGTGTGCAGTTGCTTTGTTTGTTTTGCACAGATGTGAAGACAGGGGTCAGTGTAAATACCCTAGGAGCCCGCAATGGCTAGATTCATGCTTTCACATGGAGGCACTCAATGAATGAAAGAACTGCAAAGAGAGAGTCTATAGTCCAGAATCCACACTGAAAATCACAGCCATTTCTAAACTGTCTGGAAAATTGACAAAATTCTTATCAGTCTTCAAAATGGATAAGGGGGTACTTTTTTAGTTTTTCTTTCTCTCACCTACTGTTATTATCCTTCACATCTGAGTTCAAATATATGGTGAGGGAAAATGAATGGGGATGTGAAGGGTACTGTGTAAGTACGTGAGAAAAAATCTGCAGAGTACCCCTTATCTGCTGTTTCCCTTTCCTCAGCTTCAGTTACTTGCAGTCAACCTCAGTCTGAAAGTATTAAATGGAAAATTCCAGAAACAGAATGCAGTCATTTTAAATTGCTTGCCATTCTGAGTAGCATGAT
>NW_006289813.1:5907829-5922336 GCF_000327345.1 Myotis davidii | reverse complement strand
TTCTATTTTATGATTAGTTATTGTTGTTGGTCTCTTAGTGTGCCTAATTTATAAATTAAACTTTATTATAGGTATGTATGTATGTACAGGAAAAAAACATAATATATTTAAGGTTTGGGTCTATCTGTGATTTCAGGCACCCACTGGGGGTCTTGGAATGTATCCCCAAAGGATAAGGGGAACTACTGTATAAAGAAGTTTAAAGAATGAATCTTTGTTTAAAAGCTATAGAAAATTAGTTGGGGGACAATAATTTTAAATTACTAAAGTTTAATACAGTAAATCAAATTGGTATTAATATTTGTGAGTATGTGATTGTGAAACAATGGACTTAATGACTAGCCGTCTTTGTAAGACTATTGGTAATAGAATCAATTATGGTTCATTATTAACTATATTAACAGAAAATTAGCCTTTGCTAGCTTCTAAAAACATGAGGTTGTTATAATAGACTGTGGTCCCTTATCAACATATGAAAAACTTGAAGGCATATAAACCACCTCTCTTTCCAGAACTAAAGTAGATTAGATGATCAATTAATGACTAAAATGTTATTATGTCTCTTTTAAATATTTCTTGTCAAAGACTTAAATATTCCTGATTCAACTTGTGTTTCTATTTGAGCAATATAATTTGATCATAATTGGTTTCGTTTTGATTGTCTTTACATTTTGAGTACTTATTATCTTTTCTCTGATCCACTGGGAATGCCAAGTACCTTTTTTTTTTTTTTTTTTTTTTTGCTATTTAGCAAGTCAGTGAGGAGCTTCCCACTGAGTGCCTTAATTATTGTTAATTGAATATTGTAAATGGTTTTTCAGGATAACCATCTTGGCAATTCACCTAGCATTTTCCTCACTTAGCAAAGTTAAAAGCACCAAGAATCCCTTCTACCCTTTTCTATACAGTCATCAAATCAAATACTGGCAGTAACTGATTCCTATTAAAACTAGTCTCTTCTTTTTTAAATGTCACATCACATGCATACTTCATATGGCACTTGGAACATGGTGGCTGCTCAATGAATATTAAATGACAGCTGTCCTTTGAAGTAGAATGATTCCCAGTTCCAGTCTAAGAGAGAACATCCGATTTTGCTTCCAGAGCTCCCACAGTGCAACTCCTCTAGCATGGCAGGCCCAGTACTCTAGGGTAGAGCTCTTCCATTGTCATGCACCAGCACCAAGCTTTCTAGGACTATTTGCTATTCTCTAATCAAAAGAAGAAAAAATAGTAAATAAAGAGCCCTAGAAGACCTGAGATTGTTAGAAGTGCTACAGGCAGAAAAACTGGAGAGTAAGAAAATCACTGAGCCAGCCTTCCTATATATTTCTTGCTTTATATTTCTTGCCTTACGCACAATAAAAAAGAAATGAGAAATGTATGATCTTTTTTTTAAGCTTTCAAACTATGTCTCCAATTTTAAGGGGACTGGGGCTAAGGCTTCAAAGGAATGAAGTTGTATTGGAGGTTGGTTGCAGCTACATAAAATCTTGCCTTCTTAATTATTTCTCTTGCTTAATCAAGGAAATCTCAACCATTGTTATGAAATCAGGACCAGAAGAAACCTTAAGACATAATCTAGAACAGTGGTTCTCAACCTTCCTAATGCCGAGACCCTTTAATACAGTTTCTCATGTTGTGGTGACCCCCAATTATAAAATTATTTTCGTTGCTACTTCACAACTGTAATGTTGCTACTGTTATGAATCGTCATGTAAATATCTGATATGCAGGATGTATTTAGGCGACCCCTGTGAAAGGGTCGTTCGACCCCCAAAGGGGTCTCAACCCACAGGTTGAGAACCGCTGATCTCGAGCCTCCTTTCTCACCAAGGTGACCCATCAATTATTTTTGGTGGCTGACTGGTCAAGTTTATAATTGTCTTTATATGAAAAAAAATCTTCTTAGAAAATTGTGGCTTGGTTTATCAACTCTTAGCAGTCCATTTCTGAGCTCTGAGGAAGCTTGCCTTCTTCTGAGCTATCCGATCTTTTTTCTGGGAAAGAGATATTTGGGGATGGTTCCACCTCTTGTTTTTAACTTCTATCTTAGGGCTCTTATAGACTAAATTCTCTCATATAGCAGCATGAGCTTTCTTGTACATCTCCTTCATCATGTCTAGAGTTACATTGTTCTTTATATATTGAGGGAATTGTGTCTTGTGTTATCTTGTTCCAGTAGCTAATGCACATGATCTGCAATGTTCTGACCCATGATGTACTTCTGCCTTGAATTCCTTGCTTTTTTAATCTCACAAGAGAATAGTTTGGTACTGTGAAGGGTAGACAAGACTCTGCCCACAGCTCCCTTCAGGACCCCAAAAGCTTTACTTCCAGTAGTAGTTCTGGCAAACTCTGCAACCAAATAGCAGGTAAAGGCACTGGGTTGACTCAGTGCTTTCCACATTGTATTCATCTTCAGTCACCTCCACTTGGCTTTCATTCACCTTGTCCATGCCAGATCTGTTTAGGAGCCTGCGGGCCAGCAGCAGGCCAGCACAATGTGCTGCAGCATAATTTGTCAGGCCAACCTGCACCCCATACTTTGGGCCCATGAGCATAAGCTACACAAACTATTTTACCTCCTTCTATACGGGCATGAGGAATCTGACAAATGCTATTTTTGTTGGTTACACAAACTATCATCCTGTATTTGGGTGTGTTGTATGTATTTTTACCCTGCATTACCATGCGTTTCTGGGCATAATAATCAATTTTACCCTCTCGTTGTTTTCTACATTTTACTTGGTATCTCTTGAAGTAGGCCTTATTCTTGACAACTTTAACAACACCATCCTGTGGAAGAGAGACCCATGTCCATGGCTAGCTATAGACTTACAGGGCCAGCATAGCTCTGGGGTGGGGGAGCAAGGTGGTCCTGAAATTACTTTTTAAAAAAGAAGATAATCTGTTTATTGAGAGGTATGGGCTTCCACATGCTTGGCTAGTAACATTTTCTGCCACAATTTCCCCCTGGCATCTAGCCACTTGCTATTAAGTTTGGCACAGGTTTCAGATTTAGAGACAAATTCAAGGCCCACCTTTAGGAGTTTTCCAGTGTTGAATGTTATACACTACATGGTGATTTGCCTGCGTTTTTCAACTATTTGATCCTTGTATATTGGATATAGTTTGTAAGACACCTCAAATATGTGATGATATAGGCCAGAATGAGTAAATGATTGAATAAATAAAATAATAAGGCATGTCCTCAAGCTACAGTTTAAGAACACTTTGGCTAGTTCTGAAGAACAGCTGGTTATCATTACATTTTAAGAGAGACAACAGAGTCTGGCCATGCTTCCGCCCTTTCTGATGAGAAATACCCTGATCACATCCTTTTTCCTCCCACCCCTCATTTGCTCTAAGGAATTGACCAGTGGCAGGCATCTGACCGTTGCACTGGCCAGATAATGGCCTATAATCTGACCTGGCACCAACAGGTGATCTGAGCCAATCAGATTTAGACTCCTGAGAAATTAAAGTGCAGCTAGAATGTGCTAGTTAGTGTGAGGAAGCTGAAACTGAAGAATGTTGATTAGAGAGGAGCCTAAGAGACCATAATGCCGAGCTAGGTTTGAGGGAGCAGAAACTATGCTGAAGTCAAGAAACTGGGCAGGAGAGAGAAGAGAATGAGTCAGGATGGCCCACAGACACAGCTGGGAGAACAGCTGGACCCAGAGCTGCTGCTCTTCCTAGAAGTTTCCGCGTCTGCTTCCAGTCCACATGCATTCTCCTGGTAAACCTCCCGATTTCCAAGAAAACTTGACTGAGCCTTTGTTGTTTACAGCCAAGAGTCTCGACATGTGTCAAAGCATTTCTTTTCTTCCTGTTTTCACTCAGTTACAAAGTTTATACTTGATTACTTTGAGCTTTTCCATTTTCCCAGTAAGATTTAAAAATTATTGTCTCATAGAAAGATCTCTGAGAGAAAAACTTTAACAGAAACCAAACAGAAAGAGATAATTAGACCCATTTACTTATCTTCAAATAAATACTGTGTTTAAAAATCCTAAATATTTATGGAAGAAGATTCCCTAACTTCCTCCAATGGCCTGCTCGATTTTCTCATAAATAGTAGACAGAACTCATCTGCCAAGAGGCCCCACTATCTGATATTTGCACATACTGGGGTTTTCTACTCTTTTTCTTGTTGCTCTGGGTAGAATATCTGACTTTTTGACTTGACTTCTCTCATACATGCCCCTGGGCTCCTCTTCACCCATTCTTGGGTGAGTTGTTTCCTTCCCTATGGCCCAGTTCCCTATACCAGAGGCCTATTTGGGGTGAACGGGAGTGGTCCATCAGAAGCTGAACCTTTTTAAACTTTAAACATAGTCAGACTTATATATTGTGCTATAGAAAGATCCAGAACTTTTTGTCACTCCATCTCCGACAAGAGAAGACTGGTGATTGGCTTGATGGAAATGTAGATCCCATAGCAGTTCTGCCATGTTAGTCATTGTCCTTCATTTATCAGTCACCTTTAAGAAATATGCAGATACTTAAGCCACTAGAAATATGTAATACTCCTCATTTTCATTCCTTTTGTGTTATTTGGCCCAAATACCTACTACATAGGGCCTATATTTAAATAATTCATGAATTTTTGGATGTCTAGTTTCTTTTGGGGTCATCTTAAGGACAACATTGACTGTACAGAAAATCATACAAGTTGTGTGCATAATCCAATTTGCTCATCAGCTGAACATATCAGAAGGACTTTTCAACCTGAGTATGCATGGATGCTGGATATTCCAAGAAGGATAATTCTGAGCCACAGTCTGATACATGTTTCTATGGTTGATTCCCAGTTAATGGTGGCTGGATTTGCCACATTATCTTTCATTGCAGGGCCTGCTCATTCTTAACTTTATGCACTTTTAACACCTCTTCTATTGATAAGCTTGCGTTGTAAACATGTCACCTACTTCCTATGGGAAAACCTTAGCTGCTTAATGGTGCTCATGCATAGACACTCCCCCACCCCTTCCCAGACATTCATGCTCTGTGTCCCATGATGTTCTTGTTCTGTGAGCTGAATGTCCTTCTTGCCTTGTCAAGCTCCCAAGGCCCAGACTAAGTCCCCCTTTTCTCTGAATTCTTCTGACTTTTCCAGTTCTGTCTGGTCCCCAGTTCTTCTGAACCTTTACAGCCGTAGCCATTCATACCAACTTAACTTTTAGTGTAAATTGTAACGGATTGCTTCCTGCTATTCAGGTCAGCCCCTGAACCAAATCACCAACTTTGAAATGGAACTAGGATCATGACCTTTACTATGACTTTGTGCTGCATGCATCTTGCCTGAGCATTCATCCTGATACACAAAAAAATGTTTTGGCTGATCCACTTCAACTCTATTTCCTTTGCACGTGGAAAAGCAATATGAAGCGCAGTCACCACCACTTCTTCTGCAGGAAAAGCTAGAGGGGCACAAACGTTTGAATTATTCTGGAAAAGGACTTTTATTTTCCCAGGAATTGCCATTGCAGAAGAGCTGGCTGAAGAGAGAGGACAGCCTCCCAGTTCTTCATAAACTTGCTTCATTAAGTTGTCCTAAGAGGATGCTCAGGTGTTCTGACATGCCCATATTGAAGTATGAAATCCCATTCAAAAGTGAAGCCTAAATGATAGTTTCAGTTATCCTTCTGAGCGTGGACAATTAAGCACTCACCATAGTAGAATTAGCCATTGTCAATACCATGGTGTCATCACTACTCCCCTCTTCCCTACATCACAGGGAGAAAATAGATGCCCCAATTAAAAAGTGATCTATAAATATTTGAGTTGAACTGTTACTAGAAGACCTTCTTATTCTCACTTTTTACATATTCTGGGTGTCCAAGATACAAAATTACTTTTACCATGCGCTTCAATGGCTCCATGATTTTTGACAATTAACGTTACTCTGGCATTTGCTCACAATCAGTAGGTTTGAGCTTGGAAAGCAAGTCCTATAAATCCTGGCTAATTTCCCCTAAGCCCCAGGACTGGAAATTAGGTTGCTGCCACCAGGGTTTTCACATGACTCAACTCCCCTCCAAGCTCTGCTGAAGCAAAGCATTTGGCACACAAGCCAGTCCATTGCTTCAAATATGAGTATGAATGTGAACGGGCTTTGTAAGTGTCCCCTTCCCAGTGGGGACTTGGGTCTAATAGCCGTGATCAGAGAATAAAATAGATCATTGCTGTCACTGAGACTCGTTGGACAAAGAGCATCCCAAAGCTTCAGCTTCTCACAGGGGAAAGAGAGACAGACAGTACCCTTCTATATTACTGCCTCTAGTCCACCTGGGGGTCCTGGAGGCAGCACAGAGGGCCTGGAAAAGCCACCTAAACCAGCTGCAGGATGAGCAGAAGCAGAGCAGGGGGAAGGAGGGGCAGAGAAGTAGCCACATTCAAGTAGGGAGCAGAGCAAATGTGAAAGACCCAGAGGTGGGAAGCACAAGATCTGAACTGGGTTGGCCATGGCAGCTGTGCTCTGGGGAAATCTCTTTTGAAGGCCTGTAGCACCGCTGGCCCTGGGGCACAGCTGCCATTGTTCAGAGAGTACAATTCAGAATGGATTGTTTCCCACCAAACATCTGAAACAGAAAAAATACGATGAACTTAAAAATTGGAATCAGAAGTCTTGAATTCATGTTCAATGCAGTGAGGTGCTGAAGCTGACTCATGAGAGCCAATATTTCTCTCTCTCTCTCTTCCCGACTCCATGTTCAGAGAGTCAGGTTGATGCCTTGAAACTGGCCATTACTGGAATGTTAATACCACAGAAATTGGCAAATTAAAAGTCAGTGTTGTAGGAGCCCCCTTCCCACCCCTCCGCAGAAAGTCACCACTACACATCTGCCACATCGGTCATTTGAACCTGGGTACATTTTGTAACTTCTCCAAATCTTGAATGATACCTACTTCACAGGGGTATTGATGTAAATGTGACAATTAACTTGGAAGTTCTCTGTAAATTCAAAAGTTTCTACAAGTGAGTGATTCATTATTTGAAGTAAAATGTTAAGTACAAAGTTTTAACATTTATTAAAATTAAAGCATATTATGACTAACCTTTTTAGCTTAAAATATGATATAGGACAAGATTTCAGAAAGTGCAACATATAGAAAGCTGCATATTAGACTCAGTTAAAACTATTATGTGCAGGTTACAAAACTCTTACTCAAATTAGCTTCAACAATGAAGTAAGTTCATTGTCACCTAGACTAAAAAGGCCAAAGAGAGGGCCGCTTAATTCAGCTAGCTCAATCCAGAGACAAGGTTTAACCAGCAGCTCACACGATGTCATCATAGAGCAGGATGACCATATGTCCCTGTTTACCCAGGAGAGTCCAGTTTATTCATCCTGTCTGGTTTGGCATTCATCTTGCCTCATTTCATTCTCAAAGTTTTCCTAGTTTACAAGATGAATGATATGTTTACTTAACCAAGGTTTGCTCTCTCTGCTCAGTTTCTGTGTTGTAGGATTCACCCTCTGGTATCACATGATACATTTCCCCCCACCCACCCACCCATTGCCTGTAGCTCCAGCTTCTTCCATGTGGGCAGCAAATTACCTATAGCAGCTGCAGACCTCACACCCTGACACCCCTTGATTTAGTGGGACAGAAAATCACTTCCAACAGCACCTAGACAAGTGCCGGGACTCACTGTTTCTCCCTGGTCTGATTTAGGTCACGTGGCCATTCCTGAGCATCCACTTAGGAGCATGGGTTTGCTGATGGACTTAGCCAGTCATGTTCACACCTAGAGTAAGAATAAGATAATTCCACACAAATCATGCAACCAAGAATGAGGATGGGTGAATTCTCCCAAGGAACAACAGTAGCTGTGGGCAGCAGAAGAGGTGAGTGGATACTGGAGAGGTAATTAATACCAAGCCAAAAACGATTTTGTCCATTTCCCAGTCAGGTTCGTTGCAGAACCGTAAAAGCACTGGAGCAGGGATCAGCTGACCCAGTTTTTAGCTTTTCCACTAAGTAGCGTTGGGATGGTGGGCCAGCCTGCGCGTGTCTTCGACCTCAGTTTCCTGTTATTGTTAGGTAAAGTGCGAAGGTAGGACTAGAGCACTTCAAAGATTCTGTTTCACTCTATGTGTTTAAGTTATGGCTATATTTTCTCATCAGTCTTCAGAGTTATCAGTTCCAGGTTTATTTCCTTAGCTGATTTTTCTCACTGGAGTTCCATAGACCTCACCTTGGCTTTAGTCTTAAAGCTAGAAGCCTTCCCACTCTGGTGGGGATCTGAAGTGTTCCATTGCTCCTATTAAGTCAGTCATATTCTTTAACTAGCTAACTATCCCCACAGTTTACAACTTGTGTCAGAGTCCAGGAAGATTTGCTTTTAGTTTTTTCCCAGTGAACCAAACAAGTCATAAAAACAGATTTATATCATGGTTTCCTTACAGCTGCATTTCATCCTAGGTTTCTTAAATCAAGAAATTGACTATCATAATGGCTGAATGAATAAAACACGGCAGCAATGAGTGACTGCCTTTAGCAAACGGAGAGGGAGGCTTATTATTTAAATGTTCCTGGTTACATTAAGTGGAGCAAAAGGCTTGGAATCGAAAGTAAGAGAAATAGGCAGCCACGTCAAAAAACGCCACCAAGCTGTAAATAAAATATGAAACTGGCTTAGAAAGGGAGCATTACATCGAAGTCAAACACTGATATATAGTCCCTAATTGTGAGACGTTTGTAAAAGGTGACATGACACCTGTCAGTTACCCACAGCAGCCAGGAAGTAGATTACATGAATAATTCACGATCCAGTGCCCTTTGTTGCTAAGCCGTCTAAGCCCAGTCCATAAAATAACTGCTGATACGAGAGAAGGAAAAATATGTTTAAGTTGCAAGAGCCTTATGTTTCACATGGAAATGTTCTAAAGGCAGTTTCATTATGGAACTATGTCCCGGTGAGCACCAGTGGCTAAATAATTAACATGTGAGCCTTGATCAGGTGTAACAAAGGAGGGGGCTTGGGCTCTGGAAACTTTATATGCTCCCTAGGGGAGGCCCATAGAGAAACTTCAGTATCAGAAACATCATCACGGCCTTACAATTTTCTCACCCTCCCAAACAGCATGCAAACCTTTAAGAAGGCCAAGTCTGACTTTTGTTTTGGAATCATGGAATTATAGAATATTAAATTTGGGGGGTCACTTAGAGATAGCCTACTTCATGGGTTCTTAGAAGCAACAGAAACCTTTTTCTCAAAGTCTCATGTGAGAGTACACAATGTAAGACAAATAACAGAGGAATTGTCTTAGTAGACTCTGGGATGGTGGTGAGGAGGAGGATAAAATGGTCAGGAACTACCTACTCAGCAGCCCCCTGCCCCACCCCAGCCCAAGCCCCTGCAGGGATCCAACTGTCCTGTTTCCCAGATAAGAAAACGGAGGCCCCTGAGAGACAGAGGGGCGCACTGAAGTCCCAGAGCCAGTCAGTGGCAGAGCTAGGACTGAGAGCCAGAGTGCTGCCTCCCGTGCAACACACAGACACATGTACAACTGTAAGTACAGCTTGTCTACACAGCCACGTGAGTAGCCAGGATTTGGAGAAATACCAGTTCTGCAGCTCCCAGGACCTCACACGTGAGCATGAGGAATAAAAAAAACAACTGACTCTTTCATCTGTGCTCTGGGCCCAGGCAGCCTGATACCTACAAGCCCCACCTCCCCCACTCCAGTGTTGGCCACAAGGCCAGGGTCAGAGGTCACGAGCCAGGTGGAAGGTGGGGCCTTGGAATGCCCAGGGGACTGGGCAGGCAGCCATAGGTAACCGGAGCCAGCCATCCAATCCATCTGCTTCCCTGGGCTGCTGTAAGAAACAGAGTCGTTGGAGAGAGAGCTACAGAGGTGGCTGATTCCAGCAGAGACTCCAGCAACGTTGAGGAGGAAGATTTTCTCACCTCAACAAGGTGGTTCATTCCTTGTAGCTTCCTTCCTTCATAATGAAGATTCCGGCAGACAAAGGGGAACAAAAAGAGGTTGTGTTTCATAGAGTTAATGAAAGAAAGACCTTCTTTTTTATTTTAGGCTTATTTGCTGCCAAGGTTTGGCTTCGTTTTTGTTGTGTGTTTTTTTAAATTTGCCAGGAGATTTCATTCCTGTGTAAACCTACTGTGTGCAAATGTTTTGGCACAGGTTTTCTCTAATGTTTGCTATTGTCTCAATTGATTTATATAAAAGCTTTCAGAAGGTTTCCATTTCTAGGAAAATGGTACTGGGAAAGGGAACCAAGTTTCTGATGTGGGTCAAAAGTCAACATAATTTCAAGACTTTTTGAATGTATCACTTTTATAATGAACGCATAATAATTTGTTTACAAAATAATAATGTGCTGTTGGTTTCACTGGAAATGCTGAAGATGAAATGTTTTCATTCTGACCATTCCAACCGGCCTGAAACAGGGGAAAGTGGGCATCTTGATGTCACAACTGGTTTGAGGCTGATTCTCTCAGTGCGTATGTCACTATGCCCCTTTGACTATGTGAGGGTGGGAGAATTTCTTTCCACAAATGCAGGTTATTATTAAATGAGTCAATGATTTTCTAAACTGATTAATGCTTGTTCCAATAATGCTTCAATGTCTCGCAAGGACGGCCTGGGGAACTTTTCTCTAGTACGAGACTGGTGGGGCTAGAGCAGCTGAGTATGAGACCAGCAAATGGATAGACCTCCTGCCAGCCTCAGTTTCTTTGTTTGTAATTCGAGTGCCTGCCTCACAGGATGGCTGCGAGCATTATGGCTACCACATCTGCCTGGCATAATCCTTGCCTAATTGGGTTGTAGTCTGGGTTCCCAGAAATCTGGGGCTGAGACAAAGGCTTCCATGCACGTTCTTTATTGCGCATGTGACTCGAGGGAGCTGGATGCGAGATGGAGGCGCCACACAGGGGAAAAGCAGGCATCGTCAAGGCGGCTACTGCTTAGCGTTGTCATTTTTAGCAGGTCAACAAACAAACACCCAGCTAACGTTGAATTCAAATAAGCAACAAAGGCTTTGTTTACTACAGGTGCATACCATGTAATATTTGGGACATACTTAGAGTAAAAAATTCTTTGTTGTTTACCTGGAATTCAAAGTTAACTGAAAATCCTGGGTTTTATCTGCAACTAGATGCTTGACCCTTTGGGACTGAGAAGTCATATGAAATCTGTGTTGTCATTGAGCCATTCATCCCCTTCCCCACTGGTCAAAGTTAATGTCCCCCATAGGTCAGAACTCTCGGAGCTCTTCTGTGTTACTCATGTAAGGCTGAGTGTGTTCGCATTTCTGTCACATGACCTGCCAGAAATTCTAAAATGTGAATCTGGGCCTCAAACACAAAATTGCTGAAAAAATGCTGGCTTACAGAATCACTCAAGTAGTGCTTCCTCCACAAAACCATCCCACGCTCTCCCTGCCCTTAGAAGCTGGCCCCTTGGTGCTGTGTCGGCTGCTGGCAGGCCTCAGCCTCAGCCCTGAAGGCAGAGCATCCTAATGGCTGTTTGCAGGTCTGTTTTCCTGAGACTGTTGAACTCCATAGGGCAGAGCCACGTATATTCACCTCTGTATCTCTAACCCCCAGCCCACTTCTGGCATAGAGTGGGAACGGGCCTCATTTATCCAGTAGGCACAGTATGCACCATGCCCAGGACCTACAATGTTTTTTAGGGGTGTCCATGAAAAATTTTAAATTTCCCTTAACATCAGAAGAAAAAAAGGAACTGTTAAAGTAGAAGTAAATTTTAAAATTTTTCTTCATATCAGAAAAAAAACAAAGAAACTTTTAGGGCCCTAAAATCTATTCAATTGTCTTAAGGTTTGTTTGTTTTTTAATGGAGAAAGGGCCCCAAAAAGACAAAGTGCTGAGGGCCCACAAAAGTCATAATGTGGTCCTGGTATTGAAAGATGAAGTAAACAAGTGAGTAAATATGCAATGACTGTTTAAAAATGCTTTACAAATGACACAGTGCCATGAAAATGTAGCTTATTACTAAAAGCTGACAGTTTTATTGCTGCCATAAAGTTCTGACCTTTAGGACATTAGCCTCTAAGGAGTTTAAATTATTTTTCCAAATTGAAGGCTTTTTTTAGTCATATTCATATTCTTTCTTCCTATGGAAGAAAAGCTTTAAGTGACTTCCTATAAAGAATATTGTAGTGGCCTGACTGGCATGGCTCAGTGGTTGAGCGTCAACCTATGAACCAGGTCACGGTTCCATTCCCGGTCGGGGCATGTGCCTGGGTTGCGGGCTCGATCCCCAGTGTGGGGCATGCAGGAGGCAGCCGATCTTTCATCATTGATGTTTTTATCTCTCTCTCCCTCTCCCTTCCTCTCTGAAATCAATAAAAATATTTTTTTAAAGAATATTGTAGTGTGGCAATACAGGCGCAGAACAAAAAGGCTCCAGTAGTCAGAAGAACTGTCCAGGTACTTCTCACTTACATACCCAGTATATATGCCACACGAAGTGAGCACTGGATGAAAAGCTGAGTTCCTAAAGAAGGGGAACCAAAGTGACTGTTATTTTTACAAAAAAAGAAGTCCATGAGCCTACCGTTCATGTAATGAAAGCTCACTACCCCACAATCACGGCTCACCGCTGAGAAAAGTGAACTTGAGTACTTCTGGAGCAATCTGGTGCTATATTCTAACCTTTGAGTTGGTTGATGACAAATGAATCCTATCAGTCTCTCCCTTGGAAAATATAAACTCAGGGGACAATGATACCCAGAATATCTTCCAAGGGATGCTGAGACCGTTCTGACCCGGAGATCACTCAGGAGACGCTACTCTGGGCTTCCACACGTACTAAGGCGAATCCGGACACATCTGTTTCTTGCAATCTTGAAGAGCCAATCTAATATAAGAAAGAAACTTTACTTTCTGAAATTATTCTCAGTAGAATTCCTTTAAAATATGAGGCCTCATGGTGCATTAAAATATTAGAGTACAAAACAACCATAGGTGGTGAACTTAAGGAAAGGGTCATTTTTTCCTTTTTATTCTAAGACATTCTTTTCCATAATGCAGCTTTATTAGTCATACAAGAATAGAACAAACAAGAGTTACAATTTATGGAGCCCCAAACCATGCCCTAAGCTCTTCATACACATTTTTTTATTCAAGGAAAAAAATGAAATACAATGTGTTTTGCAAAAGTCATTTTGCAGAACTATTGAGAAGGACATTGTTTCACCTATAAAAGCAGCACAAAAGCAAAATCAACTATAATTAAAAAGCTACCATATTATTAGCTTCCTGTTTAGTTCCTGAGTTGTATGTTCCTAGGCTGGGGTCCCCTGGCTTGGTTTTGACTTGGTGCAGAGGTCAGAGAAGAGTTCTGATGAGAACAGGCTCTGGGGAGAATGGTCATGATCGGGTTCCCAGGAGATGGGCAGCCAAAGAGCAGAGAGCAAAAGGAACAAAGATGTCTAGCAAATGGACAACTACCACCTCCTGTCTCCAGCTGTTCTAGGCAGCCATTCCAGGCATCTTACATCCATGCACAAATGTCTCATGATGGATAGGCTCCTGTGTGCCAGGCACCACTCCAGTGTCTGTGTTATTAACAAACCTTCCCAATACATCAACAGGGCAGGTCCTATTATTATCACTGTCATGTTATTAGCAAGGACACGGAGGCAAAGAGAGCTCAGTGCCAAGATCACCCAACCAGTAAGGGAGATAGGTCTGGAACCCAAACGCGAAGCTCCAGAGCCCAGTGTAAAGCTCAAAACGATCCCAAGAAGTAGGGACTTTCATTAATCCCTATTGGACTTGCAGAGAACATGAGATTCAGAGCGGCCAGGCGACTTCCTGGCGTTCACCTAGTGAGCAATTAGCAGTGATGAGAAGTTTATCCAAGCAAACCGGGCCCCTGAGCCAACACACTGACATCACTTCAACACATGCGCTCCAGCCTGTTTGCTGAGAAGGGATATAATGGTGTGATAGAGAGGCTGCTGCGCAGGGAAAGGAGGCAGCGGGAGGGGCACAGAAGAGGCTCTGGGGAGTGTGGCCGAAAGAAAAAGGCGACCAGCTCTGTGCTTGACACAACAATAGTGGAAGTAGTGCAGCTTTCCAGGACACAAGAAGAGGAAACAAGTCAGAAAATGGGTAAGGCGGAGAGATTTCTTAAGGATATGGTGTGATAGAGAGGCTGCTGCGCAGGGAAAGGAGGCAGCGGGAGGGGCACAGAAGAGGCTCTGGGGAGTGTGGCCGAAAGAAAAAGGCGACCAGCTCTGTGCTTGACACAACAATAGTGGAAGTAGTGCAGCTTTCCAGGACACAAGAAGAGGAAACAAGTCAGAAAATGGGTAAGGCGGAGAGATTTCTTAAGGATAAGTTTTTTTTGTTTGTTTGTTTTTAATATATTTTATTGATTTTTTACAGAGAGGAAGGGAGAGGGATAGAGAGTTAGAAACATCGATGAGAGAGAAACATCGATCAGCTGCCTCCTGCACACTCCCCACTGGGGATGTGCCCACAACCAAGGTACATG
>NW_006289813.1:5877461-5907513 GCF_000327345.1 Myotis davidii | reverse complement strand
TACCCAGGTACATGCCCTCGACCGGAATCGAACCTGGGACCCCTCAGTCCCCAGGCTGACTCTCTATCCACTGAGCCAAACCGGTTAGGACTAGGCGGAGAGATTTCTTAGAAGCACGGGGGCACAGAGAAAGGGGGACACCAAAGGGATAAAGAAAAAGAAGGTGAACAAAGTATAAAGAAGGCCGTAGAATAAATGTCCTGGAAAGTTCGGAACCATCAGCTCATGGAGGGCCAGCACTGGGTGGGTGAAGTGACAGCTCACTGCACACCAGCCTCCCGTGGCCTCCACATGCAACACCACGCAGGCCCTTTCCCCATCGGGTGGCACACACCCGAGGATCGTAAGGAAGGCCCTCGGGGCTTCGTTCACAATAAAACATTGTATGGGCCTTCCACCTATGACTCAGTGTGCATTGTATGTCTGATTGAAAGAAAGATTGGCTTTACCTGCAAGTGCTAACGTGTTGGCTGAGTTGAAATGAGTGCACGATTACATAAGAAATAAAAATACCTGGGGAGCAAGCAGTTTACCACCAGGCATGGGACATGCAGAATCCTGAGAGGAGAGGTGCCAGGCAGCTCCTTTGCCAGCTGTGAGAATAGCTGTGGTTGGACGGGTGTTTTGTTTAGCTTTTACCCCAGTGTTTGGCACGGAGTCCTGAACGCTGGATGGGGCCCCTGAACCCTGCCTGACACTGCATTGCTTTCTCTAATGTCATTCCTGTTTTACTTTGAGAAGGACTGGGTAACAACAAAGGGGAAAGGACAGAGTAATTAAAATTTGTTTTATGTGAAAACTTTATGTGCTGAGCCTTGCAAGAAATAGAGTGTAATGTTTAAAAGAAGAGCCTTTGGCCCTGGCCGGTGTGGCTCAGTTGGTTGGAGTGTGGTCTGGTATGGCAAAAGGTTGGGAGTTCGATTCCTGGTCAGGGTTCATACGCAGATTGTGGGTTCTGGTTTAGTGGTTGAGTATCGACCCATGCACAAGAGGTTGCTGGTTCAATTCCTGGTCTGGGGGCGTGCAAGAGGCAGCTAATCAAGTTGATGTTTCTCTCTCACTCTCATTGATGTTTCTCTGTCTCTGTCTCCCTCTCCCTTCCTCTCTCTCTCTCTCTAAAAATCAATAAAAACATATCCTTGAGTAAGGATTAAAAAAAGAAAAAGAAAAAAAAAAAGAAGGAACTCTGCGACTGGACATAGATAGGTTCAAGCCTTGGCTTCATTACTGTAACAAGTTACTCAGTCTCTCTAAGCCTTAATGTTTTTCATCTGTACAATGGGTATAATACAGGATCAACCTCAGAGAGTCCATTTGGGCACGGTATGAGACAATGCAAGCAAACGGCTTAGTTTAGAACCTGGCACATAAGTGCCTAGCAGATGTTAGCTAGTATTGTCACCTGTAAAATGGGACCGCTAACCTCTCCAGTTCCCTCAAGGAATGCTAAGGCTGAAACAAAAGGTTAGCAAGATGAGAGCTCTGTGAAAAGCACTTGTCAATTTTACATAATGCAATGTGGTGTAGTAAAACCAATATTGGACATGGAGTTAGAAGACTTGGATTCTGGTCTGTGGACCTTCATCTGTTTATCCTCTAAGGCAGTGGTTCTCAACCTTCTGGCCCTTTAAATACAGTTCCTCATGTTGTGACCCAACCATAAAATTATCTTCGTTGCTACTTCATAACTGTAATGTTGCTACTGTTATGAATCGTAATGTAAATATCTGATATGCAGGATGGTCTTAGGCGACCCCTGTGAAAGGGCCGTTCAACCGCCAAAGGGGTCGCAACCCACAGGTTGAGAACCGCTGCTCTAAGGGGTGGGTTGATTAAGTCCCCTTTGACCTCCCCTTAACTCTGACATTCTGGGACTCCAGAGCCCCTTCATTCTCCTGCTCATCTGTGGCAGGAAGGCAGAGACCCTCCCTTGGGTGGGTTTGTGGCTGTAACACCTATTTCCTGCTGGCCTGCCAGGGCCCTATTTGACCAACTCAAAAAAGGAAAGAAACAAAAAAAGTACTCACACATATTGGGGAAGACGTGCCAGATACTTTAAGTAAAAAAAGGGGAATGGAAGAACTGTGTGTAATTCTACTGCATACACAATCTAGAATAATTTTTAAAATATTGATTTTTGTATTGCAGGGATTATCTCTTGGGCAAGTTAAGGAAACTTTCACTTTAGGGTTTACACATTTCTGAACCTTATACTGTGAGCGTGTTTTATTTGATAATGAAAGCAATTATAGTAAAGATGTAAATGAAATTCCAAATATGTTTGTTGTAGAGAGTTTTGGGGAAAAATAAGAAAATCGTTTATTACTTAGACCAACCTAGAAATATTGCTTTAACATTTTCATTTATATTCTTTCAGTCTTTTTTCTATCTGTGTACTAGTATATCACAGAGAAATACATGTATTTATTTACAAAACATAACCACGTTGTCCATGCTGTCTTATAATTAGCCTCACTTAACAATATATTGCTTATGTTTCCCTGTCATTAAAGTCTCTCCTACAATCTACAGCATGATTTCAATGACTGCTTACTTTTCCGTATTGTATGTGGCCAACCTTCTCTTGCTGCACATTTTGGCTCTTCTTGGTTTTCCCATTGACAGGCTTCTGGAGAATAATGAAAGGCTGAAATGTTTGGCTTACTTTCTCTCTTTGGGTAGAGCCGGCTGCTCTGTCTTTTCTTCCTCCTCTTTGTATCCTTTAGCTTTTGGGTGGAGGCCCAGCGAGCTCCACAAGGGGTGGTGTGTGTTTAAGAAACTCAGCTAAAGAAACAAACTGATCTCAAAGAGCTCCAAACCTAGAGTGTCGGGGAAATGCTGAGCATTGTAATTGGCCTAATGCTGCTCCCATGAGAGATGCCATCTCCCTCGGCCTCCAGAGTTCTGGCAGGGAGCTTCACTCTTCTCATCCAGCTGATGACAGAGAAATATTCCTCACTTCAACAGTTTTGTGCGGCCCCCAAAATGTTTCCCTTGGTCTGTCAAACACTCATTGGAAATGCCTACCAGCTCATCTTTGAAGACGAAAAAACATGCTTGATGACATCAGCAAACCGAGATGGTAGGCTATGGATTTCATCAAAAAGATAGCATAGCCTCTTGGACCACACCGGCCCCTGCTCCCTGAGCCAGGCTGTTGGTCCAGTGATGGTGACTCAGGAGGGAATGCCAATGACGAGCAACAGGCATGCCAGGGAATTACTCAGCACATGCCAACAAGTAACCTCATACGGTAATCAAACGCCGGCCAATCTGCGAACACTTTGCGTAACAGCATATTTGGATTTGGGGCTTAGCTCTTAGAGCTTGAGTTTCACGTTTGCCTGAGCCTAGTCCCAGCTTCCCTGGGCCCCTCCGGTGTGCCCTGTCTCTGCTTCCAAGTGCAGAGAGCAGTTCTTCCAAGAGCCAGAACTTGGCTCTCCCTTTGAGGTCATGCCAAACTCTGCCAGAGATCAGCTGTCTCATCTGTCTGCACTCCTCGTTCGGCCAGCACTGCTTCTCCGTACGCCCTGTTTCTTACCAGTAGGCCAGCAATGTGGGTGATGAATGCCTCCCTTGCTGTTGGGATACTGAATAGTCAGTCTTGGTATTGTGATTTCTGATGCACCCTACCAACAACAAGAGAGAGGTTTGTTGACTGACAACTGCTGATATAATAAAATTCTATCCAGTCCTGGCTGTAAGAACTGCCAAACTATTCCTGTACCAACAGGCATTTGGACTGTCCAGAAGCCTCAGAAAGGGCAGAGAAGCTTACAGATCTCAAGGCCCCTCACTTCTGGATCTGGTCCTTCTACAGATATCCTAAAAACTGAGAGTTTGATGGATTTAATTTAGGAGCCACATGATATGATATCCTCTCTGCTTTCCTACACAAATGTGCTCTACAATGGCAGCCACTCTCTGGGGCTCCTTTAAGCTGAAGGCCAGGGCCAAATGAGCTAACTGGCCCACACACCTCATCGGCACTGCCTCTATGTGTGTCAGCATTTCCTCAAGGCCTGGGTATTTGTACTCAAGGTGATATCGAACATGAAGTGTTTAAATAGCAATACCTTGGGTGAGAGACAAAGGCTAATCAATGATTGTGTCCATAATTGTTCCAATGAAGGAACCATTTATATTCAAACTCCAAGTGAGAAGAAATTGTTCCCATGAGGTAGGGCTTTTAAAATTCCCCTGCTCTTGTCACAGTGCCCCCAGAGCTGGATGGGACCTGGAGAATGTGGTTGCAGACAGATGCCCAGGTTAGAGAGACCAAGAGCTGCAGTCACTCAGCAATAGCTGTATTAGAGACCAAAGCCTTCCCCAGGAAGAAGTTGATAAGGACTCAGTATTTAAACACAGTACTTTGCAAAGATAAATGAATCAGTAATCAAAGATCCTGAAGAAAGAAGCTGACATTCCAACACAGATCTAATAATAAAACCTCATGGGATGTTCACCAGCTCTCCAGAGTAGGTGTGAACAGCAAGATTCTCCTTGCCCCATCAGTTAAGGGTAACCACCAGTTCATTTGTTTGTTTTTTCCTTTTATTTATTTATTTTTCTAATTTATGTTGTTTTTATTTTTTAGTTACAGTCAACAAACAATATTATATTAGTTTCAGATGTACAACATAGTGATTAGACATTTATATAACTAAAGAAGTGATTGCCCCAGTAAGCCTAGTACCCATCTGACACCATACAGAATTATAATATTATTGACTATATTCCCTATGCTGTACTTTACATCCCCATGACTATCTTCATAACTGGCATTCTGCACATCTTAATAAGGAGAAACTGAAGGTTGATATCTGAACCCATTATAAAATGTGCTTATTACCAAGTGTGCGTTCTGTCATTCTCAAGAACAAACAAGAAATCTTTTCCTTCCAGAATGAAAGAAAACCCCACTAACTTTTGTTAACTATAGGTATGTTTGGGCTGGGTAGAATCCTCACTGTGTCTCTAATTTTAACTGTGGATGATAAAAAGCAGAAGATGCCCAACTGAAGCAGCTATTAATAGTTTTTGTAGCACTAGATATACATATACCTGTGAGCCAAGGGCAATATGAAAGTAAAATCTCTTTCAAAGTAGAAAATAGACTGCTTGTCTTTTACAAAGCAAGAGTCAAGCACAGTAATTATTATTATTATTTTTAAATATATTTTTATTGATTTCAGAGAGGAAGGGAGAGGAAAAGTGAGATATAAACATCAATGATGAGAATCATTGATCGGCTGCCTCCTGCACGCCCCCTATTGGGGACTGAGCCCACAACCCAGGCCTGTGCCCTTGACCGGAATCGAACCTGGGACCTTTCAGTTTGTAGGCCAATGCACTACCCATTGAGCCAAACTGGCTAGGGCTAACACAGTAATTATTAATGCTTTATTGATAGTTATTAGTCCCCCCCAAATCTCAACAAGTTGAACCTATACTACATATGTTCTTGGAAGAACAAAAAATGTGGCCTCCAGTGACAATAATGAAAGGAAAGAATAAATTTGGGGAATTCTCTGAATCATAGAAATTAATCAACCCCACGCCTTCAAATGTTAAAGACAATTTTTGAAGGTTTAAGAGATGTTCTTCAAAGAGCTATTTCTTTCATATGAACTATGTGAAGATCATTTTAAAGTTTTAAAGTCACACAATATGTAGAACACAAGAAAGGTGGTAGCATTTAGAGAAAAGGCCCAGATGTTTGGCCTTTGCTACTGGTTTCTGATGTTGACGGGTCAGGAGCCATTCCCAGGAAGGCTCACAGCAGAACCTTGGAGCAAGAGTGGCATCTGAAGTACTGGTTTCCCCTGCAGACAGCGTTGTTCCTGGAGTTCCTCTGCTGAGGTAGGCGGGGACGTGGGTGTCATGTTGACCTATGAGCAGCACTGTGGTGGTTTCCTCAAAGCAATTCAATTTCCATTCCCATACCCTTCATTTAATAAAACTCTACAAACCATTAGAACCTATCAGGAACAAAGCGTGGTGCCATCCTGCCTCCCACTCTACTAATGATCTGCTTTTTTCTTTCACTTGGTTTCCTTCTAATTATTGGGCCATCGCCTCCAATTCCAGAAGCCAATGCCTATTTTATTTTTCCAATCTAAAGATGAATAAGGAGTTTATTTTCTCTCGTCCAATGTCCAAGATGAACTTTCTCAACTCATCCTCCTCAAGGAAAAGAAGTTGTTGGCTGAGTCCCATTTGTAAGTTTATACACATCTTACCAACAGTGTATACATATGCAGGTGCAGTGTCCTCCCTCTCAGGAACACTATGCTACGTGGATGTGTGTCAAGTGATGTAAAGGTCGCTATGGTTATCATCTCTGTTTCATTGATAGTGTGGAGGGAGAAAAGCACCCCAAATAGGCATATTTGCAATTTAGAAGAATCTCTGGGTACTTTTAAAGCATTGGACCACAATGCACATTTTTTTAACGTGTCATCAATGACAGCATATTGGTTGTCATTTCTTGGAAACAGTCATGTAGGCCTAGAACATTGTTCCTGCTTCTTAGGTGGCTATTTGTTTCCCACCTTTAGGATGCACTCTGATTATCTAAGGTAAGTCATTTGACAGGGGTGACAGGAAGATGAAAATCATGGGGTGAATGTGGGAAAGGGATGAGGAAGGCAAGCTTAATTGTTTAAAATATCAATAATTCTTACTCTTTTCCTGGATCTGCCACCCTCTGCTGTGCAACTTTTGGACCCTCTGGGCCTCAGCTTCCCCAACTCTAAAATTGGGATAATAATAGGGCCTAACTGCAAGTTGTGAGGTACAATGGGTTACCATTTGTTAAGCATTTAGGGTACTGTCTGGCACGTAAGTGCTCTCTAAGTATCCCCATCCATATTAATATTCTAGCTACATGTGAGCAGTCTGGGCTGGGCCTTTGGAAGGAGAATAATCAACACCACCATCGCACATTCTTGGAAAGAGTGTGTTATGAATCAGCCAATTGACACACAAGCCTCCCCTCCCACATTTCCCATGATCGCTCCTCCTCCCTTCCCCAGGCTCAGTCTCTTCCCTTCATCAACTCTAAACCACAGATAACTTACTGCTTCCAGGGGAATCTGTATTTTCACAAGGCTCACATACGTGAAAAGGTGTGACGTGGTGGAACTGCAGAAGGTGCGGGTAAAAGGATGCTTCTAAAACCCTCAAACACACCCCAGATGTGGTTATTTCATCCATCTACCTGTGAAGCTGACTCTGGCAGGGAAGGCGCTTGCACTTCACTAATTGCAGGACTGCGCTCCAAATCTTGCAATCTAAAAGAGAGAACTTTGATCCAGAGTGATAATAAACAGGTTAAGTAATTCGAGCCCAGTGATGTGGACTAACTCCCTGTCTCAGGTATTGGCATGGAGGTGCAGGGCACACACAGGTGGAACAAGACCTGGTGTTTGGCTTCAATAACTTCACAGTTTATTGGAAGAGACAAAACACAGCATATGGTGATAAGGGAATGTTTGTAAGTAAGGGGATAGAGAGGTGTGTTGACAGAAGACAGACTGAGCAGGTTAGAGAACAGAAACTTGAAAGCATTGGAGGTCTTTGGAAAGGGAGGCTCGGGTATGAACTGAAAAGTGACGTAGCCCAGCCCTTTCCAGCTGGATGATTAACTGAGTGCCCAGCACAGGGATCTTCACTAGAGAGAAATGGGAGCCTGAGGATCAAGGACTTATTCTCATCCACTTGACATCATCTTCAGATTTTCATTTAACTTTTCCCTTCCACATCAGACACCCCTAATTCTTGGGTGGTCTGCCACTCCACTTCCTGCCAAGTCCCACTACTTCACTCTAGGTGGAGGGCTGAGGGTATGGATCTTATTTCAAAAGGAGAGGGGAAATTGAAACCAGAAAGGCTTTTGATGAACTTTAAGAGATTCTTTCTTTTTTTCTCCAGCACAGGTTCCCCAAGGCTGGTATCTCTAGTTGAAAGCTTGTTTTTTTATTTTTGGTGAGAGTCAACCATTCAAAATGGAAGTCCTTTTATAATTGGATCTGGTTATGCAAACATAGCCCATTGATGTCATCAAATAGGGTCCAGATGCAAACAACCCACTCAAGTATAACTCCGAATAACTCCCAGGAGCTCAAGCAAACCGTCTCTCTCCCTACCACCCTTTTACCTCATAAGAATTCCTTCCATTTGGAAATGAGCAACAGGAAAAGAAACAAAAAAGGACTATTAAGATGTCTCAAATGGTCTTAAAATGACAGCAGTAACTAGTAAGAGTTGTTGGGATCACACAAAATTGCCATGTAAACAACTGAAGTAATTTCAGAGTTATGTGCGATTAGGCATGCATCCCTAAGAAAGGTTAGGCACCTTCATTTCATGAAAGATAAATCAATTACAACGGGAAGGCAGGTTCCAAACGGAGGTCACCCCGTGACTCACAGCCAGGTGCCCACAAGACGACTGGGTTCGCTGCAATTTGTTTAACAGGGCGTCACATTCCCTGAGGCCCTGGGTGTTTTAACTGTTCTGGATAGACACTAACCAGTTGTTGGGTGAGGCCTAATGCAGGGAACCCCAGAATGGTAATGGTGCTGCCATTTTCTGCACAAAAGAAAGTTTCAGTTGAGTAAAAGGAGGTAGGTAACGCATAGCAAGTCCTAAATCTCAGAGCTGACTGCCACTGCTGCCTGATTTTCCCAGAATGCCATTGTCTTGTGAGTACCTGTTTGGTCAAGAGGCCAAAGTCTTGACTAGTGTAGTGGGTCCGATTTCCTACTTTCAGAATAATTCTTAATTTTTAAAGGTCTTTTTTTGTGTGGGGGGAGGGGAGGGGGAGAAGGAGGAGGCAGGCTCTAGGACTACTATGGACTCTGTGAACCTTCATAGGTAGCTGAGAAAATGATGAAAAGGGGGAGGAGAGAGAGAGAGAGAGAGAGAGAGAGAGAGAGAGAGAGAGAGAGAGAACACAAAACAGTACTTTAAGTTAGGAAAACCAAATTCTAGAAAAGTGGTAAAGTGGTTGGTGCAATCTTTCTGAGTTAGCTCTGGGGCAGAATTAGACACTAACCAAGAAATCCCCAGAAGGTGCCCAGTGAATGTTGGTAGAATGAATGTTGACTAAAACCCTGAAGCTTCTCCTGTGAGATGTTTCTTCACATCAGGTGTTATCAACAGGAAGTTCTTTCTATGGTCAACCCCCAAATCCCGTCTCCAGCAGCTTCAGCCCATTCTCTCCCTATCTGCTCTGAGGAGACCCAGGAGCGATGCTGACAGTGCTGTTCTTCCATCTCTATTAAATTTGTACATCTTAAACTTGCCCTCAACCTTCCATTTTTGTGGGCTGAATGCCAATTTTGTAAGCTTTTCCTTCAAAACTGTAATTTCACAAACACTTCCATGTACCAAACTTACAAATCACAAATGTTGAGAAATAACTTACACATTACCATATCGACATAGCCACACCGAGATAAATAATGTGCTTTGTTCATAAAGGTGTGCTCCCTTTGAAATCCCTGCAACCGGGGCAGTTGGTGGCAGCACTATAGGTTTCTATCTTCTCTCTTGAGCCTGGAAGGAGGTGATAGCTGATGAGCTAGACTAATGAGCTGCAGGTTTGCACTGATTAAATGCCCATTTGGGGGTGGGGGTGGGTGGGAAAGGATGGCTGACAGGAGCAGGAGAAAGCTGCGAGGAAGCTTATAGTAATTTCCCGAATCTACAGCTACCAGTGAGCTTTGTGTGCTAAGAGCTATTATTAGCAAAACAATGGCTGGAAAATGTACTGGGGAGAAAATTAAGAAATGACAGACTTGTTTTTTAAAAGTAAGAGAAAAGCTTGTTTGTTAAGTTTCTCCAAGCAGAAAGTTTCACTTTAGCGAGGAGATGCATCATCCGCCCATGGTGCCTGGGTCAGGAGAGTGAATAGGTAGTGTGAGCTCTGGTTATCTGCAAGCAGCCTCTGATCTCGGGGGCTACTGCTCAGGTAGGAACATGGGCTCAGGGCTCTCCAAGGGAGTGTAAGCATAGTACGTGCCTCAGAATCCCAAAGCTACCTGTGAACCAGGGTGTAGGTGCTGATGGGGCGGAGGGGATGCACAGGCATGTGGTGGTGAATGGAGAGAGCTGTCATTCTTAAAGAGTAACAGAACAGTCTCTGGCTGAGCCCTGGCAATGTGGCTGGTCCGATTGAGATGCGCTGTACGTGTAAAATACCCACCAAAGGCCACAGAGTTAGTATTAAAAAAAAAAAAGAATGCAAAAGCATTATTAATCATTGTTAAGATCGACTACATGTTGAAATGATAGAATTTTGGATGGATTGGGCTAAACAAAATAAATGCTACAACATAGGTGAACCTTGAAAACACTCTGCTGGGTGAAAGAAGCCGGACACAAAAGGCCACACGTTGCATTATTCCACTTATAAGAAATAGCCAAGAGGCAAAGCCATAGAGACAGAAGGTGGATGAGTAGTTGCTTAGGGATAGGGGGTTTGGGAGGGAAACAGGAAGTGAGTGCTAATGGGTATGGAGTTTCTTTATGGGCTGATGAAAATGTCCTAAAATTGATTGTGGTACCGGTTGCACAACTCTGTGCGTATACTCAATTGTACATTTTATTTATTTATTTTTAAATATATTTTTATTGATTTCAGAGAGGTAGGGTGAGGGAGAGAGAGATAGAAACATCAGTGATGAAAGAGAATCATTGATCAGCTGCCTCGTGCAGACCCCCTACTGGGGATCGAGTCTGCAACTGAGGCATGTGCCCTGACCAGGAATAGAACCATGGCCTCCTGGTTCATAGGTCAATGCTCAACTACTGAGCCATGCCAGCTGGGCTCAACTGTACACTTTAAATGGGTGAATTAGATGATATGTGAATTATATTTTAATAAAGCTATTTAAAATAAATACATCTGGATACAAAATAATTTAATCCATTTATTTTAAACTTTTAGAAATGTGGCTACTAGAAATTTTTAAATTACATAAGTCGCTCTCGCTATATTCTGTTGGTGTGCTGGGCTAAGGAGACTGAGAATGAGGGTAAAACTCCAGGGCTGGGGCAGGCATCTGCACCAAGTACCAGCTCATGGGACTGATGACAGACCAATAACGATGGCTTCTAGATACACTGGGGGCTCTGTCTTTGGTCATCTCTCCAAAAGACTCTTATCAGCTCAGCCATGGGCAGAGCAGATCTGCCTTTCACAGTGGCTGTCCCAGCTGCCTCCAGTCCTGACCTGCTACCTCTGGGGCTAAGAGGGTCCACATCTTGACCCACTTGTAACACTTTTGTATACCTGAAGTCCATCCTTGGTAAGCTCCAGCAGGCAGACCAAGGAGCTCTGGGCTGGTCCTAGGGAATGGAAACTTTTGGCCAAGGGAGCTTGTCTGGTCTGTTTATGAAATACCATAAACAAAGCCTCGTGCTAATTAGAGGCTTTGTGGGATGCAGCCCAAAGGGATGCCTTGGGTGCCTTCTTGACATCTTCTCCCCAACCCAGGTTTCTTTCCAGTTCAGATCCCTTCCCAAGCCCCAAAGCGCAACAGATTCTCAAAGGGCTCAGCTCAGTGGAAGCTGGATAAGGCAGCTAGCTATACACGGGCCTCCCAAAAGACAGGATTCCATGACTTGTCTCTGGGGACAGAAAGATGATTGGACTGAGGGTGAACTGAGGTGAATTAACCAGGTGGACTGTAACCCCAAAGACCTGGAGGAGGGGAGAGAAAAGCAAATACACTGTGCTTGGCAGTGGTTAAGTTTTAGACATGCAGACTGGGTACTTGACACCATTCTGTGTCTTGTCCGAGTTATGTCCTGATATTTGCTCGCACTGCAGTAAACATTAGTTTTTCTCATGACTGTGTATTAGGTCTCAATGGACAGGGTGGGTGGCAAGCAAAGAAATGGAGTAGGCAAAGTTCATGAAGCTAGCGGTATTGTCTGGGCAAAGTAAGCACTCCTGCTTTCTTGCCCTGATGAAGCAACAACAGAAAGTTAACTGTGTTCAATGTAGGCATAGGAGACACAGATGAGTACATCTTCTATATGACTAGTAGCTCCTGACAGGTAAAGATTATATAAATTATTCATGCCCATATCTCCACATTAGGGCCTAGCACATGGTATATACTCAAGGAATATTTGTAGCATGGACGGGTGGATGGATGGATGGATGGATGGATGGATGGATGGATGGAAGAATATGGCCCAGTAGATAATTAACATTCATGTTACATAATGATTTGGTATTTTGGGTGGTAGATGATGAGGAGGAAGGATGTGAAAGAATTCTTTTATGAGATAGGGAAATAAATTCTGAAAGTTATAAAATAAAACAAACATTACAGCATTTTTAATTTTGTCATTTATCTAGCTTTTTCCAAACAGTGCTTAGATATGTTGAATAAGACAGGGTGGAAAGGGGGAAAAAATGCCTAGAGTTACAGCTCATGGGCCTCTCTCTCTGGATCTTGTAAAATGCAAACCACTTAGGAGTGGGCGAATGACTTAATGATGATGTTGTCAGGGCCCTCGGAATAAATATTTCCTTTTCCAGACCCACTGCTGGTACTACACAGCGCAGCTGGCATATCATTAAGAGGTTGAGATCTCCTCATTCTTATCTTCTGAGTCAGGCAGCACAAGATGGTGAAAAACTTTCTCAAAAAGCATTTGGATCATTCATCCCTTTTCCCTGCAAGGCGAGGCAATCTTTTTTGACCGAGCATCTTGTCCTACAGGTGAGTTGGCTTTGTGTGTTTGGCAGTTAGCAATCTATATTATAAATCAAGGTATTTAAAAGTCAGGGTACAGAAAGAGTTCCTATCTCCTCATAGTTCTAAGATAGAGCTCAAGAGGCCCATCTGGAATATTAGAGGGCAGGGAACTTTAAAGAAAGCAAAACCATGTGTTATTTTCAGATTGAACTTGGAGCTCTCAGAAGTCTGTGAAACTGTCTTATGTGGGCCCATGACATGCCAGTAATCAAGGTGGATGGGACCCTGGCAGGGGAGCTCATAAAGCCGGGTTCTTTTAAGAAAACTTTCTGTGAGATCATGACGGGGCGGTGCAGGTGCAGCTGGGCGGGAGCCCTGGATGCCAAAGCTCCCTGTGTTGGGTCCAAATGCCTGGCACCCATGTTCCCCGACTCAAGTCACTTCTGCTCATGAACCTACACTCTGACTCACAAGCAGCCAGCAGCAGCTGAGAGGAAATCATGTGGCAACTGTGTCCGAAGACGATGGTTAAACGTTGGAAACAGAAAAGAAAATTCATTAAAAAAAAATATGCCATTGTATTTTACAAAAGGCCGTGGAAGATTTCAAAAGCATGCTTAGCATTCCGAGTATTTTCCCTTCTGTGTCTTTAGAGACTGGCTCTGAAAGTGATTTCTTTGTTTACTTAACATTTAATCAAAAGAGATTTGGACCCCGCCAGCTTTTGAACAACAGCTTCTGTAGCACTGCCTCCGTGCATTTAGTTCGGGGAGAGAAACTTCACCCATATGGAGAATTTGATGTCTGTAATCTGTACTAAAAGATCAGCTGGTCTAACTTTACAGCGCTAATAAAAGGGGAGAATTTTCCTGTGCTCAGGTCTTTTATGAATTATAAATACCCATTCACTTTGGAAGATTGCACATCATAAAATTTTTTTTCACAAATATGCACAAATCCACTTTAAGATCCAAGGAAAAAAGATGTTCAGAAGTCTCAGATGTACTCAGTTTTGATTTTGTGGGGGAAACATGTTCTTTTACCATATGGATGCTTTTAAGGGGGCCTTCAGCTGGGGCTTTATAATGACACCCCAGTGGCTAAATAAGGGATTTCTTTCCTTCTAACATTATTTCTCTGTTATTAAAGGTGGAAAAACCTTCCACAAATAGCATACTATTAGAGTGCTTTAGGGGGTATCCTGGGAATCAAGGTTATGTGTCTGCTCCAGAAATACTGTCTGTAATTATCATTCCTCAGTGGTTCTGAGGATGATGCAGTGTCGGTGTTTTCATTAATTTCTTGATTCTACAAGTCTGGAGTGCCTGCCTGCTCTTGATATTCAATATTTTACAGTAGGAGGTTTTTGTGTTTTAAGGGTCACAGGTCTCTCCCCCTCCCTTCCTCTCATAATAACCATTTCCTGCCTTCTTTTGTTTGCTACAATAAAAAGGTATGAAAGACTAGACATGAAAAGAAAAAAGTCAGATATGAGATTCTCCCAAATCCAAGCCTTCATCTTTCCCATTTATAATCTAATATGAATATTAAAAGAGAGAGTATTCAGATCTAACAACGGAAAACGGTCCACAGGTCAGGCTATCACATTGCTTTTTCCCCTAATACTTTATTTTGAGTGTTTCCAACTATACACAAAGTTAAAAGAATTTCACAGTGAGCAAACATCTTGTAGATTCTGCCTTTATCATTGTACTATTCTTGCTGTGATACAGATATCACATATCTATACATCCCACCTTCATTAATGCATCTTTTTTATCATGCCTTTAAAATTGTAGGCATCAACCAATTTCCACCTAAAATTTTCAGTTCAATATTTACTTTTTATGTAAAATTTATATACAATGAAATATAAAATCTTCAGTGTACATTTTCTGAGTTTAAATGTGTACCTGAATGCCTATAAAGAAATAGACTATTACCGTCACCCCAGAAAGTTCCCCCATGCCACTTCCTGTCAATTATCCTCCTCTTTCCAGAGGCAACCATGGTGTTTTTTTTTTTTACAGATTCATTTTGCCTATTCTAAATTTCATATAAATTGAATCAAATAGAAATAACTCTTTTATATAAGATTTCTTTCATGTAGCATACAGTTTTTGAGGTTAAATAACATTAGTGTGTGATAGTAGTTCATGCCTTTATATTGCTGAATAGTACTTCATTGCATGATTAAGTCACAGTGTCATATATTCACCTGTGCATGGCCACCTGGGCTGTATCCATTTTCTGGCTATTGTGAATAAAGCTGTTGGGAACATTGGTATACAAGTCTTTTTAGACATACTAGGAGCCCAGCACACAAATTCGTGCACCTTGGAAGGAACTGTGGGCCACGAGGCTGCAGTGGGCACAGGGGCGGGTCTTGGCCCATCCTCTACACCCCCACCCGACCCCTCCCACCGCTGCTCCTGGTCCTCTGTCTGCTGGCAGCCCCGCTCTTGCTGCCACTGCTCCCACATGCTGATGGCACCAGCCCCGCTTGCACCCGCTGATGGCACAGAGCGATTGGGGCAGTGCCAGCAGCGGGTGTGAGCAGCAGCTGCTGGCCCTGGTAGGCCCTCAGGAGGAGGGGGAGGGGGAAAAGCACTCAGGGGCTATCCAGGGCCAGCAGCCGCTGCTTACACATGCTGATGGTGCTGAGAGATCAGGGCCAGCGCCCGGCATGGGCAGCTGGTGCAAGCAGCGGCTCCAGTGCTGGCAGCAGGTGCAAGCGCAGAGCAGAACCACGGTGCATGGGAGCAAAGAATTTTCAGAAACCACCAGAGGCTCACCCCCGCTGATAGCAACCGGTGCCCCACGTTGGTCTGGCGCCCCGGCTCACCTGCTCCACCATCCCACTGCTGCCAATGCCTGCCATGTTCTGCACACACCCCCTGGTGGTCAGCACATGTCATAGTGACAGGTTGTTCGGTTGTTTGTTTATTCCTCTATGGTCTATTTGCATAGTAGTCTTTCATTATATAGGATGTTTTAATTTCCCTTGGGAAAAGACCTACTTGTGTCATTGCTAATCACAGGCTAGGTGTGTGTTTAGTTTTTAAAGAAACTGCTATTCCTGTTTCTAAAGTGGGTGCTCCATTTTATATTCCCATCAACAATGTATAAGAGTTCCTGTAGCTCCACATCTTTGATGACATTTTAGTTGTCAGCCCTTTTATTTTAAGCCATCCTGATACAGCAATATCTCATTGTGGTTTTAATTTGCATTTTTTCCAGTGACTAAGGACATTGGACATGTTGTCATGTGCTTATTTGCATTTCATATACCTTCTTTTATGATCTGTCTGTTTAAATCTTCTGTCCATTCAAAAATAATTTTTGTCTTATTATTGAGTAAGAGTTCTTTATACATCCTGGACGTTGGTCCTCTATTGAGTTTATATTTCACAAATATTTTCTTCCAGTCTATGGTTTGCCTCTTCGTTTTGTTAATGGTCTCTCTTCTGATGAGAATATTTTATTTTGATAAAGTCTTATTTATCAATTTTCCTTTTATGGTTATTGCTTCCAGTGATATACACAAAGCACATTGGTCTTTATAAATGGTGTTCCCAAAATCTACTGTAGGCTCAAGAAAACTCAAAGCTTCACTAGGTTCATTGTGATAGATGTGTTTGTCTAAAGAAAAATCCATTTATGTGCATATTGGAAACAACTGAGGAAATCCTGGCAACCTGTAAACACTCACTCTCAAGAGCATCCTGGAGAATGAAGCAAGTTCTAGAACTCCCTTCCACTTTGCTTTATAATAACAAGCCTTCTGTTTTATTTGTGGAAAGAGTCACCACTAGTAAAACCACCTGGTCATGGTCTTATTATAATATCAAGTCAGCCCTTCTTATGGTCAGCATAAATAGGTTTTTATAAATCAATCACCTATTACTGAGAAATCATATTTTAAATGGTTTGATGTGAATGAATGGAAAGTCTTCCCAAAAAGGCTTTAAAAATTTTAAAGAAATAAATTCACAGAGAGACCTAGCTGTCAGTGATAGCATGGGGCAAAATTAAGAGCAGATTGAAAAGGGGAATAGTTAGCAATGAGAAAAGCAGGACCTGGAAAAACAGAGACCAGCTCAAGGGACATGGTCATGATTCTTCCAACCTGTTCTTGGGCTGCACATTGAAACTTTCCCTAAGATTTTACCCCAGACTCTTTGCCAACTGTTCTGCTTGTCAGTGAAGCTGTTCGATTTCTCCCTTTGTTTCTTGTTTGAACCAAAGAGACACTCAATACGGACATGACATTTTGAAAACTAAACTCACGTCTTTTTCACCCTAACTTCATTGTTAGTCTGGCCTACTTTCTCTTAGACACTTTCTTGAGGGTGCAGACTGAATGTGGTCTTTCACACTTTCATGCAAACTCCCCTGAGTGTCTTTCCCTCTCTGATTCCATCTCCTGTGATCCTTCATGGTCTGCAACTGCTAATTTAGTTGTGGGTTATCCCAGGCCTTTTGCTTCTTCAGTTTTCTACTTTTTATCATCAAATTTTCTTCCTTCTTTATTAGAGGCTGTGATTCAGGAAAGAAAAAGGGTGAAATTTGAATGGGTGATCTTTACTGTTTGATTGCAGGTTGAAATTAGCAGTTGAATTTTTGTTTTTGCATTGAACCTACTATTTTGGTTACTGACTGTATGATTCTCATTGGAAGTTATTTTGAAATATGAACTATGGAGAGAGAGCACCAATTTGAAGAGCTCTGGACAGTTCTAACCCTGAGAATACTCACCAATGACTATGTGGGTGTGCCTGCTGGGCTGGGAAAGGATCTAGGATAACAATGAGTTTCCTAACCCAGCAGTCCTCATCCAATTGCTTGAGTACAAAGATTAGATGTGGGTGACAAGTTTTTCTGGCCTCCTGGATCTGTTCCTGAAGAGAGCAGATAAGGTCAGGATGAGAAAAGGCTAGATTCTGTGTTAGAAAAATTAAGTAAGGCTTCAGAACCTCTGAAATAAAAAATATGCCCTAAATAATTAACACACAAACACAATTAAAGTAATCAGAAGGGAAAAATGAATGGGGTTCAAATCATAGGACCACATGATAAATTATGTCTGGCTCTGCAAGTGGGTTAAATCACTTTCTAAGACGTTGCCCACAGCACAAATATCTGCATTTAGCATCACATGCAACAAAAAGTGAACCAAGAATACTTTCCAAGTTACTTTCCTTTCGGAATAGTGAATCCTGCTATTATAGTGTCTCCACTGGGTGCTCGAGGATCTTAGGCAAAGTCTGAGCCAGGTGGGTCCCACAGGTCTGCAGCGCGGAGAGTTAGGTGGGTGTTGCACTTAAACGTGCTGCTGAGGGTCGTGGAGCAACCCGTAAGGCAGTCCTGTTGCCAAACCTCCTCATGCATTTTCTCCTCATGCATACTCTTTATTTATAGTAAACTCCATTTCAGCCTGAAGCTAAGCTCAAGCAACTTGGCTTGATTGTGGGGTTCGTCAGGAGCAGAACAGTCTGGTGTGGACAGGGGACATGGACAATAGGGGAGGGGACCCAAGAGGAACAAGCATCGACGCATCTTCCTTCTTCCTTCCCTTCCTCCCTCTCTTCCCTTCTTCCATCAATATTGTTGGGTGGCAGCTCCATCTTCTAAGGAACAGGTCTGGAAGCAAAGGCAGAGACATGGCAAGAAGACTAAAGACAGTTTTCTAGTGACTGAATAAAAACTGACAGTAAAAATGTTAAAGTTTGGTGATTATATTGATAACTAAACGTGAATTCAGTACTGCACAAAAGTTTAACTTATTTTTTAAGCAACATAATGCTACTTGCTGTGATATATTACCAGAGTTTCATAGGAACATCTGGCTGACTGGCAGCTATGTTCTCTGAAGGGAAGGTTCAGTTATTGCTCCAGTAAAGTTTGCTCGAACTTTCCTTAACCATAAGGTTTATCTGAATCTCAGAATATCTGATCTCGCAAGCTCCAAATTTCCCTTTGCGCTAATGTTTGTCTTTCATTTGTTTCCTAATTAGCCTTCAGGTTTTAGCCCAAAAGTGCATTGCCTGAGGCATAACGTCTCCCTTGGTGGTGACCCTCTTTAGCATCCTTCTAAAGTGAATTCATAGGACTGTTCTATGATTTTCAACTTCGCTTTGTGGTACAAGGTCTGTGACTGTTTAGTTGACAATACGTGTGTGCCTCTCTCATTTCCTGTTTTTAAGGACTGCACTTAATTTATTTGAAAGGGTGGAATATCTTAAATTACAATTCAGCAGTTTTACTAAGGAAGGCTGTAAAACACAATGAGCAAGGAGTTTTACTTCCTCCTTACAATTGCTATTCCCCTGTTTTGAAATCCTGATATTCTCCAATCAGTGGGAATGGCTTTAACTTAGGTTGTAACATTTTGAACAGTAACCATGCCATGGCTGGAGTTGGAGAAGGGCATTGGATTCCTGCACACTATAATTCCATTTTTCCAGACGCCTTATTAGTACCGGGAATGTGTCTGCCTGTGCTTGATATTGTTCTATCATGTCGCGCCCCCCTCCCCCAGGCACAGCATTTGGATTGGTTATAGCATACAGTTGCTCAGCCAACCAAGTGAAACTTTCCCTTGCAACCCTGGCAACACCTGACAGTGGCCATTGACAAATGTTAAGAGAAAACCCCTGATAAATTCAACCAGCTATGAAAATGGCCCTGGGAAGGGCATGGAGTTAGTCCTGCCCACAGAGCTCTTTTTGTGGCCTGAGGTGTTACTGGTTTGTGTCACCTGAAAAAAACTAAACCTGCAAGTGGATGCTTAGGCTTGTGCCCAGGGCATTACCCCAATCTGCTGCCACTTTGGCTAAGCTGACTTTTATTAACCAAAACCAGTGTTGGAGCTAGAGATCTGTGTGGTGGGGGACGGAGTTCTCATCTTCTCCCTCACCAACCAAACCTCCATACCCACCAGAATATTTCCAGTGGCTGGAGAAGGAGCCCCCATAAGACTTTGGCTCCAGAGTCACATTACTGTCTCCAATGCAATTTTTTTCCTTAGGCAAGAGGAGCACTTTCTGAGGGTGGCAAGATACCTGGCTGTGTCCCCAGTGATACCTTTCCAAGCCTTCTGGCTATATATTACCTCCCAGCCTGGCTCTGAACCCTGGGGTGCAGTGGGCCTGTCTGCCTCACCTTGGTACACTCCTCTCAGGATGCTGCTAGAATGAAAGGAACTCTCACCTCTCTCTCTGGGAGGTTTCTTGTCTGAGGCATCTGTAGGCAGACCTGGCAGAAGCTGGGGTGGGGGTAGGGTAAGAATGGAGAGTAAAAAAGGGGACTTGCCAAAAACATGCACAGACAATTCAGAGGCAAACTCATGTTTTCACAAAGACATAATAGCTGTGTGTATATGATACCCTCCTGAAGTCCCCTTACTTGATCATTCCAGTTAGTCTAGCCACCTTGAAGGCATATTTCAAACCCTGGTTGAGTAATCCATTGTGTAGTGATTAGCTGTTAATGAAGCTGAAAATACCTAAATCATCCAGCTAGTTCTCTGAATTAAATTTTTATGATTACACTGCTAGACCAGTCAGTGTCTTGACAAGGAAAGACCTGGGGATATACACAGATATTTGCACACACAGATAATAATGCACACACACAGATAAACCTAGGCAAGAGGAACAAAGGTGGAACAAGGTGGGGAAAAAAGAGAGAGCTTCACAGACAGCCATATGAATCTAAGATAACGAAACCCAAGATAACATTGTGAAATTAGAGAAGCTCCTCCAGTGTCCCCCAACTCCCACCCCCATTCCCACCCAGCATCCTAGTCCCTATTAGCACCACCCTGCAGGGCCTGCCTTGAATTTAATTTTCTATGGGGATGTGGGGGAGCAGTTGGCTCTCAGACAGTTTAACTAATCCCTTGGGATAATGAATTGATAATGACTTCAAGTTTTAGCCCTTTAGGGGATATTGATATTTTTTCAAAGGGGACTCATGAAAGTCCAAAATAACAAAATCTCTAATGGTTGAATTATAAATTGAGAGAAATATCTTTAGTCTAGAGACTTGACCTTGCTCAAACACACTTTTAATGTAGAAGCCTCCTCTGAATATTACTAAAGCCAGAATCACAGGCAAGAAGAAGTCATAGAGGTGGGGTGGGGACGTGCAGTGGGGAACAGTCCGTCAGTATCTCCAATGCCTCACATGGAGGGAGAGGCAGCAGGCTGGACTTCCATGCAGAAACAAACTAGCAGCTGGTGTTAGAATCTTCCATATCTGTCCTTCAGGGAACTTGGAAACTTTCTGGTGACATGAGATGTGGAAAATTACAATTCAGGATATTATATAATGTATGAAAAACCAAGTCTTATATAACCATACACAGGCACATAGGTTCTAAAATTGAGTTTCTGAAATTGTGGACATTTGCTCATTAAGGAGACAAGTAAACTGCCCCCCCCCCCCTTTTCCAGTGTTTTCAAAATGTTTAGTTATTACTGGTCAAGTTTTCTGTGGGTATGAACAACCATCAACTATTAAGACTATGGAACAACAACAACAAAAAGCAAGATCAAATGTTTCTTGCTCTGAAAGTTAAGACTTTTTTTTGAAATAAAGAAAAAATAAAATTGACAGTGTATATAGTAGGGTTCTTTGAAACCCACGATTCTAGCTATATAAAATATCTGAAGTGTTATGAAGGTGCCTAGTTTATGCTTCACAATTTGAACTTGACTTAATTTAAGACTGAGAACCCACATCTAGGAGGGGGTATGTTTATCTTTAATGTAGTAATTCGGAGGTGGAGGCATTCCAGGCATAGAACAATGCCTGACGCATTGTAGGCACAAAAATAAATATTTACTGATGACACAGATTTCACAGATATTATCAAAGGAGGAAAACTCTAGAATCCCAATATAGTGGATATTTCCCCCTCTTAATCTCTAAGCTATCATCGCTTCCTATTTCCATAGTAACGGGACTCAAAATTGCCAAAACTTGAGAGACACTTGAGATGAAAGCCAGGGGGAAAAAAATAGCAAAAGACAAATGTTACAGGCAGCATGCATAACAGTGTGGCAAAGTTTTTTAAATTTGGGAAGATTTTCTTCTTATTTCTTTGCTTGGCATAATGCCATGATTTCCAGAGTGCAGCAGTAATAGCTTCACACCACACTACTGACTGTTCATTGAGTCAATTTTATTCTTTTCTTGAAAGGAAAGGAGAGACCCACGGGCCTTGGAAGCAATCAAATGAAGGTAAGATGTTAGAAATTGCTCTCCTGGCAAGCCTTGATGTTAACTACAATGGCTCAGGTGCCCTTGCTCCCTCCCTTCCATGAAGTGAACTAATATTTATTGAGCACCTACTATTTTCTAATCTAGGTAATCTGTTCTACATTCAACTAAATGAAAAATTACAACTCTGATAAGGGCTCCTAGGAGATGTACATGTAACTACTGGCATGTAGAATAGGCAGAAGTGACTGGTCAGAGCAGCCAGTCCTTCCTAAGGAAGTATGTTTAAGCTGAGGAGGAGGAACTAGGCAGTGGTTGCATGGCTCAGGGAGGGGGAGCATTCCAGGCAGTGGGAACTCTTGGACCAAGGCCCTCTGGAGGAAGTGTTGAAGTGTTCAAGGAACTGAAAGCAGGCCTAAGCATCCTGCATTGGCCTAACCCCAGAGAATCTTACAGGGTCGGTTTATTAAGGATTTTGGTCTCTATTCCTCCTCACTCAAGAGTGAACTGAAGCTATAATAGGAATGCATGACAGTCCCTTCTTGTGTGTGACCTGGAAATGGCAGTTTCTGGTTTGTCTGAAATCCCTCAGAATATTGCCATAAATTCCACGTGGAAACCATCAAATTTCAAAGGATTATAAGCATGAAATACTCTAAATGATGTTCAAGATATATTATTTCATGTATGATGATTCAGTAGGCAACTCAGAGTCATTGTCATGAATTTGACTGTCAGAGTTTGACTGTCTAATAATCCCCCCTTTATCTGGGGCCTAGCTGGGATGCAGAAAGTCTGCAAGAAATCAAAATAAATGTGACAAAGACTATGCAAATTTTAAATAGATGGGTCCCTCTGGCATGGCTCAGTGGTTGAGCATCTACCTATGAACCAGGAGGTTGCCTTTCCGACTCCCATCTAGGGTGGGGCATGCAGGAGGCAGCCAATCAATGATTCTCTCTCGTTATTGATGTTTCTATTTCTCTCTCCCTCTCTCTTCCTCTCTGAAATCAATACAAATATATTAAAACATTCTTTTTTAACCAGATGGGAGGTCCTCATTAGAAACTTAGTTGATTTTTTATCTTACACACAATTTTCACAAGTGTGCTTTCTGGGTTCCAAGGCCACAGCAGATGGGGAGCAATAATTCGGAAAGGGAGAAGAGGTGGGTGGTGTATGACAATAATCAAAAGGAACA
The DNA here is from genome assembly GCF_000327345.1 of Myotis davidii. NCBI lineage: Eukaryota > Metazoa > Chordata > Mammalia > Chiroptera > Vespertilionidae > Myotis > Myotis davidii. The sequence goes on along the minus strand of NW_006289813.1, from coordinate 5,884,362 downwards.
GGGACAGGCACAACTGTAGAAGAGACCAAAATACAAAAATAAGAAGACATAAAAAAAACTACATAAAAAATAAAGGAAGAAAAGAATGAAAACAATCTGAGACTTCTAGTTATAGACTTTTAGTTAAGGCATCTTACATGCCTTAGCACATCTTCAGGGCATTGTTTTGTCTATAAAGAGACCTTATGCTTAAGAAGTCAACTAAGTTGTCATGTTTTAGAAAGATTTCTAGCCTATAAGGTTAAGCTTTTAAAAAGGGGTTTGGTAGTTAAAAAGTAGATCAGTTTTTTGGGAAAATTATCTATACAGGATGGTTCTTACAGAGTTTCTGCATAACCACAGTTTATTGTAGTATGGTTCTGTGGAGGTGTTAATATAGATTTTCAGGTTGAAGAAATACCTGACACATCAGATTTTGCTGAGACTGTTTCATTTTCACAAGTTATCTAATTCTGGGTTTGAATGAAGTCATTGGAAGTGACACTTTCATATCTGAATTGCCATAATGCTACTCTTTTTTTTTTTTTTGAATTGCCATAATGCTATTCTTGATAAGGAATGAGTTTTTAAATATTTAAAAATATAGTATACGTTTTAGAGTTTGGCTTTCACATTTTTTGTTGTTATTTTGTTAATCCTCACTTGAGGATATTTTTCCATTGATTTTTAGAGAGAGTGAAAGTGTGTGTGTGTGTGTGTGGGGAGAGAGAGAGAGAGAGAGAGAGAGAGAGAGAGAGATGAGAGAGACACCTCAATTGGTTGCCTCCTGTGCACATCCTGACCTGAGCTGGGATCAAGCCTGCAATTGAGGTACATGCCCTTGACTGGAATAGAACATGAGACCCTTTAGTCCATAGGCTGATGCTCTAACCACTGAATCAAACTGGCTAGGGCTCACTTTTTTAACGTTAATTTTCATGCTTGTCTCTTAAATGCAAGTAAAGCTCATGTAGGATAAGGTGCCCCCTAAAGTTATGTGATTGTCTAACTTGTCTTTACTTCTTCCTGATGGGGATGAGAATAAGCAAAATATTGTTTGATCCACTTTGAAAATTCTCATGCTATATTTTTATGAAATGATTTGGGGGATGACATTTTCTGCAAATGTGTCCTGCATACATGTCAGAGCATCTTTTGTCCCCCTAGAGAATATGTTTACACTCTAATATTTAACGTATTAATTGTGTTTTTCATGTGCCATCTCACCTATCAGAGATAATCTGCAAAAGAGTGGTGCTATTTTGAGAAAATCATTAATTTTCTAAATAATGATTCTTCCACAGTGCTACCTGTTCAGTGTTTAAAAGTGGGAGTTTTTTCCTCCCAGTTGTCAGAGGTAAATAAAGTGGGAATAAATATTTTTAGCTTACCTAATATTTAACAAAATCATACACCTTTTACTTCTCCAAATTACAAAATTTGAAGCAACTTTATTTGGAAGCAAATTGCCACCCTGATTTTCTTTGTATATGTTGAGATATAATGATTTACTTTTCCAAAATTCTAGATTGTAACTTTAAAGGCCTTCATCTTAACAGAATACACCGTTCTTAGAAATAAGATGGAAAGGATTGGTTGATTGCTCAGTTAGCTGAATACTGTATTATAATTACAGCAAATTCTAGAAGGGTATGTCTTAAAGAATAAAACAGTGGGTTAGTGTTAATGTGGCCTTGAACGGTGATGTTTTGCCTATTCTGAAGCCTTCTGCAGAGGAGAGAGAAAATATTCTATACATTTTAACAAGTACTCGGGGCAATTTTTCTGATCTGGCAAGTTTCAGAAATAATGGATAATGGAGAAAATTCTGTCTTTATTGTCAGACTAAACTTGAATTCCTGGTTGGCCAGATTAGAGCTGAAAAACCCTTGGCAAATTTCTCTGAATCTCACTTTATTTGTTTCTTGTAGGGATTACTGGGACACCAAATGAGTTATTGTTTATAAAGGACCTGGCCCTGTCTGCACCTACTCTAAAAAATACTAACAGTAAAATATTAGTGGTTTAACTTTCTAGAATTTAGCAAAGTTGAAATGAATAAAAAATTTTCCCCTATTCAAGATGGAGCACTTACTTTAACTCAATCAATTCTAGGTTGATCATTCCCTGTCTACCTCTTATTTTGTCCAAGAATCTATTTGAAGGGAATGATTGACCACAAAGATTTTCATGGAACTTTTTACTGTTATTGGACACTTTACTTTGATGAAGCATCATTTATAATTTTCACTTGTTTTAGTCACATAGAATTCCCTGTCATTTGACTGGAGGGGAGAATAATGCCTCCTTAACAGGCTAACTGCTGTTTTAGTCTTTTCTTCCTTTCTAAACAATTAATTATAGTCCAGGGAACATAATTGGCTTCAGTTATAATAGTAAAAGTATGTTCCAGTATGAGAAAGAACATGGAAATGGGCATAACTTCAAATGACTTGAGGTTCCTTAGATCTAATTCAATTCTCGTGTATTGGAATCTTCTTACTAATGGCAAATTCTCTTGATTAGCTGAGATGACTAGCAACAATGGTGAGGCAATGTCACTTAAAATATATATATATATATACATTTTTATTGATTTCAAAGAGGAAGGGAGAGGGAGAGAGAGAGAAACATCAATGATGAGAGAGTATCATTAATCAGCTGCCTCTTGCATGCCCCAAACTGGCAATAGAGCCCACAACCCGGGCATGTGCCCTGACTAAAAATGGAACCGTGACCTCCTGGTTCATAGGTTGATGCTCAACCACTGAACCGCACTGGCTGGACAGCAATGTCATTTTTTTTAAAAAAAATTTCTATAGGCATCCACCTAAGAGCTGGGACTCTGTGAAGTTCTTGCCCCAAAAGAGTACTTTTCAAACTTGATTGTAAAGGAGATTCATGTGGGGAGTGTCAATTTCTGTTTCCCAGTTCCAAAATTGTCTGCGTTATGATCTGGGAGACTTTGAAAAACTACTGCTCCAGGAATTTGATAATATCTATTAAATTTAATTCATATTTTTCACTTTTAAATTAAAGGCAAGTAGAGGAGTCATAGTAGTTCTCTGAATAGGAGTTTCAAATACATTTTTTTACCTGCCATCCATCCATTCATCCGTTCATCCAATCGCAACGGGCCAGGTGCTGGGGGAGAAGTGTCTCTCTTCCTGGGCACCATTAGTTTATGGAGTCCTGGAAGTCTTGTTTATGAAGTGTGCCTGAGAGCCTAGCTCTTGACCACACTGGCTAATGTGGTGTGGTGTGGTGTGATCTGATGAGTCACTGCATTCGGGAAGCTGTAGATTTTCTGTACTCTGATTTCCTACCATTGCCCAATGGTAAACATGGGAGCATAACCAGAGGCCTTTAGCCCTGATTTGGTCCCTGGGGTATGAAAAGAGCAATTATAAGTAATTTAGTAATAATTTCTATGAACACCAGAAAAAAACAACACACTGTAAATACCCCCAAAGTGAGAGATGGCACAAGTACCAGCCAACGATGACAAACTGTTACTTATTTCTCCCTTGGCTCATGGGTGTAGCTGACCTTTGGGGAGACAGAAGCCTCACAGTGCAGTGAGGAGTACTTGGGACTCCAAAGATGGCTGAGGCATAATCCCAACCTTCAGAGAATATCTAACCAGGGAAGAGAGAGAATGGCTCAGGCTGGTGTAAACAAAATCGCAATGCTAGGCTGAATGGTATAAATGTCACAAGAAAGATCCAAAGTGTTAGAGGGGCCTGAGAAGAGAGACATCACACATCCAGGTGGGTTTTCTCAGAGGAAGTGGCATTTGAGTAAGTCCTTGAAGGAAGGGTAGGAATTTGACAAGTTGGAAGGGAAGAGACATTACTGGCAGCCGGGATATCTTGAGCAAATGTGCAGAATGGGAAAGTGGGAATGACTTCTGGGGTAGTGGGAGAAGTCTTGTTGGGACTAACAAAATTCCTGTTGGGAAACTGGAAGTTCTGTTGGGTTTTAGTGGGAGATGAGGCTGGAAAGTTGGGTTTGGTCAAGATCATATTTAAGTTTGGAGTTTTCCCAGTAGGCAGCAGGGAACCATTTAAAGGGTGACACCATCACACTTTAGGAAGCAAAGCAGCTGGGTGGAGGAGGATATGGAAGCAGAAAGGGTATACAGACATATTAGTGAGGAGGCTCTGAGAGTGAGGAGGAGGAATAATAAAGCAGTGAGAAGGGCTGGGACAGACAATAAACTGATATGGGAGGTGCCTATGAACAGGTGGCAAGAGTAATAACAATCGAAGGGAAGGAAGAGAACCTGGTTTCCAGGAAAGGTGGTAGTTTGGGTTTGAGGTGGCCATGAGAACCCTTCTGGCAACAGAAAAGGAAGCTGGCCATTAGGAATAAGTGAGCTCAAGCAGAGACCATGGTTTCGAGTTGAAAATGGGGGAAAACCCTGCAAGGAGTGGGTCACCAAAAATTGAGAAGAGATCCTGATAGGTTGTAGCACAGGGTGAACATTAAACAGTTTGGAGGAAGAGAAACCCCCAAACAAGGCAGAGAAAGAAGAGTTGGAGACATTGGAGGGATAGAAGTGTCAGGGAAACCAGGAAGAGTACAGTTCAAGAGGGAGAGAGTGGTCTCAGTGTAAGAAACTGCAGAGGGAAAATTTGGTCAGGCTGAGCAGGTGGCTCTGGATTTGTCTTCAAATTAGAGTGAAACTAAATCCCTCCAATGTAGGACAATATCTTACTTAAATCTGGTCTCTGGTTCATTACAAAATCAAGGCCTCTTAAACGTTAGGCACTTCCAAAGGTGTCTATTTTCCTGGTTAGGATGAATTAATTTCTTCCACTAACACCTCCTATGACCTTGAATGAATCATCTTGTCTGGGGGCACCAGTCTTGTCATCTTTAAATTTCCAGTTCAGTGATTCTATGTGTATATGTATATGACAATGCTTGGTAATCTACATGATAGTATACAAACCTATAGAGCCCAAATTGTATTTTACTTTTCGACTTACTTTGTATTCCAATGACCATTTTTTTTAAATTAAAAATTAGTTTTATTTTTAAGAGGTCCAGAAATGAAACAACTGGAGGAAGGAGCCTTCCCTCTGCCATTTGCCATAGCCTTCCAGTTTTCTGCCCAGGCCTTTTCCTAAGCATTGAGGAGGTGCCCAGAAAAATACCAGAGGGGATATATAAAAACACAATGTCACCAAAATTTTCCTAACAAGTAAGGCAGCTATGGAAAGTCTGCCAGTGTCCCGTTCCCCTGGGACCTGCTGCCTGAGGCTTGGTAAGGCCTAACACCGGGAAGAGCCAAGAGCTGGAGCTCAAGGTCTCCCAGGCCTCGGCCCTGAGTGGGAGATTTTGTTTAAAACTCAGAAGCGCTCTATTCCTTTAAATGTAGGCCACGGGGTGCCAATCAATAACCTTAAAAGATGCGAAGGTGCCAAATGGGATGCAGTTTATTTTCTACAACAGCGACAGCATCAGTAATACGGTTTACAGTACAGTAAAAACAGAAGGGGGAGGGGGTAAAGAGTAAAGATGTCTCTAACGTGCTAAGTAAAGTCCGTGGCTTGGACCCAGATTTGACTGAGCTCTGCGGAGTGCGAAGAACAATGTCCGCAGGGTTCCTGATTCAGCCCGGCACTCGCTTCTTCTCCTTCCTCAGCGCCCTCGCAGCAGCAAGCTGCAAGCTGCACTCTACAATCGCTCCAGATTGCCTGCTCCCCAAAGTGCCTATTCCGGAGAGGATGGGGCGTTCCGGCGCCGCCGGACTGCTGAGAGCGCGGCGTGCGTCCGGAGCGCCTTGGCTCGCCGCAACCCGGCACCCGGTGCCGAGCCGGGGCGCAGGTCTAAGTGCGCACTGAGCGCGCTCGCAGCAGCCCTCCGCCGCCAAGCGTCCCAGGATCAGTGTCTGCAGCCGGCCGGGTGGTGCGCGCGCGCTCGAGGGGTGTGTGTGCGCGTGCTCCCGTGGGGCGTGTACTCACAAAGGTGTTTGCTAAATCCACTGCTCGGGTGTACCTTCCATCCCGAGTGCGAGCACCCCGGGACTGAAGCGGTGTCTTATCGGCGAGGCCGCGGGGGTGACGAGAGCCAGTTCAAGTTCCCCAGCTCCACGCAGGGATGGGGGAGCGCAAGGGCGGGGCTGCCACGGTGCCCGCTCGGAACGCCCGTCGCCCAGTTGCGGGGTAGGTTCCGAGCGCTCTGCGCGTTTTCGGACACTTTGGTTGGCTCTGCCCCCAGCCCAGCCACCATGACAGAGCGGACTTTGGGCTCGGAGCCGCGGGCGCTGGAGCCACACGGGGCAGCGGAGCGGGTACTCTCCTTCATTGCAAAAGTGAAGTGGAAAACAGCCGCCGAACGCAGCCTCCTCCCTCTTCCCAGGCGCCGCCGCAGCCCTGGCTGGAGGTTGAGGGGGAGTTCCCCCGGGCTAGCTGGAGGGGAAGCGGGCAGCCCGGCGGCTACAGCCGCACCTCCTCCGCCTTCCTCTCCACCCCCATCCCCTGGGCTCCACGCCGCATTTCTTTGTTTTGAAAGCGCCTCCTCCGCCCAAAGGCTTTTCCCCCCGGCGGGCAGGCTTTGACGGAGGGTGGGGCCACGGCCCGCGGGCCCCGCCCCCCACTTAGCAGGACCTCTGCCCAGGCTCACCCCCCATTTCCCGTCTTCTCCCCGCTGCAACCCACGAGGCGCGTCCTCACTTGCCGGACATCAAAAGAAGGCAGGGAATTGGAAAGGGAAGTTTATGTTTGAGCCCAGCGATTTGCATAGCCCAGCCCCCGGCCCTAGGTCCCCCTATCGGCGCTCCGCCTCAGTCCTGACGTCACTGTGGAGGCCCAACCTCTTGGGCCCATACAAGGAGCGGCGGGCCCTAGATGGCAGCGTGGCGTCGCGGCGGCGTGTGCGTGTCGCGCTTCCTTGTGCCGTTTATAGGGTCCCG
>NW_006289813.1:5864870-5875917 GCF_000327345.1 Myotis davidii | reverse complement strand
AGCCGGGCACGACCCCGCACTGGGTTCTCATTTTCAGGTTTATTTGTGCCCCTTTCAGTTTTCTGTCACCTTCCGAGAAGGGGAAACCAAACAAAAGAGTCTCTATTTCTTTCCAGGGCTTGTAAAGTAGAAGGTATTTGACAAAGGCGAGAGAGGGACTTGTGATTTAAAGCTGTACAGCCCTCCTTTCTCTGGTAGACCGGGAGAGTTTTCTCAAATACGGAGTTTAAAAGCTTTCTCCGTCTCCCCTCGGCCCCCTCAGGGGTTTTTTTCTTTTCTTTTTCTTTCTTTTCTGGCCGGGTATCTTTTTCAGCCATAGCGATGGGGATGTCGGAGCCGACTGAAGAGAACAATGCTATAGTGAGCCTCCTCCCCATATTTTTCTCCTGGTTGCAGACAGCGTATTTCCTGCTCTTCCCATATTGCTGTGTACTTTAAATTGTAGTGGTGAACCGGTACCTAATGCATGGGGAGAGGTTTGGAGGCATCGCTGTCTCATGTTTAATGATTTTTTCCGTAGTCAGTTCCTTTTATTCTTGTCTTTGGGGGTTCGGTGGGGGTCGGTAAGGGCTCCAGGAGAGAATTCAGATTTGCTTTAATCCTGTCTGCTTAATTTGAATTCTCATGCAATCTGCAAACGTGATTTTCTGCATGGTCATTTATTTCCAAAGGCATCCCCTAGTGTTGCTTTTCTAGTTTCAGCACCCTATCCTTCTGTCAATAGAGGGGGTTCAACTTTTGAGGCTACCCATCCATCCATCCTTTTTTTTTTAAACCCCAATTAACATACTTTCAAGTTTTTGTTTTTTTTTTCTCCTTTACTGCTGCCAGGTTGAAACGGATTGAAGGTATCTATGGATCCTCAGTATAACTAACTAGAGTTTGAGAATTTTTATGGCTTGGCTGGCAACGTTGAGGCTTTTTTTTTCTCTCCCCGTCTGTGCCCGATTCTGCTTGCAAGCAATGAGGAATGACAGGAGAGCACATAGGGAGGGTTTCTTGGCTGATTGCATTTAAGCCAGGAATTCACTGTGAAAATAAAGCCAAGGAGTGATAAATAAAAGATGCAATCTTCTCTAGGAGACAGACACACAGCATGGGCTTTGCCTGCTTTCATCAGTGAAGAGGCCTGGGCGAGTTGTAAAAGAAAATACTAACTTTTTGAATAGTCCCCAAAGGGGAAGGAGACCACTGAATGGAGTTGGCATTGGTTCGTGTGAAGTAAGTAGTATGCTGCTGCTCACAGTTTTGAAGAGTTGACCACCCCTTTAGAAACACATACGTGCTAAACAAGTGTAGCAGAAATTGTGGAAAATATTTTTCTCCCCCTCTGAGTTCTGCCAATTTTCTTAACTTCCAAGTTGTACTACTTGTTGTGCCAGTCAGCTTAGAGATGGAAGGTTGTTAAATGCCTGGCAGCTGGTACTGATATAGAAAACTTACGACCAGAATTTCTTCCTTTCTTTTGTTTTTGATGGAGAATGGAGAGAGTAGCTAGATTAATCATCTAATTTAGCTCTCAGTGGTGGTTTGAACTGGAATACTAACTCAAGAGGCTTATTTTATAATTTTGTGATTTGAGGTAGAACTCTTTTTCACTTCAGGACCTGAAATGAAACAACAGAGTGTACAGCATTGATAGCATCATAAGCGATTTTCTGGTATTGCAAAATTACAAGTTTGTATAAGGAGTATTTATTGACTTTTGTAGAGATGATTAAATTATAATTACAATAGGGAAAATCTAGTTCACTTACACTGTTGAAAATTATTTAATGATTGAGGGACAAAGAATTTAGACATCCCCAGGAATTGAACATACTTGCTAGTTATTTTTCAACTCCTAGGTTTTAAGAAGACATTTAAAGGAAAAAAAATAGCCCTAACCGGTTTAGCTTAGTGGATAGAGCGTCAGTCAGCCTGGGGACTGAAGAGTCCCAGGTTCGATTCCGGTCAAGGGCATGTACCTTGGTTGCAGGCACATCCCCAGTAGGAGGTGTGCAGGAGGCAGCTGATCGATGTTTCTCTCTCATCGATGTTTCTAACTCTCTATCCCTCTCCCTTCCTCTCTCTCAAAAAATCAATAAAATATATATTTAAAAAAAATAAAGGAGAAAATACACTCTCAGTGTGGTAGTTGTAAGTAGTGTTTCTGATTACAGGAGCAACCTTCTGGCCTTTTAAATACAGTTCCTCATGTTGTGACCCAACCATACAATTATTTTCGTTGCTACTTCATAACTGTAATGTTGCTACTGTTATGAATTGTAATGTAAATATCTGATATACAGGATGGTCTTAGGCAACCCCTGTGAAAGGGTCATTCGACTGTCAAAGGGGTCGCGACCCACAGGTTGAGAACCGCTGGTTTAGAGGCCGGGTAGTTGACTTATTTTTGTTAAATAATGACATATTAGAACTTATATGTAAATATTATCGATATCATTTAAGCGATGATTGAGAAGTCACATTAAAAAGTTTCCCCAAAGTTTTGCCTGGGAAAGACTTACCTAATATGGTCTAAAATTTTAATTATAAGGGAAAATAAATGCAATTGCATAGAAATATGTAAAAATTTCCTGTTGGACTGAAACAGCTAACTGGGACAAATATTTGTAGCATGCTCGACCAAAGGCTGGCAGAGAACTCCAAAAAAAATTGGTTAAAAAAAAGATGAATAACCCAGTAGAAAAATGGGTAGCACATTCACAAAGAAATGCACACGATTGAACTTAACTCATCTTCACTCTTTTATAAAGAAACACAAGTAAAAATAACATGCTGTCTTCATCTATCACTTTACTAACAAGATGGGTAGGCAGTACTCAAATAGATTGAGGAGATGGTGCTTCCCTGCTTGGCACAATATTTTTTAGTCATTTCTAGAAATTTTTTTGCACAGAGTTGGTCTGTATAGTGAGCAATACCTGTTGCTATAAGGTTTGCACTTCTAAAAGGTTGGAATCATTCTACACTTTATCAGAAGAGCCCTAGCTGGTTTGGCTCAGTGGATAGAGCATCAGCCTGTGGACTGAAGGGTCCCAGGTTCAATTCCGGTCAAAGGCACATGCCTGGGCAGGCTCGGTCCCCAGTAGGGGGCGTGCAGGAGGCAGCCGATCAATGATTCTCATCATTGATGTTTCTATTTCTCTCCTTCTCCCTTCCTCTCTGAAATCAATAAAAATATATTTTTTAAAAAAGAGAAGGGAACTGATTAAAAAGTACTTGCGGAATACTATGCAACCATGAAGAAAGTGAAGTACATTTATATGTACTGACAAGAAAAGGTGATCTGAATATTTTTTTTTTAAATATATTTTATTGAGTTTTTACAGAGAGGAAAGGAGAGAGATAGAGATTTAGAAACATCGATGAGAGAAACATCGACCAGCTGCCTCCTGCACACTCCCCACTGGGGATGTGCCCGAAACCAAGGTACATGCCCCTGACCGGAATCGAACCCGGGACCTTTCAGTCCGCAGGCCGACGCTCTATCCACTGAGCCAAACCTGTTTCGGCTGATATGAAGATTTTGTTTAAAAACAAGCTAATTGTTCATATAGTATGCTGCAATTTCTGTTTAAAACAAAAAAAGACGTACATATAGATGCATAAACATGTCTCGAAAGGTTACACAATCATTGAATAGTGGAGAAAGATGGAGAAGGGCTCTTAAGTGAATAGGCAAGGTTTTGTGAGGAATTTTACTTTTCATTTTATGTCAGTCTTACGGTTAGATTGTTCTTAAAAACTAAAGGCATCTGTTTTTGTAGTAAAAATCTTGGAAAAATTATTCTTGTATTTTTAGTTCATTTATATGTTTTGTTTTGTGTGTGTGTGTGTGTCCCCTTTCTGAAGACCTGGTTGCTGTAGATCCATTTTTTGGGGGCTTTGAAACACAGTTTCCTTATTTGTGACTAAATAATCGCTTAAAAAAAAGGCAAATCTCAAAACAAAACTAGGGTTTTATATAAGAAGGAAATAGTTAATTTTTAAAAGGAGTTGCTTTTTTTTTGCTGATTACTTTTTCACTTTGATAAACACATTTTTGGTCTTTTAAGATTCATAACTTAAAATATTGTGTTTTGGGGGTGGCAAGGCAATAAAAGGTGATAGTTATTAGAATTAAGATGGATAAAAATTTTAACTAACTAATTTATTTAGGGTTTATTTGTTGGCCTTTCTTTGAGTATTTTGATTTTCTTTATAGACTGGAGATTGTTATATAAAGATGTGATTCTAAATTACTTTTAGAATTGGGTGTTTTACTTATTGGTGATGGTACATTTTACTGAATGCATTTTCAAGACTACAGTAATTAATACAGAACAATTTTGAATCAGGTATTACACTTTTTTTTGCCTTTTGATTAATGGAAAAAGTACATAAAAGAAAATTTGAAACTAGGTGCATATGTATTTTTTATTTTTTATGTGAATTGTGATACGCTTTCCTTACAAATTGGGTTTTGAAAGTGAGTTCCTCATCTGTGTTCAGCATTGTTCTGAGGAAAGTTAGTTAGGTTTTCAATTTTAGCTGAACAGATCTTGGGATTTGTTATAATACTTAGTTCTCTGATGGTTAGTATTGGTTCAAATCTAAAGTATTCAGGAGACAATACTTTTGTAGCTATATAAGATTTCAACAATACTGGAAGTTGGAATTGCAGATATGGATTAAGAAAGCATTTCTACTCTTCTTCAGTCTTTTTAGTTTCTTGCCACACACTTGTATTCTGAGTACACCCTTGGATTGTAAAAGAAAAGGCCATTCCTATTGTTTGTTTCCCCTGGCTTTGCATTTAATTTCATCCCTTTGCAGATTTGAGACTTTGATGCCTTTCCTTTTAAAAACTATAGGATGCCTGTGGAATATGTGTTTTAATAGAAGAAGTACTGCAAGTAATTGAACAAGTCAGGTTATAATTGTTTTGAGTATGTCCTGGCCGGTTTTTGAGATGTTTATCCTGGGCCTTTTTTCTTTTCACAATGGATAATCAATTGCTTTCAATTCTAACTCCAGATGTTTCCTTTGGAAAGACACAGACCAGCATATTTTTTTCTGCTCACACTCATATTAAGAGAGTTCAATTAATGTATGATTTCAGCTAGTAATATGTTCAGTGAACAGGATGGCAGTGGAGGAATGACTGATATTTTCTTTTAAGAAAGCTATCCCTTTGAAAAATTACACAGTTGGCCCTGCCTGGTGTGCCAGTTGCTTGAGCGTTGTCCTGTGCACCAGGAGGTTGCCAGTTTGACTCCTGGTCCAATTCCTGGTCTGGGTTGCATGCTCCATTCTCCATTAGGGGGTGGGGAGCAGGTGCAGGAGGCAGAAGATTTGTACTCTCAAATTGATGTTTTTCTCTCCCTCCCTTCTCTCTCTAAAAATCAATAACCTATTCTTTAAAAAAATTACACGATTAGATCTATACTAATTCACATGCTTGCATGCTTCATTATTTTTGTTAGAAAATTAATTTTCTTCAGTGATGCAAAATGAATCTCTGTTGTCTTTACTTAAGAAGCTTACTTACATATACATATGATAAACTCGTTGCATTAGAAATTTTTTATTTATTTTTTTAATATCTGCCTCCTGCACTCCCCTCCCTGGGGATCGAGCCCACAACCTGGGCCTGTGCCCTTGACCGGAATCGAACCTGGGACCTTTTCAGTCCAAAGGCTGATGCTCTATCCACTGAGCCAAACCGGCTAGGGCTGCATTAGAAATTTTTATAGGGCAGTCATTACATTTGAACTGCTGTTGACCCTCAACTGTTATATTTGAGGACAAATGTCCTAGAAAAGAAAGCAGATTACAGGTAAGTATAAACATTTTAGAAACAAAGCAGATTATAGGCCATTATTTATTAGATAGTAATATAATAAACTACATGGAACCTACAAAACCATTTTTAGTCACCTTTCAAATAACTATAATACATTTTTTTTTTTGCTGGCTGCTTCTCATTTATTTTCCACTTGGTGTAAGGCACATGGCTATGGGGTGTTAAGCAGGCTTGCGTGTAGCTTGGGTAGTAAAGAGTGGGGCTCTCTCAACTTCCTTTTTGGTGTGTTGCTGTTTTGATATAAAAGAACTCAACTGCTTCTGCTTGCTGCAAGCCGGCCTAGTCTATGCCAGGTGGGGTGAGAGGGAAGGGGATGGAGGAGGGGGGGAGGGGCTCAAAGCCTAGCGCCTCTGGAAGTCTGGTGGCTGGTGCTGGCTACTCAGGATGGGGGCCCAGCGTTGACTTTGCCAGGCTGGCCACCAGGCTGCTTCCTTGTGGCTTCCCGAGCCAGGTCACAGGTGATCATGCTGTTGGAGGCCTGGGGAGATTCCTAGTGCTCTGGGGACTCCAACACTGTGGCCATGAATGGGAGAGTGGACTTTCAAAAAAGAAGCTTGCCCAGCAGTGATCCGGTTCGGCTCTGGGGAGACCCGGAGGGTGGGGGATGGCTTCCCCAGGGTACCACAGGAGCTGTTACTGGAAGTGGAACCCAGGCGGCGCCGGTAGTGGGTGGCCACGAGTGAGCCACTGGAGGGGATGGCGGCCATGCTCTTGCTTGTGCACTGGTGGAAACCTCTGGCGCGTGATAACGGGGGGCGGGGGAGGGGGGGCGCTAGGCCAGGGAGCCCATTTGCAGAGGATACCGCGGGAGGCCGCTATGATACAATATTAACAGTACTTTCTCACAGTAAAAAGACCTAACTTAATTTTCTTGGCTTATTAACTTTTTGAGATAGCTAACTAAATGTTTAGGGATTACTGTAAATTAGAAAACATGAGCTGTTTCCTCCTTTAAATGGATGGGAATACTCTCCATTTCTTTCTGAGGAATTAGTATCAAGTGATAATTTTGAGAAAAACATTGCATTACATAGTCTTGTCCCATGAGAAGTGACTCTTGTTCTCAATCCTAGCCAGAGTCTCTAAATAAATAAATAAAAAGTGTGTTGGTTATATTTGTTTAAAAAATCTGAGTTTCTTTCCAGTTTTTGCTTTCAGTGCCTGTGTTCTGCTGAGAATACACTTTGTACATAGTTTTCAATTCTTTAAAAATAATAGGTAGCTAAAGCAGGCTTTGGAGAGAATGCAGTGCAAAATCTGCTTTTCATTTTGAACTTAAAAACTGCCTTTCAGCTGATAGTAAATGAAGTCTGTTACTAAGGGTACGCAGTTTTTTATATTTGTGGAAATCTTATGTGAGAATTAGTTTTGAGTCAGCTAACATATATTTACATATATTTATTTATTTATGTATTTGTAACTAAGTTGATCAAAAGTGAGCAGAAAAAGAGACAAATGAATCCAGGTGTCATTTGATTATGGTTACCTCAAGCATATTTCAGTGACTTCTGTGTATAGATACACTGTTCCATTTCTTCTTAAAACAAAATATGCTAACAGATGAGACACTATTTTTATACAATATCTTGCATGATAGCCACTATCAACTTATAGAGCTATGTAGGTTTTAGAGATGAAAAGATGACATCAATTCCAGCCTTTTCCATTTTGCTGATGAGAAATCTGAGGCATAGACATACTGAATAATTTGAAAAGTTAAATTTTGTGTCTCTTTCCACTGCTTGGCTACCTCTTAATTTTCTGGGAATGTTTTGTAAATCTCAGAAAAATCTTAGAAATGAGAACAATACTGGAATCTCATGACACTATTGATTGAGTAGAAATTTTGTTAGTGATTCAAATACAGGACTGTCTCCAAAATAAGTTATATTAAAATATGACGATTTGCCTTATCTGTAACTAGAACAAGAGTCCCTGCAGTGTGAACCTAAGTCTTCGAGAGAGAGAGAGAGAGAGAGAGAGAGAGAGAGAGAAAGAGAGAAAGAAAGTAGATGTGAGAAAGACTCATTGATTGGTTGCCTCCTGCATGCACCCAACTCCAGCTGGGGATCGAACCTGCAACCCAGGTACGTGCCCTTGACTGGAATCAAACCCTCGAGACCCTTCAGTGCCTGGGCAGATGCTCTAACCACTTAGAAACATCGGCCAAGGCAGAGGAACAATATTCTTGAATGTAAATTGACTGAACTATTGCAGAGTTTATTTTGCTAACATTTCTTTGAATGTTATAAAAGTATTTCTAGACAGCATTTTAATGTTAGGCCACATTCTAATAGCTTCAGTTAAGCAATGATTCTAGCATACTAAATACATGGTAGTGTAAAACATTTGTAGACATTTTTGGAAATTGTAGAGCTGTTCTAAAGTGAGGTTAAAATTCAGGAAAAGTAGTTATGATTGCTAACTATTTGAATATTACAGCTGTGTGAATATACATGAAATTATGCATACACCCATGCAATCAAGAATTTACCGTATTTGCCGGCGTATAAGACGATTTTTTGGCCCTGAAAAATATGCCTCCAAGTGGGGGGTTGTCTTATACGCCAGGTACACTTCAGATAGACTGCCCATAGTGCTTGCCCCGTGCCATAGTGGCCTCCCGATGCCCGCCCACTTCATTCCACATACCGTTCAGGCATCAGCAGCGCTGCTGGGTGTATGCTCGGCTGTTATGCGATTTTGCTGTTATGCGATTTTACCACACTCGCAAAATCGCACACAGCCGACCATACACCCAGTATGATAGCGCAAAATCACGAATCGCGATACCATACTGGGTGTATGGTTGGCTGTGTGCGATTTTGCGAGTGTGGTAAATTCGGGTTACCGTATATTTCTTTACATATGCATTGAAGATTCGCGATTTTGCGCTATCATGGTGCCTGTTAGAATGTTGAAGAGCTCGCACTTGCGCACTAGTGAGGTCCCAGGGAGATGCTGATGCAAGGGTGGACCAGACTGCTATAGTGACAGGGCGGGCAAACAGGGAGCAGGGACCAATCAAATCAGGCTTTGTATACAGCCAACAGCCAACCACAATACTGCCCCATTGTACAGTACAGCATAGAAAATGTCGACCAGTCAAACCCCTATCATCCCTATCATGGCACCAAGATGTCGTTGATGAACTTTTAATATCAGATGATGAAGAGGAGTTTGATTAAAATGTTAAAATCAAATCTGATATTGTTTTACCTTTTATTTGGTGTGTGGAAGGTGTGCGGAAGAGGGGGTAGTCTTATACGGCGAGTATATAACAAACTCTGTATTTTGAGTGGAAATGTTAGGGGGTCGTCTTATACGCCCAGTCGTCTTATACGCCGGCAAATACGGTACTAAAAGTTTAGTGCTTTGACTGCTCTGAATTTAGTATGTTTATGAAAACTTATCTAGTAGTGTCTGTGTTTGACTTGTTTTTGTACATTTTTCAGTGTGTTGTCAGTCCCTCCACCTTCATCATCAGTAAATGGTATACCCATAACCCCTAGATACACTTTATTCACATAATTGATGTGACCTCAAAACTTAGTGACCTCTCTAATTTTAAAGTCCTCTTTGATTTGGTGCTTTTCTTCACTGAACTGAACATAATTTACCTGAGCCTCCTAATACTACTGCAACAATATCATCTGTATAAAAGCCTAAGCAACCGTTGACTGTTAGACCATTTGCTATGATGTGCACTGGCCACCAGGGGCCAGACAATGCACAGGAAACCTGGAACAGACTGATGACTCAGAGGGGAGGGGAAGAAGGGCGAGAAGAGATTAACCAAAGGTCTTATATGCATACTAGAGTCTTTGTGCACCGTGGGGTCCCTCAGCCTGGCCTGCAGGGATCGGGCCGGAACTGGCAGTCCAACATCCCCTGAGGGGTCCCAGATTTCGAGAGGGCGCAGGCCAGGCCGAGGGACCCCACTGGTGCATGAATCCATGCACCAGGCCTCTAGTTTGTTACTAATACTAATAGCAGTTAACACTTTCATTATACTTAACCATTGCCAGATACTGTTCCAAGTACTTTGTATTTCTTTTTAATATACATTTTTATTGATTTCAGAGAGGAAGGGAGAGGGAGAGACAGATAGAAATATCAATGATGAGAAAAAAATCATTGATTGGCTGCCTCCTGCATGTCCCCTACTAGGGATTGAGCCTGCAACCTGAGCATGTGCCCTTGGCCGGAATCAAACCAGGATCCTTCAGTCTGCAGGCCCACACTCTATCCCCTGAGCCAAACTGACTAGGCCATACTGTCTTATTCTTGAGTATATTTCTTTTCTTTTAAAATAACTTAAAATGTTTTATTTATTTATTTTTTATTTTTGTTGTTAATTCTTACCTGAGGATATTTTTCCATTGATTTTTAGGGTAGTGAAAGAGGGAGGGAAAGACAAACATTGATGTGAGAGAAACACATTGATTGGTTTCCTCCTCAACGAGACCTGTCAGGGCTCGCTGGGGAGGAGCCTACAACCAAGATAGGTTCCCTTGACCAGAATCGAACCTGGGGCTGTTCCCTTGACCAGAATCCAACCTGGGGACCTTTGGTCCACAGGCCGTTGCTCTATCCACTGAGGCCAAACTGGCTAGCCCAGCACTTTATATTTCTTAACAGAGGTATGAAGCACTTTTTAAAAAATGTTTTTATTGATTTTCAGCGAGGAAGAGAGAGAGATAGAAACATCATGTTGAGAGAGAATCATGGATCTGCTACCTCATGCATGCCCCCTAATGAGGATCGAGTTCACAGCCTGGGCATGTGCCCTGACCAGGAATCAAACCAGTAACCTCTTGGTGCACAGGATGATGCCCAACCATTGAGCCACCACAGTCGGGCCCTATAAAGCACTTTTATTCTCATGTTAACTGATGAGGAAACTGAAGCATAGGAAAAAAGTGCTAGTAACTTTTGTTCAAGGTCACACAGGCTGGTAAATTATGGAGCTAGAAACAGTCTGTCTGACTGGTACTTCTACTGTCTAGTACTACCTGTGATGCATCATCTACATATATAAAAAGCCAGCAACCATAACCCCGGAATGACTGGTCACTATGACGCCCACTGTGGCCAGCGAACTGGCCTGATCTGGGGGTGAGGCTGGCTGGCCAACCCCATCCCCGATGGGCCCCCACTACCCCAATTGGCCCGCAGCCCCTCCCCTTCATTGGC
>NW_006289813.1:5858079-5864838 GCF_000327345.1 Myotis davidii | reverse complement strand
ATCTACCCGTGACCCCTCCCCCCAGCCAGCTCTGCCCCTGATTGTCCCCCCCACAAGAATTGGGGGTGGGGCTGATCTGCCCACACCCCCTCCCCATGGCTGGCCCCGCCTCTAATTGGCCCCCTCCAGCCCAGTCGGGGGCTGGTCCCCTCAGCCAATTGCCCACAGCCCCTTCCCCCAGCCAGCCCAGCCCTGATCAGGTCTGATCAGGGGCAGGCCAGCTGGCTAACCTCCAGCCGCTGCCTCCTTCTGAAAGGCCCGGCCCCGATCCACCCCGATTGGGGCCGGGCTGGCCAGACCCCACCCGTGCACAAATTCATGCACTGGGCCTCTAGTTATTAAATAAGATAAACCTAAAGAAGTTTCATCTCTAGGTTTATAGTCTCTTGCTACTTTCTAGAGTGTCTTTCACTGTGGCCAGAATTTTAACTTGTATCCATAGCTATGATTTTTAAGGTGTATTTTTAAAATTTGACTTGAAAACCTGCATTATAAATTCCTTTTATGAGTGAGTTTCAGCTTTGGAGGAAGGTTGTGTGGGGTGATTTTGATGATCTTCTATCAGACATTTTAAACTTTTAAATGAGGAATAACGTGTAGGCTAGATCTAACATGTAGGTATATATGCAGTGAAGGCAATTTTTCAAAGTATATTAAAGAAATATATCTATCTCATTTAAGCACCTTTTTAAATGTTATGATTAAACATTACACTAATAATTATTGCTGGTAAGATGATTTAAATTCTTTAAAAGAGAGAGTTTATTGGGAAGATGTTAATTGGAAGGATGCAATAGAACCTGCCAGTACATTGAAACTCTTCTAACTGAATAAGCTGATCACATAAATTGGAAGCTCATTTAGTGAATTATTGTGCTTAAAATTCAGGTGACTCATTGCCTGGTCCTGGCTTATTTAACAGTCTGTTTACTTAAAGCATTTTTCATTGTTAATTGATGTCAGATCCATAATGTTGGAAGGTATTATACAGAAAATATGATGAAAAAGATAGCATGTAAAGTAAGTCTACAGAAGCAAGGTTTAAATTTTTGTACTTAATTTAATTACACCAGTACAATTTAGAATTGTATCTGTTAAATATTTGCTGACAGTGACCAGCTTTTTTATATGTGAAGTATAGATATTTTATAATTTCAGTGTAAAGGGCAGAGCCTGGAGTCTCTTCTAGTGTTGCTATTGGTCTGGGTAAAGGCCTGCAGAAGTCCAAAGGTAGCATACTGAATTTGTTATTGTGGAACCTTTGCATCTTGCTACTGCTTTATATGAACTCATTTCTACAAAGATGGTGGTCATGAATTTTATAAGTATTTGTCATAAAATAAACATTTAAAATTCAGGTAACAGAAGTTTATAATTGATTGTTGTATTTGAGTAAAGACTTTTTAAAGTGTCCTGTTTCTTTAGCATTCTTTAAGCTTTCTTAGCACTTAAGATTTTGTACTCTTGCCAACATTACTAGTTTTCTCTTCCTCCCCCCCACCCCCCAATTATCACCTGTGTAACTTTTGTCTTATACTTTCTATACTTTCTCCAGACCTGCAGTAAAGCTGAGGACTGAAGTGACCAATGTCTGCTTTGTGATGATGGTGGAATCAAGTGAGACTTGAAGTCAGGAGATGGAGTAGCCTCAGAGCTTCAGCTTCTCCCCTCCTTTCTTCTCTCCCTCCCTCCTTCCTTTCTCCTTCCCTTACTACCCTTATTCTCTCCCTTCCTTTTTTGGAATGGGGGAATAGAGTAGGAGGAGAGAAAAGTAGGAGGGAGTGATAGGGAAAAAGGCAAGAAATTGGAAGAGATAGGAAGTACCAACGATGAGAATGTACTCCACTCCTTTCTTTCACTGTAATTGTCTCCTCCCCTCCAACCTCCCTTGATTTAGGGAAATAAAGCTGAGGTCACAAGGACCTATGTATTCTGCTGCTTGGCTGCTATTTTTAGGTTGGCTCCACATTAGGCTGGCACCAGACCATGATGGCACAGGGCCAATGCATTGTGGGACTGCTGGCAAGTTTCAAAAACCTGATTTTTCAGGTATCAGACTAATTTTCAGACATTCTGCTGTGATATTCTACTTACCTCTACTTTTACTAAATGGATGTGCATGCTTTTATTTGTCTTTTGGCTTTTTAAAGAAGGGATTCATTAAAAAAATATTGTTGAAAGTATTACATATGTGGGACTCATTTTTTTTTTTAATATATTTTATTGATATTTTTTACAGAGAGGAAGGGAGAGAGATAGAGAGCCGGAAACATCGATGAGAGAGAAACATCGACCAGCTACCTCCTGCACATCTCCTACTGGGGATGTGCCCGCAACCCAGGTACATGCCCCCCACCGGAATCGAACCCGGGACCCCTCAGTCCGCAGGCCGACGCTCCATCCATTGAGCCAAACCGGATTCGGCATGGGGACTCATTTTTGATAGTATTATACTACTATAGCTATTTTAGATGGAAGAAAGATTTAAGAATTGCCTTATCAGGTCAGACTTACATCCAGCTCACTAATTTTGGTTTTGTGGCAGCACCAAGAGGTGTGAAATTTGCCCGATTGATTTAAAGTGCCTTGGGCATCTTTAAAATTGCCATTGCTGTTGAAGTGTGGAGTTTGAATTGGTTCATATAATTATAGGTGTCATTAGACATTTAACAAAACATGTATTTATTTTTATGCAGTTATCAGTGTTCCCTTTGCTAACAAAGTTGTCTGTGTTTAGGTTTAGTTAGTGCTGTAGGAATATGTAGGAATAAAAAAGGCCACTATTTATTCTTGTAGGAAGCAGCTAGATTTTGGTTGAAATATCAGTATTTGGGTCTAGATTTTATATACCTTAGAGCCAGTATTTATGTGGGTTGTATTTGCAAATTGGGTTTCAAACTTTTGGATGCACATGTAAACTTGATTGTCAATTGTACTCACAAAGAAAAAAATATATTGTATTTGTTCTTGAGTAATTTTGGAAAGAAGTAAAAAGAATGTCACATTGTGAATCTGTATCTTTGGAAGGGACTTTGGTAAGAATGACAGTACTTATATTCTTTCCGTAGCAGTACACAGGAAAGCTGAGTGTAGGATAGGGATGATGTTTGATGTACCGTGGACTACACTAAATATGAATAGAAATAGGGATGATAATTGTTAGGCTTATTCAATGAATAGTGGTGTAACGTATTTAGATCTGTTGGGTGTCAGGAGAACATTTAGTTAGTGAATTGATCTGATGTCCTTCTTAAGGTAGCACAAAATAATTGGCCAAAATAACTAGAAATAGAATCAAATTGATCCCCCCCCTCACTTTAATGTAACTATTAGGTGAATTCTGCTGAATTCAATTTTGTGAAATAAGAAAGTATAAGGTGAAAAAAACACAATATGATTAAAAAGTGGGAAGAAGACACCCGGATAGACATTTCTCCAAAGAGGACTTACAGATGGCCAATAGACATAAAAGATGCTCAGCATTACTCATTAGAGAAATGCAAATTAAAACCACAATGAGATATTTTACAACTGTCAAAATGGCTATCATCAATAAATTAGTAAACAGTAAGTGTTGGTGAGGATGTAGAGAAAAGGGAACCATTGTACTCTGTTGGTGAGATTGCAGATTGGTGTAGTCATTATGAAAAACAGTATGGAGGTTCTTCAAATAATTAAAAGTTGAGCTACCATATGACCCAGAAATCCCACTTCTGAGTATTTATCCAAAGATATGTGCACCCTTGTGTTCAATTGCAGCATTAATTATAATAGCCAAGATATGAAGCAATTTAAGTGTCCTTTGATATACCATTGGATAAAGATGTGCTACATATATATACAATGGAATATTACTCAGCCATAAAAAATGGAATCTTACCATTTGCAACAATATGGATGGATATAGAGGGTGTTATGCTCAGAGGATGTTATGCTCAGTGAAGTAAGTCAGACAGAGAAGGACAAATACTGTATGATTTAACATATGTGGAATTGAAAGATTAAAATACACGAACAAACAAAACAGAAACAAACATAAATACAGAGAACATTTTGATAGTTACCAGATGGGAGGGGAGTTGGGAGGCTGGGTGAAAAAGGTGAGGGGATTAAAAAGTACAAATTGGCAGTTACAAAATAGTCACGAGGATATAAAGTACAGCATAAGGAATATAGTCTAATATTTTAATAACTCTGTATGATGTCAGGTGGGAAGTATCAGGGGGATCACTTTGTAAGTTATATAAATGTATAACCACTACGCTGACCCCCGAAACTAATATAATATTGAATGTCACTTGTAACTGAAAATAAAATTTTTCAAAAAGTGTAAGGTGAGGGATTAGTGAAAGGTGAGTTGCTGTTCTAATAGCATATAGGAGGCAAATGTTATAGAGTTTATTTAAATTTTTATATCTTAAAATGAGAAACTTACATGCGGATAACAGCCAGTTTGGTGTTACTGATCCAAGAATATTTTATTACTTAGGGTGAAAATAAAAATTTAGGAAATAGAATGTCTTGGGGAAAGAATATTGACTGAGTGTCAAGTATATTGAACTATATCACAGTGTAGTAATTATACCATATGGTATCTGCAGTTAGAGGTTATGGTAGATATTCAAAAAGTGGCTTGGAGATACAACCATTAATCTATGTATATGTATTTCTGCAGCTAGGTGTACGTGCCATTGAAGTCCTAAGGTGTGTGTGTGTGTGTGTGTGTGTGTAAAATTTAATATGATGCATAGAACATTGTAATCTACTGGATGGTAGTAGGTAAATGACAATCTTTTGGATCCTTAATTTAATATAGATTTTATTTAGGTGAATCATGTAAAAGATGTCAGCTCCAGCTTAACTAACAAGCTTGATTAAAACCAAAGCCCAGAAGGTAGTTTGACTAGTGCTGTTTAGCGTCTGAGCAAATTGCTCAAATGACGTTCCTTATTGGAACTTGTCAGAGCAGTTTCTTTGGAGTTTTCATGGATCTCTTTGCAACTTAATAAAAAGGCATTTTGTCTAAGCTGTTTCATAAATAGCAGGAAATTCCAAAGTACTGGATAGTATTGCATTTTTGCTTTCAAAAAGGACTTTTGTGGTGGGAAAAACAGTTTTGTAAAAACTATTTATTTTAACAGTTTATATGGCAAAGTACTTTTATTTTAAAATGGACAGATTTTTTAAACATTCTTATATTAACAGTAATTTAAGTTTCATCCATTATTTTTCATGCTCATTTTTTATAGTTTGTTTGCAGTTTATAATATTAGATTTGTTAGAAAAAAATTGGAGATACCAGCCAGATAGATCAGTGACTGATTTTATTCAAATTTCAGTGTATGTATTAGGTCTGAATTGGTATTAGTAGCTCATAGCTTAGCAGTGGATTGTCTTTTGCTTTTGATAAATCTTGAAGCTTTGATGAAATTTATTTCTTGACATATAATGATATGCTTTGTATTTTTTAAACTGTGTGTGTGTGTGTGTGTGTGTGTATTTTGGATTTGGAGAAGGAATGTGGTAGTGATGGGCTAAGTGGTGGTGGGATAAACTCAAGAAAGCACAAATTTAAGTAGCTATGTTTAAATATATAGAGGGTTCCTTTCCTCCCCCTTTTTCAGTTCAGGAATTTATGTTTCATTGTGCTGCTTATTTAATGTCATTATATAAAAACTTATATTTTTACTTATCCCCCCCTCCCTCCATTCTTTCTGTTAATGATAGTGACAGTTCAGAATGTAGTCTGTGAAAGTTCACAGCATGACAGTCTATTTTATGGGGGTATTAGGGATGTATTGACTATTGTATCTCTAAAAGGCTAATTTTAAAAATTCACTTCTTAAAGTGATGATTCCATCTTTGAGCCTTTACAGTTTTGGAGCAGCTAGTTTTCTCCTTTTTGGTTTGCTTTTCTAATAATTTAGTATTGAGTTTTGACAATTCTTCAAGAAGCCTTATTTAATAAATCTAGAAAAATCTATATATCCTCTTTCAAGAAGCCTTACTTGAGAAATCTACAACCATCATATTGTTTTTAAAAAGATAGAGTAACATGTCTGGCTCCCGCTCTCACAGCCATTGCAGTACATTGAGCTCCATAGAGACAGCGCCGGGGCAAGTGCGAGCCAGCCGGGCACTGGGTGACTGTGCTCGCTGAGGAAAGTAATTAAACATGGGCAAAGGAGATCCTAAGAAACCGAGAGGCAAAACGTCATCGTGTGCTTTCTTTGTGCAAACTTACTGGGATGAACACAAGAAGAAGCACCCAGATGCTTCAGTCAACTTCTCAGAGTTTTCTAAGAAGTGCTCAGAGAGGTGGAAGACCATGTCTGCTAAGGAGAAAGGAAAATTTGAAGACATGGCAAAGGCAGACAAGGCTCGTTATAAGAGAGAAATGAAAACTTATATTCCTCCTAAAGGGGAAACAAAAAATACATTCAAGGATCCCAATGAACCCAAGAGGCCTCCTTCGGCCTTTTTCTTGTTTTGTTCTGAGTATTGCCCAAAAATCAAAGGAGAGCATCCTGGCCTATCCATTGGTGACATTGCAGAGAAGCTGGGAGAGATGTGGAATAACACTGCTGCAGATGACAAGCAGCCTCATGAAAAGAAGGCTGCTAAGCTGAAGGAGAAATATGAAAAGGACATTGCTGCACACCGAGCTAAAGGAAAGCCTGATGCTGCCAAAAAGGGAGTTGTCAGGGCTGAAAAAAGCAAGAAAAAGAAGGAAGAGGAAGAAGATGAGGAAGATGATGC
>NW_006289813.1:5854043-5858066 GCF_000327345.1 Myotis davidii | reverse complement strand
GAAATTTAAAGCAGGTTCTTGTTGGCGCACAGTGCAAATTAGTTATATATGGGGATGGTAGCTTTTCATCTTCAGTTGTCTCTGATGCAGTTTATACGAAATAATTGTTTTTCTGTTAACTGAATACCACTCTGTAATTGCAAAAAAAAAAAAAGTTGCAGCTGTTTTGTTGACATTCTGAATGCTTCTAAGGAAATACAATTTTTTTATTAAAAAAATAAAAAAAAATAAGATACAGTAAACCAGGTAGGTACATTTAGGTAATCTGGTTTTTACCTAGTGAAAGTAGGTAGACCAAGGGGTTGTTGCAGAGACTGATACTTGACTGCCTGATCATGGCTTTTTCTAAACTTCAGAGTACAAATGTGGAACTCATCTTTAATGTAAAAATTGGAGAAAATGAGGGATAGTTTTTAATGAGAAATAGAAAATTATTTTTTTTGTAAGATTGTAGGTTTCTAAGCACCTCTGATAGAGGGAACAACAGTTAGCTATAAAACAATTCAAAACAGGAAGTGGTAACAAATAAATGTAAGAATATTCTACCACATACTGTTACAGAGTCATTTTGAGTTTCCTAAATGTCGAGTCTTGTTTTTTGGGGGATGAGAATCAGTATTTAAGGTAGGTACAAAGTCCCTTTTTGGAGTGAAAGTAAATCTGCTAGATTGAAAAAAAAATACTGGCAAATTTTAAATTCAGGCCAGCCAATTATGATAGTGTTAATTGTGTAGTGTGTATATAGTAGACATTGAAATGTAACTTGAATGAATGATATACTTAGATTATATGCCAGTCTTTGTGGGTGCCTGTATGAAATTCTATTAGTTGAAAATAGTAGCTCCAAGTTCTAATTTTTATTTGATTTTCTGAATCAGAGTTGCGTAACTTAAGTCTCCTAAGAGGTGTTTTGAATAGGAAATGACCACAATATAGACAGGTTGGTTTTAGGACTTGGTTTATTATCATCAACTTACTACTATATACAGATACCATATTAGGTTTCTTTCTGACTTATATGAGGCGACTTTTTAAATTTATTTCTTACTAGAAGCCTGATGCATGAAATTCTTGCAGGGGGTGGGGGGTCCCTCAGCCTGGCCTGTGCCCTCTTACAGTCTGGGAACCCTGGGGGATGTCCACCTGCCTGCTTGCTGCTCCATAGTGCTACCATGGAGGTGGAGGCAGGAGAGGCTCCCGCCACTGCCGCTGTGCTTGCCAGCCGTGAGCCCGGCTTCTGGCTGAGTGGCACTCCCCCTGTGGGAACACACTGACCACCAGGGGACATCTCCTGCGTTGAGCGTTTGCCCCCTGGTGGTCAGTGCACATCATAGCAACCGGTTGTTCTGGTCATTCTGCTGTAACAGTCACTTAGGCCTTTTTATGTAGATGGTTGACAATGTTAACAGATATCCCTTATTTCCCCCGCCCCCCCTTTATCCCCCTTTGCCCACCTCCACCCCGACCCCACCTCACCCCAGGCCTTTACCACACTATTGTCTGTGTCCATGGGCTATGTATATATGCATAGAAGTTCTTTGGTTAATCTCTTCCTGCCAACTCCCCACCCCCTTTTCCTCTGAGATATGTCAATCTGTTCCATGCGTCCATGTCTCTGGATCTATTTTGTTGGTCAGTTTATTTTGTTCATTAGATTCCACATATAAATGAGATCATGTGATATTTATCTTTCTTTGATTGGCTTATTCCATTTAGCATAATACTCTCCAGTCCCTCCATGTTGTCTCAAAGGGTAATAGATCCTGCTTTTTTTCACAGTTGCATAGTATTGCATTGTGTAAATGTACCATAGCTTTTTTAATCCACTTGCCTACTGATGGGCACTTGGGCTGTTTCCAGACCTTAACTATTGTAAATATTGCTGCTGTGAACATAGGGTGCATATATTCTTTCTGATTGGTGTTTTGGGATCCTCAGGATATATTCACAGAAATGGGATCGCTGAGTCAAATGGAAGTTCCATTTTTAATTTTTTTGGGAAACTCCATACTGTTTTTATCCCTGATGAACATAGATGCTAAAATCTCATAAGATATTATTAGCAGATTGGATCCATCAATACATTAAAATGATCATACACTATGATCAAATGGGATTTATTTTGGGGTGGCAAGGCTGATACAGTATTCACAATTCAATAAATGTGATACATCGCATAAATAAAATGAAGGGTAAAAATCACATGATCATATCAATAGATGCCGAAAAAGCATTCTATAAAATCAGCACCCATTTTTAATAAAAAATCTCAGCAAAGTGGGAATAGAGGGATCAACATAATAATAGAGGAATCAGCATTTCTCATATATGACAAACCTACAGCCTACATCATACTCAATAGGCAAAAACTAACAGTGTGTCCTTGATCTTGTCCCAGGATCAAGACAGGGGTGTCTGCTTTCACCACTCTTATTCAACATAGTATTGGAAATTCTACCCATAGCAATCAGACAAGAAAAAGTAAAAGGCATCCAAATTGGAAAGAAGGAAATAAAACTGTCATTCACAGATAACATGATATTATATATAGAAAACCCTAAAAACTCCACCAAAAACCTACTAGATTTAATAAATGAATTCGGCAAAGTGGCAGGATACAAAATTAACAACATTTTACTACAACAATAATGAACTCTCAGAAAGAAATGAATCCCATTTTCCTTTGCAGCAACAACAACAACAAAAATAAGATATCTGTACTTGGAAAACTATAAGATATTGAAGAAAGAAATAGAGGAAGATACAAACAATTGGAAGCATATACCCTGTTCATGGATTGGAAGAATTAACATCATTAAAATGTGTATTACTCAAAGCAATCCCTATTGAGGGGACTTTTTCTTCAAATGTGTTAACTTGCTAACAGCATCAGCCAAAAAAGTTGCCCTGAATACATTTTTAAAAAATCCTCTCCTGAAGATATGTTTCTATTGATTTTAGAGGGAGAGTGAGGGAGCAGGGGAGGGAAGGAGGGAAGGAGGGAAGGAAAGACATCAATCGGTTCTCTCCCACATGCATCTTGACTGGGGATGGAACCCGCCAGCTGGATATGTGCCCTGACCAGGAATCAAACTCACAACCTTTTGGTGTGCAGGCTGACACGCCAAACAACAGAACCACCTGGATAGGGATGAAAACAAATTTTTTTAAATTAGATGATTCCAACTTCTAAAAAAAATAATTTGGACATTTCTGTGTAGAACAACAATAGTATTTTGGGGTTACCCAAGAAAATAACTTTGAGTTATAAATGTCTTTGAGGGATTAAGAGATTGCTTTTCCTTTTATTTGATATTTCACTTTTTAAAGAAACTGGCAAAACAAAATTTAATTATTGTTTTTAAAATTTTTCCCCCCAGATGATTTAAAGCACATATAATTTCAAAATACCACACAGATCTTACGCTTTGTGAAAATACATTGGCTAATTAATAGGAATGGTTTATTAAACTGGTCTACAAAATGCTGATGACTTTCCGTTGCGATAGACTTTGCTTAAGACTCAGTTTTGCATAAAATGGATATACCAATCAGTGTTTTTTTGTTTTTTGTTCTCACCCAATGATATTTTTTCCATTGATATTTTTTTATTTTAATTTTTTTTCTGTTCATCAGATTATTTATTCACTTGATTTTTAGATTCACTTGTTGATAGATGTGTATTTGTTGTTCATAATTTGTATCTTTGCCTTTTACTTCTTCTTCCTCTTCTTAAAGGATACCTTTCAGCATTTCATATAATACTGGTTTGGTGTTGGTGAACTCCTTTAGCTTTTCCTTATCTGTGAAGCTCTTTATCTGACCTTCAATTCTGAATGATAGTTGTGCTGGATAAAGTAATCTTGGTTGTAGGTTCTTGGCATTCATCACTTTGAATATTTCTTGCCACTCCCCTCTGGCCTGCATGGTTTCTGTTGAGAAATCAGCTGACAGTCGTATGGGTACTCCCTTGTAGGTAACTGACTTTCTTTCTCTTGCTGCTTTTAAGAGTTCCTCTTTTTC
>NW_006289813.1:5847612-5853547 GCF_000327345.1 Myotis davidii | reverse complement strand
GCATTGTGCACAGCCTTGTTGTAGTTAAGCCTTGATTGTTGTAGGTATCACTGGGAAGAATTGACCTCCAGGCCAATTGGCTGTGAGAATCAGCTGTGTCTACAGTGGGAGAACTTGTGTGCTGAAGACACCCTTATGGGGCAAGACTTGCTTCAGTGGGGCTTTGGTGCTCACTGAGTCTGCCCCCTGAGTCTCCATTGATATTTTAGAGAGAGTGGAAGGGAAAGGGAGAGAGAAAGAGAGGAACATTGATGTGAGAGATACACATTGGTTGGTTGCCTCCCCCATGTGGCCTGACTCGGGCTGGGATTGAACCTACAACCGAGGTACATGCTCATGACCGGAATCAAACCGAGGACCCTTCAGTCTGTGGGCTGACGCTGTAACCACTGAGGAAAACTGGCTAGGCCCCAATCAGTTTTTTGAACAGTAATTTAACAGTAAGTGTGTACTCCCAATGATTGGTTCATGAGAGGGATGGGTTATTCAGGTATTGGGTGCCCACTTATTCCCATTTGCCTAGTCAGTCTTGTTGTATGTCTCTTTTTCTGACATAATTGTGAATAGTCACCTCTTTTACTCTTAGAAGTATTCCAGTTCAGATGATAAACTAGGGGGTGTCCCCCAAAAAATGTATACACACACTTTGAATAATTAGGCAGTTTTTATTAAAATACGTTTCATTTTCAGAATTGAGTTATCAGCTATTAAAGTGTGTATACATTTTTTGGGGACACCCTGTATATAGTTTATATCTTGTTTTTTAGAAATAAGGGGGCAATTAATAACTCATTTAAAATTATACTCTGTGTTTGCATTACACACACTTCAACCTTTGTGTAGGGAGAGAGCTAGAGTGAGAGGGAGAGAGGAAGGGAGGAAAGGAGGATTTGTTTGAGACTGAAAGGAGATGGCTTATCTCTGGTCTTCATCTGGTGGCTCCACTCAATCTCTTTCAGATAGGAAATTATTTCTGTCTAGGTTCTTGTTCACAAAAAAGGAAGCAGTTAATTAAAGATACTTATTATCTATCAGTTTGTGATGTGTCCCATTACACTCCCCATCCCCATGTTCCCCCATTTTTTTTTAACAATTTCAATACATACATTTTAATTGTTATTTAATGTTAATTTATAAAACATATGTTTGTATTAATGATACAATTTTATTTGTACATTGTTTGCCTTAGTGATGGCGAACCTATGACACGCATGCCAGAGGTGACATGCAAACTCATTTTTTGCTTGATTTTTCTTTGTTAAATGGCATTTAAATATATAAAATAAATATCAAAAATATAAGTCTTTGTTTTACTATGGTTGCAAATATCAAAAAATTTCTATATGTGACACGGCATCAGAGTTATGTTAGGGTTTTTCAAAATGCTGACACGCTGAGCTCAAAAGGTTTGCCATCACTGCCTTAGATTGATGTTCACAGGTACTGCTCATTTAGGTATTTGCAGTTAGCCATTTTGGTGAGTATATCATTTGCTGATCACATGGCCATGAGCTTTGGAGAAGATGCCTGCCTCATCAGGAAAGTAACGTCTCCTTTGTTGGGTCTTGTCTTACTACCTGTGTACTTGTAGTCAGGCCACTTAACTGACTCTGGGTTGCTGTGAGTCCTTATAAAATGGGAATAATTATACCTCTGTCACCTCTATCATGAGACAGTGAAGAAACTCACATGGGAATACATGAAAATACTTGAATTCTTAATAATTACACAAAGGGGAAATAGGTTATCATTATTCAGTGGTCCAGTTTTACCTAATTTAATATTATCCTATATAATAAAGAGTTACTATGCTAATTAGACCGGACAATGGAACAAACCTATGGAACAACCTTCCAGAACCATCAGTGGGTGGGGGGTGGGACCACAAATCAGCCAGGGCTGCGAGGGCCTAACTTTGCATCGGGCCTCTAGTTTTCTATATTTTCCAAAAACCCTACAATCATGTATTTATTTTATAATCAGAAGGGAAATATCATTAAAAAAAATCAATCTCGTTATGATTAAAACATTAAATTTCCTTATCTAAGGTTAACCTTTTAGTATTTTATTTATGATTATAATTGTTGCTAGATTTAGTGCAACTAAACACAGCATGTATTATTCAACAATGTATGTTATGGTCTTAATGTCTTAATGCCTCCCTTCTTTTTTGACCTTAGTGACTGATGAATTTTGTCTTCACTTGGAACTCTAGAACTAGTCTTATTAAAGTGGAAAGGGGCTTGGCTAAGATCAATTCAGTGACATTCAGGAATAGAATGGACAGTTTGTAGATTAATCTATTCACTTGGGGTTTAGTGTATGGGTTTCCCTGAATATTTATCATGGGCAAGTAGAAGACGGGATCAGATACAAAACACTCAGTTGCAGATATTTTCTGAATTTCTCAAGTCATATTACTGTTTACTAAGATCTACATTTCCTTCTTTTGTTGACTTGAATCAATTAAAAGAGTTGACTAACCCTTCCCCCCTGATTTAAAGATTTACAAATAAAGTATTTAGAAAAAGTTTCAAGTGAAATTTTTAGAGCTTACTATGTGAACCTTGGTTGTGTACACCCCCACCCCCACCCCAATTCTATTTTTGGGTGATTTCATAAGTCTTTGCCTCAGTTAAAGGCCTGTTAATGGCCTTTCTGTACTTCTAATATGTACCGTAGAGGTGTTTTTAAGATTATTTATTTCCTCTTTCTATGTATGTACACACGAGTGAGTAAGAATGGACTTTCATGTATTTGTAAGAGTGTACTAGTAATAATGATCTTGTAAAATTTGGGCAGGCTTCAAGTCCATATTGCAGCCAGAATGATGTTGCCTGTACTCTCCCTGTGCAGAACCTTCAGTGGCTTCCCCTTTGCTTAGAGGACTAAAGTCATGGGTGTGCAAGGCCTGGCATGGTCTGGCCTGGACCCCCATCTGCCTCTTGCACATTTTTTCCCTTGCCCTTCAGCTGCCTTCAAGCTGTCCTGCTAGCTGCCTGAGCCTGTGTTCTTTTTTCTGCTTGGAATGCTCTTTGTTGCCTAGTTCATGACTTAATTATCAACTTGGCTCAGAAATCTGGCAAAGAGGTCTCTCCTTTGTAACCCTAATCAAAGTTTCCTATGTGATTTTTTTTGTCTCTCTGATTAGATTTTGTGTGTATGTCTGTGTGCGTCTCTGTATGTGTTTACTTCTGTATTTATAGCTCCTAGTTATAAGCAACCCTTTGACATAGTTGACTCAGAAAAAGCTTGTTGAACAAATAGATGAAGGACATGGTTATTTTACTTTGGAAATATTTTCCTAACTTTCCAGGAAGAGACACTGCTTTTACTCTGGTTTCATCTACCCCCATGCCACAAAGAATGTGTCTGTTTGAAAAGCCACCCAGTTTTGTGTTTGTGGCTGCTTTGGGCCACTCCCAGATTCCCCAAAGGTACATTTTCTTGCATCTCTGCTGTTAGAGGGACTTTCTTAGAAGAGTTTGAGAAGCTTCCTTATCAAGGTCAATTGTATTGGTATGTGGATTTATATGACATGGTCTGAGAAATTTAGGTTTGTCACATATTACCTAGGAAAACCCAAATAGCCAAAGGTTTTTAGAGGATGGTAGGGTGTGTAATTAGAATGGATACTCTTGCCCACTTGTGTAGGTCAATTATCTTTCCTTTTTCTCATTTCTCTTGGATGAGCAGTTGTGTCCTGTGATGGTGGGCAGGGCATTGGCCTTGGGCAGAGCTTGTGTGCAAGGTCACTGTGTGCATCATTCTTTTTCTATATGTAACTTTGTGCATTTTTGTCTGTGTATGAGCTTTTCTTTTTCAATCTTTTTTATCATGTTAATGTTTGCTTCCTTATGTTAAATGGACTCCAAAGTGGCAAGCTAGAATGATGCATGTAAGAAATATTAAGCAAGTATCTGCCACATAAGTTATTTCAAGCTCATTGATGCAATCTTGGACAAAATTGAACTTTTTTTTTTAGAATCTTGTTTGGGGGGTTGGGGTTAACTCTAATTAGACATTTGTATTCATTTACTGTGTTACATAGTTGCAGCTCATATCTACCACTAAGTGAATGCTAGTTTTGTGCTTTACAAGCATTATTTCCACTCCTTATGGAATAATTTAGGATGAAAGTATTCTGTTCTTTCTGTGGCTGAACCGAGACATGAGATGCCAAGTTACTTGTCCGTTAGCACCCAGGCTGCAGGCTGCCTAGCTCTGGAGGGAATCTTTTTACTGTACCACCTTCTTTTTAAGCATTGTTAGGGACAGCTTCTCTTCCTGCACGTGCATGAAGGAAACCATGCAGAGACCTCCTTGGTCGCTGACACCATTCAAAATCAGCTCTCTGACCTTTGAACAGTGTTCCACAATTTCTAGAATGGGGTATGTTTAAGTTTTTTCTTCATGATAGTATTAATGGTTGTATGGCCCATAGTACCTTGTTGTTTCAGAGCTGGTAATATACTCGGTTTATTATGACTTTTTTCTTTGCTAAGCTTTTTAAAAAATAGAGTTTGATTCACAGTATTTGATGACATTAACAGTTTGACTTGAAAGAATTACTGTTTTCTCTTTCATCGGTCCTTAATTTTAGTGGGAGACTTGGGGGGCGCAATGTATGTAGGAGATACTTCAAAGAGAAGATTATAATAGAAGCTCTGTGAGGCAGCTGAGGTGCATACTGCATTGTTACTAGAAGGCAGCTGGTGGGCTGTATTAACAGCCCTATTAATGGAGAGATTTAACATTTGCTGAAGTGATATGGATATTCTCTTTCTGTTAAATTATAGTCTAAACACCTTTCTAACTCTTAGAGCAAGCCTTAATATTGTCTTTATCTCTTTTGTTTTTGAGAAACTCCTTTCTTTGCAGGTGAGGAAAGATTAGATATCTTTCCAGGTGACATCCAAGGTCTCCTTATTTTCTCCTGTGTGTCACCATGAGACTACATAAAGGAGCATTTCTGGAGGCTGTTTAATCCACTAGTTTAAGATGCCAATATCTTTATTTTTCCCATTGGGATTAGACTGTAAGGGTGTGCAGTGTGACCGGCTAATATAAGATAGTAAGTAAAGTCAAAACACTATCCTTCCTTACAGGTGACATCCAAGGTCTCCTTATTTTCTCCTGTGTGTCACCATGAGACTACATAAAGGAGCATTTCTGGAGGCTGTTTAATCCACTAGTTTAAGATGCCAATATCTTTATTTTTCCCATTGGGATTAGACTGTAAGGGTGTGCAGTGTGACCGGCTAATATAAGATAGTAAGTAAAGTCAAAACACTATCCTTCCTTATAAGATGTATACTTTGCCTTCTTTTCCTGCTGCACCACACCCTCTTTTCTCCATTGAGCTGCCTGTGGGTTCAACTTT
The DNA here is from genome assembly GCF_000327345.1 of Myotis davidii. NCBI lineage: Eukaryota > Metazoa > Chordata > Mammalia > Chiroptera > Vespertilionidae > Myotis > Myotis davidii. The sequence goes on along the minus strand of NW_006289813.1, from coordinate 5,848,164 downwards.
TATTTCATAGCTGGGTCTCTCTGCAGCAGTTGCAGCTTATTTACTATGTAGACTTATCACAAGTTAAAAGCTTAGGAATTCTATATAAATTGTTATAATTTTAGCACTTTAACTTACTAAGGTATAGGTTTGGATTATCGGATTTACAAAAGTGCCATATAAAAAATCCACCTTTGAGGTGAGAGAAACTAAGATGGCGGCAGAGATAAACACCGGGAAGTTGATGCTGCTCACAACAATTGATTAATACCTTAGAAAAACAATTCGGACATCATCCAGAACCACAGGAAGCCTGGCTGACTGTAAATTCTACAACTAGAAGGAAAAAAAAGCACACTGAGAGCAAGAGAAGCGCAGAGGTAGGGGGCTCGCGCGCGCGGAAAGGGGCTGGCACCTGAGGACGCGGCTGTCTTTTTGAATCCGGAGGGAGTCACAAGCTCCTGACGGCTCTGAACTCTGGTTCCGGGAAGTCTCTGGGGACCCAGGACTCATGCGGGGAGAAACTGGACTGTCTGGCAGCGGGCGATCTTGCGGGGGGCTTTCCCTCAGGGG
>NW_006289813.1:5838895-5845978 GCF_000327345.1 Myotis davidii | reverse complement strand
CTCTGTGCTCTTTAATTTGTGAAATGCTGAGTAAACTGTGCTTTTTATGACCAAGTTATGGGATGAGTAATTATTCTCTAGAGCAGCGGTTCTTAACCTGTGGGTTGCGACCCCTTTGGCGGTCGAACGACCCTTCCACGGGTTGTCTAATTAATCAATAAAAAATATATTTAAAAAAATCCACCTTTGCTCTTTAATTGCTGAAATGCTGAGTAAACTGTGCTTTTTATGACCAAGTTATGGGATGAGTAATTATTCTCTAGAGCAGCGGTTCTTAACCTGTGGGTTGCGACCCCTTTGGCGGTCGAACGACCCTTCCACAGGGGTTGTCTAAGACCATCCTACATATCAGATATTTACATTATGATTCATAACAGTAGCAACATTACAGTTATGAAATAGCAACGAAAATAATTTTATGGTTGGGTCACAACATGAGGAACTGTATTTAAAGGGCCAGAAGTTTGAGAACCACTGCTCTAGAGTGAATGGTTCAAAATGAAATGACTGTATGCCTAAGGTGTGATGTGGCACCAGTTGTATTTAAGCCCCAAAGGTATGTAATTATCTTACTACTCTTGTACATACACATAAATACATTTATGCTTATGGAAAGAGTTTTATATGCAGAAGAAAACCAACTTTCTGATAAGTGATGAACAGGCCATTATTTTTGAAGGGTTCAGACGTTGTTTGGTGTTACAAATATTATTTCAATGCCTGTGCATTTCTTTAGGGTATCATTTAAATTCATAAATCACTGGATTCTCGAGTAAACTGGTACCAAACTCTGGCTTTCAAATATTAAGTTTAATTTAGGGAGTTTCTCAAAGCACCATGTTTATGGTTTACTAGTTACCCGTTGCATGAAATCGTGCAAGACCCGGGACCCACCCCTCCCCCTGCACCATGGGACTGGCCTGCGTCCTGGAGTCCTGCCCCCGCGTGGCTGTCTCACCACGAGATGGCCCTGAATCCCTAGAGTGCTGCCCCGATGCCCCGCCTCTGGGCTGCGTGCAGCAGCTGCCGGGCCCTGCCCTTACGGCACACATGGGGGGGCTATGGGAACCCTGGCAGAAGTTTCGTCCGCAGGAACCCCGGGGAAGCTTTGTGGAGCGGCTGCCGGCCCTGCCCCCACTGCCCCATCCCCGCTGTGCGTGCCGCCATCTTGTGACGGTGTTATGGTGTGAGGGTCAATTTGCATATTACCGCTTCATTATATAGGATACTCTGCCCCTGTACTCAGTGATTTATATACACCATTATTGGACTCTATTTTGATCATCAGTTGTATTAATTAAAGGCAATCAATGTACTCTGGCTTCCTATTGAAATTTGTAGCCTACTTAAATTTTTTGATTTTGTATACAGGTTATTTGTCTGGTCTCATTTGACAGCGCATGAGGAATTAAAGATAGTAGTACCTCAAGCTCACTTGTCCTTTCTACTTTAAATTCAGTATTAAGATAATATTGTAAATTTGATATTTTTTATCACAATTTTACCAGTCCCATTAAGTGGGTTAAATGTGTTGCTAGTGAACACTGCAAAGTGGTAAGGTTACATCAGTTCTCCCTGTCAAAGGATCAGACACTTAAGTTTGGGGATTTGGTTTGTAGTTATGACTTAGTTCCCTGTTCACAAATTCCCAGGAGATGAGAATTCCTTAGCTTGGGGGCCAGTGGAGGCCCAGAGTGGCTGCTAGTTCTTCCTTTGGACTAGTGAAAGGTGAGTTGAGATACCGTTGAGGTACTGCTGGCTTTGGCTTTGGGACTCTATAAAATAGCAGTAACGGTAGCTTACCTGTTTTCAGTGTGATTCACATTGTGAAAATATATATATATTTAACACAATATTAGATGATAGGAGCTTGAAATTCTTAAAAAAGTAATTTATAAGTAAGTTGTGAAAACAGCAGTTAGGACACTATCACTATACTTAGTATCAAGATCTTCAATAAAAGACTAGTGAATTTGTTTGTCTTATGTTTGTACTGTCTGCTGTGGTAGCCACCAGCCAGATGTGATTAATGAACATTGGAAATGTGGCTAGCCTGAAAGTATTGGAAGTGTAACACATGCATCAGATAGTGTAGACTTAGTGCAATAAAAAGAATGTAAAATATACCATTAATAATTTGTTAAAATGATGATAATTGGGCTACTTTGGGTTAAATGAAATATATCAATTGAAGTAATTTCATCTGTTTCTTGTTACCTTTTTAAATGTGGCTACTAGGAAATTTAAAATTATGTATGTGGCTCACATTTTTCTATTAGTGCTGGTCTGTAGACCTTTTAGTCTCAAAAGTTCTTTTTGTTTATGTATACAGTTCTGCCATGATTTGATTACATACTTGATTTTAACTTTTTTTGCCAGCATGAATCTAAACACTCTTTAGTGATTCTTAAACCTTGGTTTCAAGACACATCTTGAATTGCCCTTTAAGTTATTTAGCACTATTTTTTCAATCTTAAATTTCTAAGATAGAAGAACCAACCATCTGCCAACTAATTATTCTCTAGGTTTGAGACCTCATTGTCTAAGTTATTTCCAATAACTTAAGAGCCTAAATCCATTTTATCTTTATAGGAAAGTTCACTGGATTTGGGAATGAGATTTAAAATTGATATTTTATTTCTAGGTAAGGTATACAATAAGTGCTGAAATTATATTTACTTTGAAAAAATTATTTCTTAGAAACCTATTGGCCTAGTAATAATGTAAGGAAACTGTCTTAAAGGTTTGATTCCCCCCTTCCCCTCCCCCCCGCCCATGACAACAGAAGGGTGTGGTTTCCTTTAGTTTCAAAATATTTGGGGGATTTTATTGTCCAATGAAAATGGCTGGGAGGGGGGGGGGGCAAACCAACATAGAATGGCCAATTCTTTGTTTTGTCAATAGTTTTCAAAATGGGTACCTGTTTTAATAGTCTCATCATTATCTGGGAATTTCTTAGAAATACATAGTCTTGGGTTAGAAAAACATATTCTTGGGTTCCACTCCAAATATACTCACTGGAAGACTGTGGAGATGGGGCCAGCATCTGAGTTTTAATAAGCCCCCCAAGTGATTCTAATACATGCGGACACACTGGCTAATATACTCATTAGGCCCACTAAGCGAGAAAGGGAAACCACTCTTACGTTTTTAAAATAGGAATTTAGCTCAGGGGATTGGTTACATGGGCAGTGGAGGAGGTAAGACAGCAAGATAAGATGTTGAGGCAACCTGGAAATTAATGGCAGCAGGAAGAGAATAATACAGTACTACTACTGGTAGGCTTATGGGAGCTCAGGAGCCAGGTTATTCTGAGGAAATTGGGAATCTCCTAGTAGGAGCTGGAACCAATGTTGGGAATTCTGCCTGAGGTGGACAGGACGGGGAGAAATACACTGGCTCCTCCCTTCTTCCCACCTACCAGTTCTCTAACAGTGCTTTCCATAGATTGAACCCAGGGAAAAGTCAGCTGACCTAGGAGCCTGAAAAATGATATCTGCAGAAAAATGATAATCTCAGAATAGAGGACAACCTTATTAAGAGAATAAATTTAGCTTTATACGACTAAACTTTTCTTTTATAATTTCACTGTGGGCCATAAAAATCTCTTTAGGGGCTGGAATCTGTGAGTTTGGGAAACTTACTTTATACATTTGAAAGACTGTTTCCTGTCTACTCCAGAACCTTTTTTTAAAAAAATTATTTTACTATTTTTGGATGTTGTTATTCCTTACCCGAGGATATTTTCTCCATTGACTTTTTTTAGAGAGAGTGGAAGGGAGGGAGGGGGATAGAGAAAGAGAGGCATTAATGTGAGAGAGATGATGTCCATTGGTTGCCTCCCCATACCTGCCCTGACCAGGGCCAGGATGGAATCTGCAACCCAGGTACGATGCCCTGGACTGGGAATTGACCTGGGATCCTTCACTTCTCGGGCTGATGCTCTTACTACTGTGCCAGTGCTAGCCAGAGCATTTTATTTTTTTCCATCACTATTTATGCCTCTTCCACCCCCCCGCCCCACCACACCCCTAATCACTACACTGTTGTCCATGGACCTTTTTTTTTTTAATTATCCTCTTTTTAGTTGAGGCTTTACCAAGCTGTTTTCTGTCGGTAGCGCCACCTTTTGGTAGACATGGGAAACTTATTTTTTCAATTTCTGTAATAACATCCCTGGAACAACCTGGATTTTTTTTTTCATATTTCACCTTTCATTGCTTAAAGCTTAGTTCTACCCTTTTGTATGTACTCTTTATCTTCAGTATTTCATTTTCCCAGTGTTCTCTCCCTTTGTCCTTTGCTGTTTCAATACTAGCGGGTAGGAGAAGGGTAATTACAATGTATAGGCTTAGAACAAGGAAAGAAACAAGTTGTAGATTTTCAAAATAAAGTTAGAAATAACATCTTGGATCTTTTAAGCCCTTGAAAGGGTACTTAAAGATCCCTCTGCAAAAAGTCATGTATTTCCTCAGTCTTTAATTTTTTTTCTAGATAACTAGTATTTAACTAGTATTTAATAATACTACATAATAGTATTGTTTTATACTTTTTATAATAAATGAAGCCTAAGAAGCTAACCACAGTTTTCCCCTTTGGAGGGGTCCGTGTTCTGAATTCCAGTTGACTGACTGTCTCAGAATCCAATTATGTGTTTAATGGTCCAAAATAAAATCTAATAACTTATGAATGCAAATGAGTCTGTAATATATATTCTTAAATTAGAAAGATCTATGCTTTCATTCACTAACTTTCTTGTATTCATATTCCAAAAATTAAAAAAAGTTGTAAATAAGTGAGGAACTGTATAGTTTTCATTTTACTTGTAAGTTTTTATAATAGGAAATGCTGCCAGTAGAAGTTTGAAAATGGAGAAGGAATTCTATTTCATGAGGTCTGGTGGAAGACGAGAGCTATTGTTTTATGTGCAAGGTGCTGTAGAGTAGTGATTCCAACGTATTTTTACTTCATAAAACACAGAAAATAACATTTATACATGCACCGGGACAGGAGATTTTTAACTGTAGAAAAGTTGCCAGTTGGGCTTGTGGGTAAAGCCCACTGACCTAGGGGTTGGCAGCCCGGAGAGCTGAGGTATCACTTATCTTTTACAGTTTAGTTCTCATTGGAAGCTCTGCTATATGGAGGGACATTCAAGGGGTAATGAATTTTAGTCCCCTGAGGAACTCAGCACTTAGCACCATGTTATAATAGTAGAAATACTAAGGAAGAATAGGAGAGGTTAGTTTTGTTTGAGGTGGAAGAGATCCAGTAAAGTCTGGAGAGGGTAGAGCAGAGAAGGTATTTTTCATTTCGAGGGATATTCTTGTGCAGAGGTATAGAGGGACCAAAGGGCAGAGAGAGTTTGGGGAATGCCAAGGATTTCTGATGTGGTTGGGAATGTAAGATTTGGTGGCACTAATAGAAAGTAGTATACTGGGAAGTACTGTTAAGAAAGTAGTCGGGGTTGACTTCAGGAAGGCCTTTGTGTGATTGAATGGGTTCATGACCTTGGGCACCACTGGTAGTGAGTGACATGATTAATCACCTCCCCTATGTTTAGAAAAAATCTCCTGGGGCAGGTTAGAATGAATTGGAACCTGCAAACAGATACATTCCTAGGGAGGGGAAGACATTGATGCTGCTTAGATAAGGAATGAAGGCTTGTACCTGGTGATTGGAGATTGAGAGGGCTCTCTGAAGTGGGAGGAACCCACAGATTTTACTTATTTGGATGACTCATCTGGATCCTGGGTGAAGAAAAGGATGATTGTCAGAATTAGAGTCTGTGTAGGGGACAAAGAGCTTGATTTTAGACATGTGGATTTTAAGGTGCCTGCGGAGTAACAGATGTTAACATTTATAAAATGCCTTTCAGGGGCCAGGTACTGATCTAAACACTTTACTTTTGAGAAACTTATTTTATTCTCACAATCATAAGTAGTAGATGTTATCAGTTAGTGCCCAATCAGTAAACTGAAAAGCACCAGATATTTTAAACACAGAAGGATTTAATACAGGGAATTGATTGCAGCAGCATTGGAAGGGATGGAGGAACAAAAAGAAAAAAGTGTGTGTTGGACCAAAAAGGGGAGAGAGAGAGAGAGAGAGAGTTTTGAAGGAGCAAGGAGGAGAAGGGGATGTTATTCAGATATCAGACAGCTGCTGTATAATCTGTATGCTCTACAGATTTGCTGAAGATCTTCATTGGTTCTGCTGCTTTGGAACCACCACAGATGCTGCTGGAGCCTGCGGTTGCCTGCTGCTGCTTATGGAGGTACCACCAGAAACAGGAAATAAAAAAAGACAGAATTACCCTTCTTTCACCTTGCAATCTCCTGCCATAGTTTCCCATGGGCAGTATCCAACTTAGAAGCTAGGGAGTTTGAAAAATGTAGTTAATAGTTTTCCAACCACTTGTCATTCAATGAAAGAGATCAGAACCAACAAAAATTAATAGGCACAGTGGGTTTTGTGTTTATCCTTACTTTACAGATGTTGAAACTGAGGCACAGAGAGGTCACACAGCTACAGCTTGGCGGAGTTGAGATGTGAATCTAGGTAGTCTGGTTTCAGAGTCTGTGCTCTTAGCTTCTACACTTTGATCTTGCTTTCACACATGGTTATTGTTTGAAATGTTCCTTATTGCTGAGTACTTCAAATGAGCAGCTGTTTGCATTGATTTTGCTTATTCTGTGCTTATTTTTCTTTTGATATTGCTTATTGGCTTCAGCTTTTCACCTCTACCCCTGGAATCTCTCTCTTCCTGGCCACCACTGATTTTGTAGCCAGTACAACAGGATATTTCAGTTTCTATTTCTTCTTGATCTATTTCTAGCTTTTGGTGCTGATACTCATTTATATGGAATTCCAATCTCTACCTCTGGGTGCTGACTTGCTTTGTTCTTACCTCATTGAGCCTCCTTCACTCTCTTCCTATCGCCATCTCTCTGTTTGAGTTTGGAGTTCAGTCTCTTATCTAAGAAGCTATTTAATGTTAATTTCATGTTTAAATCAGGATAAATAAAAACATCAAGTACACAGTTCATGTGGCCTTTTTTCTTTATGTTTTGTCTAGTCACA
>NW_006289813.1:5824408-5838884 GCF_000327345.1 Myotis davidii | reverse complement strand
AGAAGGAAAAGAGAATGGAGACTGAAGGAGAGGGGCTCACTTTGGGCGCCTGCTATGTGCCAGTCAGTGCTAGGGGATTTAAATGCATTGTTTTATTTACATTTCTCCTGTGGCATAGGTTGTTGTTACCCATATTTTACACATTAACAAACTGACTCAAAAGCCCCCACTTTTTTTTAATCTGTTAAATGAAGGACCTGGGCAATATAGTATTTAAGGCCCATTTCCATAACATCATTATGATTCTGTCACATACTGATTGTCTTAAACAATAGTTGCTTCTAATATTGAAAAAGGAAGTTGCCATCCCACTCTAGGAAATGTCCGTCTTATTAAGACCAAGAGTACTAACACCTTATTTGTAGAAGTTACGAAGTAGGGCAAAGGCATTTAAAGTAGTCACGATGACAGATCTTCATATAAGTTTTAAGAGAGCCCCATTACCTCCAAATGAGGCTGCTGCCCAGAATGTTAAAGGCTGCTGTGGCTTTTATTCACAGGGGCTCAGGATAATAGCTTTGGAACACCTCCAGCCCAAACAAAGGGTAATCCTGTTATCCCATTATACTTTTCTGTTGAGAGCATTTGTTTCCTGATTATTAAGAATCCCTTCTTTCCTTGCAGGGAATTTAGTGTGAGATTTGCAAGAAGATAGTGAAAAATATATTTTAAGGACAAGATTCACTGTTGTAATGTGTTTTGACATCTTTAGAAAGCCAATGGACAACCCTAAATGTTTACCATGTGATTCGCCCACATGTTGTCTTCAGACATGCATATAGATGGTTTAAGTGGATACCAGCATCCTCTTTTGGTATACAGCACCCACCATAAGCATTCCTAGGTATGTATACATCAGCAGAGTAAGTACATTTCCAGGCTTTGTCACATCTGTTTTACACTAATTCACTCATAAACATCCTTCAGCCTTTCCTCATTCACACCTTATTTTTTTAAAAATGGGGAATTGAAGGAAGGGGATATACCTCTTTTTTGAACTTTCATTTTATTAGCTTTTCTTGCATGGGAGGAAGCCAACCCAGGGAATATCGGCTCCCTGGTTTTCCTCCTACCTCTCCTCATCTGGTTTTGGTGGTTCCTCCTCTATCCAGCCTATAAATGGTGGTGACCTCAGGGTTTGAGTCTGGCTCTTTTCTCCTTTCTCATGCCCTTTTTCTAGATGATGCCAACCACCCCCAAAGCTTTTAATGTCATCAAGTGATGATGGCTCCCCAATTTTTGTTTTTAGGCCTGACTTCTGTCCTGATTACTTATCTCGTATGTCTTCTTAGATCTGGCAGGTATTTCAAGCCTTTATAGACTGTCACCCTCTCTTCAAAGTAAAAACCTTACATTGCAACCCAGTATATACACATACCTTACCATAAATAACATAAACAAAAGTTTCATAAACAATAATTACCCCCAAAACATACATGCCATGCTTCCTGATATTTTCTGTGACCCAGAACATTGGTCGTTGCCTATTAGTGAATTTTGACCCACTATTTGAAAAACACAATTCTTGAGCCATTGTAGATGTTTTAGAGATATTTCAGGTTGCCGGGAGGGAGCCTGCCCATGTATTTGAGACCATAAATATTTTAGAGTGCAGTAAATAATTATAAATTGAAAGAAGGCATGAATAGATTCCTTGCATTTCACTGTGTCAGGAAGCCAAATTTCTTGGGCTGCATCTCCTCTTATCTAGTCACTGGTAATCTAACCACTAGCTGGATACCCCTCCTAAGAAATTACATTTTTACATCTGGATAAATGGGATTACTAATTATTTTTAAAAGTGTGAACCAAAACAAATCAGAATTCCAGGTGCAAACAAATGTCCAAATATATCACCCCCCCGCCCCGGTCTCCAGATGAGGCTGACTTAAGAGATTGTGGTCTCCTAAAACAAGTATGTATGTTCCAAGTTAATCACTGACTTTCAATTACCCAAGGTAAGTCAGTCTGGTTTCAGTTTGTTTATTTCTTTTTTTCCCTGAGAATCAAGATGAAACGCTCTGTTTTCTTTACCACCTGCAGCAGATCTCTGTCACCTGTTTGAGCAAAGTTGCTAAAATGAGGGAACTCTCTTCCACTGATTCCCACTGTATCCTCCTCTCCCCACACCACAGGGGATATGGCACACAGAGAAGGTGGTTGATCAGAGCCACTGAGGTTGACCAGATGGAAAGATTCATTATAGGCAACAACACCTGTATAAAGGTTATCATAGAAGAGTGAGCACATCAGCTCTTGGAGACAGTGACTGTGGAATCAGTACAAGCAAGCTTTTGGTTATTCAGAATTATTTATTATTTAGAATTGGTAGGGATACATTCAGTGATTTACTGACATGTGAGAATTGTCAGATTATAGAGGACCAGGTTTGAATATATCTATAGCAGAATCCTATCTAATAAAGAGGGAATATGCTAAATGATCCTCACGCTGTTGCAAAGATGGCGGCACCCACAGCCAATAAGAAGGGGATATGCTAGTTGACTGCCCCACCCTCAAAGATGGCACCCACAGCCAATAAGGAGAGAATATGCTAATTGACTGCCATCCCCTCAAAGATGGCAGTGCCCACAGCCACAAGATGGTGGCGCCCAGTCCCCTTGGCCCTGCCAAGGCAGCAGGCATGCAGCAAGGCCCGGCCGCTCCTTGCGCCTGCCTCTGGAGTCCCCCAGCCCCCTTAGCCCCCCAGCTGCCCAGGGCTGGCCTGAGGCACAGGCAAGCCTCGGATGGTGACTGCCCAACCACCCAGGGCCGGCCCGAGGCACAGGTAACCAGGGCCAGCCAAGGCTTGCGCTGCCGGCAGTGGCAGCAGCAGAGGTGTGATGGCATTGCCTTCCCCTGATCAAAGGGTCGCCTCCTGCCCCTGAGGGCTCCTGGACTGTGAGAGGGAGCAGGCCGGGCTGAGGGGCCCCCCCCCCCCCCCCGCCCCGCTCCAGTGCATGAATTTTCATGCACTGGGCATCTAGTTTTATAATAAGATGTTACAGGTACTTACCTTTCACAATTCTGCTAGACTCACAGAAGGTTGACTAATCCAGTGTTCTCGGAAGCCTCCCCTTAATCCCAGTGTGTTCTCATTCTCATATTTTAGATCCAAAACAGCATTTATTCTAATGAAGCTTCAGAAAATAGCTTCTATCATGCTATAGAAATTTAAAATCGTCACAGTGACTTAATGGTTAGTTGACTAATTGGGGGTTTGGGGTTTGGGGGGAGACTCTAGCTATGCTAGGATGGGACCTAAAAATACTTTGCTAATAATATGAACACTGCAATGTTTTAAGTCATTCCTGAGGGGAGCTAAAAGATCTTTAAAGGTTATTAAAAAGATGCATTCTCCTATTTAACATTTGGCATTAACTTTAGAGGCCAGGATTACAAAGTAGTTTGCATAGCATATTTTCTATTTCAAAAGTATAATAGTACATTATTTAATCTATGGACTATCCTACACCACTCCCTCCAGATTTGAAGGGAATCTGATCTCAATATTGCAGGTGGGTATTTTGTATTTCCATTTTTGAATATTAGGTAACTTATATCAGGGATCGGAAAATTATGGCCCATTGGGCTAAATCTGGCCTGCCACCAGTTATCCTGCAAACTAAGAATAGTGTTCATATTATTTTAATGTTTGAGAAGGAAATTAAAAGTAGAGTAATGTTTTGATATATGAAAATTGTATGACATTAAAATTTCAGAGTTTATAAATAAAATTTTACTGTAATATATTCATGCGCATTAGTTTACATATTGTCTGTGGCTGCTTTTGTGGTACATGGCAGATTAGTTGTGGTAGAGACTTAATGGCCTGAAAAGTGTAAAATAGAAAAAGCCCTTTACAGAAACACTTTGCTCACCCTGGCGTGTGTGTATGTATATATATATATATATATTAAAAGAATTAGGGGCTTGGGTCATGCATGGAGCTGATTGGTCAGAGGAGAGTGAGGGTAAAGAATCATTTCTTCAAGTCTTGAGAACAATTTGGAGGTCCTTGACTTGGAGTTGAACCCACAACCTTTAGGTATACAAGACAATGCTTCAACCAACTGAGCCACCCAGCTGACTCATGCAAATCAATTGCGGGATCCAGTTTAAATAAGTACTACTTCACAACTTTGAGATATATATATATACACACACACATATATATATACACACACACACACACACATATACATATATATATACATATATATATACACATATATACATATATACATATATATAAATTTAAGTTTTTGGGGCGACATTTGTTAATATTTTGTAGCCTTTTGGAATGTAATGTTGTATTATGTCAGTGAAGTTAATAATTTGTCTCAATGTGGAATATCATGTTCATAAACATAGGTAATAAAGGTTTGGAGGTTAAAAACACGAATTTGTTCATATATATGAACAAGTGTTTGAAAGTGGCAGTTACAATGGTGTGACACAGAGATACAGCCATGCTTGATAGCATTGCTTAATAAGAGTGGAACATTCTAAACTTTGTTTAAGACTTGACAACTTTTCTTCTATTTTTGAAATATCAAATACATTTTGTACAATCACTTTCATTTCACCCTCCCTTGTGTGCTTTTATTTTAATCCAGTAAAGACTTTTCTTGCAGTAAACAGTGTGATTATGTTCTCGTATAACACTTAGTGGTTTTGGTACTTAAATTTACCTAATGGACTCATGACTGAAAGTTGGAGTTAGTTCTTTGCTGCCTTGCTAGAGAGCATGTGCAGACAGCACTGGGTTGAAGAAAAGTTCTCGAACCACCATATTTGGCAGTAAGTTGGGCACAGTTGTCTAAAATGAGGATGGTGTCTGTGTGATATTTAGTTACTCTTCCGTACAGCGCTTCAAACCCCAAAACCTATCTTGTATTAGCTGTCACTTATAACCTCCACTAGCACTTAGTGAGCTAGAAGAAAAAGGGTTGTTTATGCTTTTATGGAATACTAGTGGCCTGGTGCACGGATTCATGCACATTGAAAGGAAATTAATTAGAAGAAATATTTTAATATCGCTATTCGCCCTTTCTCTATAATAGAAAGGTCAACCAAATTCATGAATGACAATGACAGTTCAAAACACACACACGCGATTGGCATCAGTGAGAGCTTTATATGTATCATGCGTTTGTGAGTCAACGTTTATTTTTAAATTGCCAGTGCACATCATATGTACTGGTACCGGCCGGTTGGACGGTTGGATGGACATACAGTGGGTCACTTAGCCTTTTATATGTATAGATTTGAGCAATCCGGTATACTAGCCTGCAGCTGCCTTCCCCCACTTTATCTCTGTATATCTGATTTGACAGAATAACAACAGTGCCACATTCTAGTGTGCTCCAGCTAGCCCACATTTATCTGTAGGTCCAGGACAGTGATGGCGAACCTTTTGAGCTCGGCTTGTCAGCATTTTGAAAAAACCCTAATTTAACTCTGATGCCGTGTCACATATAAAATTTTTTTGATATTTGCAACCATAGTAAAACAAAGACTTATATTTTTGATATTTATTTTATATATTTAAATGCCATTTAACAAAGAAAAATCAACCAAAAAAATGAGTTCGCGTGTCACCTCTGACACCTGTGTCATAGGTTTGCCATCACTGGTCTAGGATGTATGGTATCCTCAACACTCTTAAAAACCCAACACAGAAGCCAGATAAGCAAAAGATAAACAAACAAAACCCCCACAAACCCTTGAAAAGCCAAAACTAGGTGTTACAAAGGCCATCTATTAGTTTTTCTCTTAACTAGGGGTGACCCCAAATTCTTTCTCAGAATCTGGATTTTCTGAGAAATCATTTTAGGAAGTCTGGCTATTGAGCTTATTCGAAAGAGGCATGGAACAGGGGAGAAAAGATGCACCATGCAGGTATATTATCAGCCAGGAGTGCCAGCTTGAGAAGATAGCTTGAGAAAGTAAAATCTTAAAAAAGAAGATAAAAGAACTTAGCAATAGCAGTTTGAGATCATTTGGTGTGGGACCAAAGCCCCAAACACCCCCATATCCTTGCAGGATTACTGTGTTACTGACATGTTTGCGTCCTCAGTGTGAGCCACTTACTGTTTATTAAGCATAATGTTGTCTTCTCACAGCAATTCTTGATGCAAGAAAGGTTAAATGCATACATTCTTTTTGTAGTTGAGAAAAGTGAGAGACAGATTTTCTCTAGCTTCTCCAAGATTAATCAGTAAGAATGGGAGCTAGGATTTGAACCCCGGTAGTCAGATCCCAGAGTTTATGCCTTTGCTATTATCTCCAACCCCCATGAGAGAATGGGCAGAACACAGGGAGGCAATATGATGTAGGGAGTGGTTAGACTACCTAGCTTCAGATCTCAGTTCTATTACGTTCTGATTTTTTAACTAATTTTAGTGCCCCATTTCCACACTTACAGATCTTAAAGTTGTTTGTGCTTCATCGTAAGAGTTGTTGGGAGAATTCAGCAAGACTTTGATGTAAACCACATTATGAAACATTTGCAGGAAAGTGTGAAAAGCATTTTATACCATCAAGTTAACCAACCATAGTCACAATTTTAGTGTTTTTCCTTTTTGTATATTCCTATATATTAAAAAAAGGTTTCCCTTATCTGCACATTTTTATATCTAGCTCTTTCTGGTTTGTCATTGTATGAAAAGCATTTTCATGTTATATACATTTTAGAATTATTTTTAGTGACCATGTATATAAACTAATGGATTTATCGATAAATATTTCACACACCCATTCTCTTTTTTTGGATATAGAGGTTGTTTCCAAGTTCTTATTTTAGGAATGGTGGTCAGATGAGCATCCTCCCTCTACTCTGCCTATATTTTAATCCCCCCCCCCTTCATATAGACTTCCAGAAGAGGAAACTGAGGGCCAAAGGATATTTTTATGGCTCTCTATACATACTGCCATATTGCCTACCAATTTCATATACCAATTACCAGCTCTAGATATTAACATGGTTTTATATTTTTGCCAATTGAACAAGTTACTAAAAGTTTGCCCAAACAAGTTGCCTTGTTTTAATATGAAAATTTTGGGTTACTCAGGAAGTTAAATATTTTCTCATATGTTTGCTTATTCATTACATTTCCTGTTTCATGAATTTTATTCCTATCCTCTTCACCTGGTGGTAAAAAGAGGGGGATGGGCACAGTGGTGGAGAGCAGGAGCTCTGGAGACATCTGGGGAATGAAATGTGGGCAGGTGCTGTTACCTTGCTGAGATTTTAGTTGCCATTTTGGGACATTTGGAAGACTTTATTTTTAGGAATTCAAACATTTTTTCCATGGTGATTTCTTTTCTAATTTACAGAACTTGCTGTACCTTTCCAGAGGTTTAATACTCAGTTCTAGTTTTCTTCTGGTTTGAAAATTATTTTAATATCTTTTAAAATTGATGACTTTTCCTGTTGTCTCTGCTTATTATGGTAACATCAGACATTCCTCAGGAATAAAATTTCTCACATTTGAAATTTTAACATTTGCACTGTATTTGTAGTACAACTAAATGTTCACAGGTGTATTGGGATAATGATGTTTAAATAATTTGTTAATGCCTTTACCTAAATTGCTTTTATTTAGAATTGGGTCAGAATTTATTAGCTATATTAACTAGTATTTGGCATGGTGATTTGTTAGGTTTTGGATATTATAAACAATTTTATTTCTTCAGAAGTAGTTGGTGAGACATTTATTTTTTATTCTTTTTCCTAAAGGTGAGTTTTATATAGGAATCTGTACCTCAAAAATCACATGGCATTGTGTACAGAGTGTCTAGGGAGTAATTAGGAGGGCAATCTGTTAAATCTTTTGCCTCAAGGCAAAACCATTAGGTGTGCTGTGTGTGTGTGTGTGTGTGTGTATGTGTGTATGAGCCTCAAGGGGTGTAAATAACCAAACCATTCATGTAATCACCAGTTTCCTTTCATTTAAAGGCATGTGTGGAACCTTTAATCTTGTGGGAGAATCAGAGGGAGTTGGCCTATTGAATCCACAGATTATTCTCCAAAACCTGAATATTTTGAGAAAGTGTATTTCAGAATTGACAAATTACTGGCTGAATATTAGGCATAAGAACTTTGTGAATTTCATTTTCCATTTTGGTGTGAACATCCTGAAGTTTTGTTATGATTTAAATGTCAACAGATCTCTTTTATGAACTCTTTTGTGTCTGCATAAAATATTTTTAAAAGATTTATTATTGATTTTTTTTTGGTAATTTATTAGAGATTAGGAGCAAATTACCATTTATGGATGGCAGAGATTTCTCACTGCCATAATAAGACCATCCTCAGAAATGAGCAGCATTCACTGTGTTTCTTATAGTACTTTTGGGGCATTATTGAAAGGAAGAACTTTTTCATAATACTATTGTGCATACATACTATTTAAACATGGGGAAATCTTTTCCGTCATAAAAAAAAAAATCATTCTTTCACACTGAGCCTTTCCATACCATTCCTTCTCTCAGTGACCTGTTCCCCCCCCCCTTCTTTTTCATAATCAAATTTCTTGAGAGTAATTATACCATATTTTTTCACCTCCCTCTTTATTATTCAAACTTCTGCACTCTGGTCTCTGCCCCATCACTCTTCTGTAGCTGGACCTGTTAAGGACACCAGTGTTAACTGATTGAAGTAGGCTTTCCTATGCTTTATCTTATTTGACAGCTCAGCAACACTCAACAAAGGTGACAACTTTTTCTTGAAACACGGGCTTTACTTGACTTTCATAAATCCAAGCTTTCTTATTTTTTCTCTTACCTCTCTGGTAACACAAGTCTTCTTTGTTGGGTTATCTTTTCTACCCACTTTTCTGGGCCCGTTTCTTACTTTAATCTACTCTCAAACTCCACATAGAAGCTTCAAATCTTTCCTTCTCCTGAGCTCCAGACTTCTGTAGTTCACTGTATATCTTTACTTGTTTGTCACACTTGTGACACAGACTTACCATTTTTCTTCCAAACCTGCCTTTCACTCTCTATTCCCTTGTCCTGTAACCAGGGTACCACTGCCTAATGAGTTATTCAAGCCAGAAAATCATCAGTGTGTTATCATTTCTACCACCTCAATATCTCTTCATTACTACTGCTACCCTTAAGTCCAACGATCATTGGTCTAGTTCAGTGGTCGGCAAACTGCGGCTCGGCAAACCGTGGCTTGTGAGGCACATGCGGCTCTTTGGCCCCTTGAGTGTGGCTCTTCCACAAAATACTGACTTCTGCGCATGGACCATGAAGTTTCAATCGCACTGTACGTGCGCGCCCGCACGCGGTATTTTGTGGAAGAGCCACACTCAAGAGGCCAAAGAGCCGCATATGGCTCGCAAGCCGCGGTTTGCCAACCACGGGTCTAGTTCATTGCAGTAACTTTTTGCTATCTTCCCTTGCCACACTTCAACTAACCCATCCTCTGTACTGTAAACAAATGATTTTTGAATATCAGTTGTGATCATGTTCCTTCCCTATTTAAAATTCTTTTGAAGGCAAACTTTTAAAATTTTTACTTACAAGGCTTCATGATTTGGCCCTGCCTACATCTTGAATCTCATATCTTGCTCCTCCATCCTTCAACAGAGAGGATGTTTCTCTTTTCGTATCTAAGATTTATAGCATTTAAATTATAAGATGTAGTAGAAATGAGTATTTGTTTTTAAGTATTGCTTATAAAAATGGTTCTTCAGTTTGTATTTTTTACTTATATGTAGGCAACCCAGTTTATGCATACATATTCAATGAGATAGTATAAGTTACATGTTTGTAAATTGTAAATGAAGTATGTCAAACTCGCAGCCTGCAGGCTGCATGCGGCCCACAAGGAATATTTTTGTGACCCAGCCAATATAACGGTATGTAAGACATGTTTTAATAAAAATTTTGTAATTTAATTTTTATGATATCCTGTTTTATATAATACTAGGAGCCCAGCGCCCGATTCAAAATTGCGTGGCGCTGTCCACCCTTGAGTCGCCGGTCCAGCTCTGCCTCTCTCTCCAGCACTTGAAGCAGCCTGGGCCGTTGCTGATCAGGCCCTCCCGCAGCACAGGTGCACGGAGGCCCCTACCGCCTGCCCCCGATGCTACGTGTGCAACCTCCTCCTATCCAGTCTACCCATTACGGTGTCCCGGTTAATTAACATATTTCTCTATTTTATATATATGGGTAATTAACAAACTACAACGTTTGCTAATGACTGATTACTATACTCGTGTTGCATTCATTTCCCTTATGCGCCTTATGTGCAGGCGCACCATTTCTCTCCACTAATACTAGGAGCGAATATTTTATGACGTTGCCACGTCATAGTCTTGTGCTGACTTGTTTGGTGTGAGCAACAGGAAATATTTTGCTTTTCGAGAACAAGAAAAATAGGTTTATTTGTGTTATGCTTATTAATTTGTGCAGTTATTCAGTGTCTGGTAAGTTAATGTTCAAGAAAAAATAATACTTTTTATTAAAATGTTCTGTTATTTCATGTTAATGATTACTCATTCATTTCAGCCCTTTGTATTCAGCATGTCTCTATGGAAATAAACCTACGTTTCTATGAAAATTGAAGCTTTTGTTTTTTTGCGGCCCATATAAACTTAAATCTTGTTTATTTGGCCCATGTTAGCCTTTGAGTTTAACATGCTTTTTGTAAATGTTAATGTAAAATACTGTTTCTACTTTTTGTTTCCATCCATCCATGTGAACTGAGAATGACATCTATTATACTCTAATGGGATTTCTATCAGAACTACACTCTGAATTTATTAATTTGGAGAAGAATTGACATTTTTTTAAAGAATATATTTTATTGATTTTTTACAGAGAGGAAGTGAGAGGGATAGAGAGTTAGAAACATCGATGAGAGAGAAACATCAATCAGCTTCCTCCTGCACACACCCCACTGGGGATGTGCCTGCAACCGGAATTGAACCCTGGGACCCTTCAGTTCGCAGGCCGATGCTCTATCCATTGAGTAAAACCAGTTAGGGCATCCATCATTTCTTTTGCTTCCATTTACATGGTGATAAAAGATACTATACACGTGGTAACAATTAGGTAGGAATTTTGGAGTAGAATGGACATGATTTTCCATTTTGGAGTATTATTGGAATAGGAAATTAGGAAACAGTCCATAAAACAAACCATTATGGTAGGAGTGATATATTCAGAAGAAAAGGTTGCTTAGAGCCTGGTGTAGATCATTTGTCTTTTTCAATTCTTTACTCCGATGTTTTTAGCTTCCATTTTAAGAAAGCATATGGTGACCATGGAATTATTTTCTGTTTCTATTTAATTTATGGGTAAACTCAGTGATTATGCTATTTTAACAGTGCTTCTGGCATTTATACATTTTTCATACAACCCTTTTGTCTATGAGCAAAGTTAATGCCAAACACTACTATTACCCATGAGGAAGAACATTCTTTGTGATTGGAAACATTTAATATGAAATTTGAATGCTCTAGCTTTGTCATGAATCAACACCATTCATACTCAGTGGAACAAAATTGCTGTTCAGGAATGTCCTGAAAAAGAAAAGTAATGAGAGGTGGGACCAGCCTTACAAGATTTTAGAAGATATTATTAAGCTACATTAATGACAGCTGTGATGAAGGTGTGTGTGCAGATATACAGTTAAATGGGGAAAAAAAAAAGAAGACTGGAAAGAGACCCCAAAATACACAGGACATAATAAAATTGGCATCTCAAATCAGTAAAATTGATTTAGTATAAATGGTGTTGGGATAACTGGGGAGCCATCTAAAAATAAAATAAAATTGAATCTATATACTTCTACCAGAATGAATTTTAAGTGGACCAACTTTAAATTTAAAAAACTAAGTCATAACAGAAATAGAGCTAAGTCATGGAGAAATTTTTTTATCATTTAGAATGGAGCTTTTTCCAAGTTTGATGTAAAACTCTGAAGTAATTAAAGAAAAGGATTTATAAATTAGACTTTATAAAAATAAAAAAGTTCCACCCTAGCTGGTTTGGCTCAGTGGATAGAGTGTCAGCCTGTGGACTGAAGGGTCCTTGGTTCGATTCTGGTCAAGGGCACATGCCGGGGTTGCTGGCTCAATCCCCAGTAGGGGGTGTGCAGGAGGCAGCTAATCATTGATTCTCTCTCATCATTGATGTTTCTATCTCTCTCTCTTCCTTCCTCTCAGAAATCAATGAAAATATATTTAAAAAATAAAAGTTTCTGCATATAAAAAAACCCCTAAAACAACCCACACAGGCAAAGTCAAAAGACAAGTTAAAAAAAATTTAACAACTCATCAAACATAATGGGCAAATTCCCTTAATGTATAAAAATTCAACAAGTCAAGAAAAAAACCCCAACAATTCAGTAGGAAATGTGCAAAGGATATCTATGGAAATTTCACAGAAATGAGATATAACTGGCTTTAAATCTAAAGGTGCTCACATTATAAGAGAAGTGCAAATTAAAACCACACCAGATGCCATTTTTAAAAATCCTATCACTTTGGTAAAAATAAAAATTTAACACATTTTGTTAGCCTGGGTGTGGAGATGGGCACTCATACGTTGCTGGTGGGAGTATAAACTGGGACAGTCTTTATAGAGCGTAATTTGACAGCATCTATTAGAATTATAATTTGTGGGGCCTCTTTGATTCAACAGTTCCAAATCCAGGAGTTTATCTTATGCTAAATAGAAATGAAGTAACTTAGTGAAGAATTGTTTATAGTAGCAAAATATTGGAAACAACCTAAATGTTCATTATGGAAGACTGGTTAAAAAATTATTGTCCATTCACATAATGGAATACTGTGCAGTTGTAAAAAAGGATGAGGAAACGGCTGATATGGAATGGTGTAGATCATTGATGGTGAACCCATGACATGCGGACTCATTTTTTTGGTTGATTTTTCTCTGTTAAATGGCATTTAAATATATAAAATAAATATCAAAAATATAAGTCTTTGTTTTACTATGGTTGCAAATATCAAAAAATTTCTATATGTGACACCGCTCCAGAGTTAAGTTAGGGTTTTTCAAAACGCTGACACGCTGAGCTCAAAAGGTTCGCCATCACTGGTGTAGATACTTGTTAAATGGCCCCCCCCCCCCAAAAAAAAATGTAGAATAGCGTGTCGTGCTGCCATTTGAGAAGAAAGGAGAATAAATATACAAGCATATGCTGCTCGTATTTTCATATAACATCTTTGGGAAGGATTCACAAGAAAGTGATAACCTTAAGTTGCTTTGAGAGAGGTGGGGGTAGGCATTCCCTTTAAAAAAAATGTAAAGTTTTAAACCAGCGGTTCTCAATCTGTGGGTCGCGACCCCTTTGGGGGTTGAACGACCCTTTCACAGGGGTTGCCTAAGACCATCTGAAAACACATATTGAATATAATTACATATTGTTTTTGTGATTAATCACTATGCTTTAATTATGTTCCATTTGTAACAATGAAAATACATCCTGCATATCAAATATTTACATTACGATTCATAACAGTAGCAAAATTACAGTTATGAGGTAGCAACGAAAATAATTTTATGGTTCGGGGTCACCACAACGTGAGGAACTGTATTAAAGGGCCGCGGCATTAGGAAGGTTGAGAACCACTGTTTTAAACCATAAAAATGAAAAAAAAAATAGAAAGGTAAAGAACAGTGTAGAAGTTAACAAAGTCTATATATTCAGTTTATAAATTCAGACATGTTTTTATTTCTTAGTGCAATTTCTTGGGCTAGACCTTGTGAAGGGAATTCTTTTTCTATCTTGGGAACAATTTTTTGGATTTGTGAAGTGTGTTTTATTGCTTCTCTTTCCTTTTAAATCTTTATTGGCTAAACGACTGCACAGAAGTAGACTGTCATCTTAAAATTGTAGGAATTTACTTGTGGTCAAGTAATCCATTGCCTTTTACAGTTTCATTTTTCCAGAGGGTCCTTTGACTAGCTTTGAGTTGATAGCTGTATGAAGACAAAGACTTTGATACCACAAAACACTGAAGCCCCCCACTTTTTTCGCTAGTACATGTCAGAAAAGCAGTTTTTTAAGGGATTTTAAACATTTCCATGGGCTTTTGACTTGTGACAGATGTCTTTCATGAGGGATAAATTATATTTGGACTCATCTTTTATAGAATATCAAGGGAAACAAAGCAGATGAATCTTCCTATATACAATGCCTTCCCAAGACAATAAACACCATTCTCCAAAAACTTTCTACACTGGTGATAGACTGAACATGAAGACATGCTTATCTGTAGCTTGACATTTTTAGCACGTCAAAGTCCTCGTATAGGTAGGAGATCCAGTTATTGCTATTCAAGAACAACTAAAAAGGACTATTAACAATGCAAATGCCAAGTTACATCTGATAGACAATAAAATGGTAAGCATATTTGTGTATTATTTAAGATGGGGGAAAATGGCTTTGCCTATTTTTTATTACTTTGAATAGCCTTGGAACTAATTT
>NW_006289813.1:5797061-5824377 GCF_000327345.1 Myotis davidii | reverse complement strand
CCCACCCCCCCCCCCCCATTTTGTGTGGTTTTAAATAATTCTTAGAGTTTGGACAATCAGCAGTATTTAAGTACTCTCTTGTAGTAGAGCTCTAGAAAATGTTCCTAACAATTAGCATCTATATAATGGTTTTTTCAGAGTATTTAAATCTAGTTTTTGAAAAATACTAGTACTTTAGTGTCCATTCACAGTTCTTAGGACTTCAAATCTTGACAAAACTGAGGATATTGAGTGTATTATTGCACCAGGGTCAGCATCCTCTGTATAGTCTGGGAGTCCTAGGTGTCAAGTCAGGATGTGGAAGTGCAGGAAATGCTGAGCCAGGTGGGATTGCCTTGCACACAGTAGGTATTCAAGAAATATTTGTTTATTGCAAAATGTTTACTGGAGCCCCAGGGAGATCATACTCCTGTGCATTGACCATTGAATCTTCTTAAGCAATGACTTTTGCTTTCTGGTTTTTGTGCCAGCAATTACCAACTCTTGGTTTGATTTGTCATTGCAAGCATGAACTCCTTCATGTGTTTGTGAACACTTAACTGTTCCTATAGCATGTAATAGATATACTTGTAGAATGAATCATTCTAGGACTTTTAAAAAATACCATTGCATATTTTTTTAAAAAAGTGAAAATTATCTCCAAATAGTTCTTTTGAGTTTGACAAAATTGAACTTACTTAAAGTAAGCTACATGTGTCTTGCACAGAGAACACAAAGTAACTAACATTGTGATACATGTCATGTCTTCATCTTAAAAGATGAGGAAGGCACACACATGCCTCAGTGGTGAGCAGTTGTCTGCATTTTATTTTGTTCTTGTCTGTGACATGTGGTCTCTTGCCTGTGGAAAACTGGCATGCAGTGTATTACCTCTTTGATCATTGGAGTGATATATTTTTCCCTGTTGTTCACCTGGAATTCCATATAGTCCAACTTTTGAATGCCACGAGAAGGGCTTTTTCTCTTTAGCAATTGAGACATTTCTGCATGTGGAGTGAATAGATCCACTCCATAACTGTATTATGTAGTTTACTGTGTGGTTAAATGTAATGCAAACCATTCAAAACTGATGTACTAGGGCCTTTCATGTAATAGTGGCATGTGGATATCTTTCTTCATATAACAGATGAAGTTGGTTGTAGCTAACATGTTATATGAATAAAGGTCCACTTGCTAATCTTTTTGTTCTTTGTTGAGGGATAGAAAGTAGAGTGATACAGATATGCTAGGAAAATGAGAATTGGAATGCAGGCCAAAAATTTGTCAGAGATGACTGCAGCCAAGACTAAGTGGCATCATGTTCATCTGATAGACAAGTGTGGCTGCTAGTGGTTGGTCCTCTGTGCTCTTGTATGCACATTCCCCCCCTCTCTACACATAGCTATCAGTCATTTGGTGACAAAATAGCCAGAATACACATCTTTGCTATTTTGGAGCAGAAAGAGATAATCCTTTCCAGTTCAACTTTTCTCTGATATTTTTGCAAAGGAATTATGTGAGTACCCTACTGCCCTTGCTTTTGACACTTACATCAATATTAATCATTTCAGGAGATGCATTTATGATTAGGTATTTGCTTATAGTTCCTGGACAATCATTGACAAAATTAACTGGACTCTGGTGGAGCCATTTCTTTCTTTCTTTCTTTTTTTTTTTTTTGCAATTTTTTCAGTTTCCCAAAAGTGCTATACCATAACCAATAAAGTCCTGATGTCTTCTTTGTAGACAGAAATTTTGTGTTTGGGGTGAGTGAGGAGGTGGGTAAGAAATTAAGGGAGCTAATTTTCAATGAATTCAAAGACAGGATATCTAAAAAGTTAGGAAATGTAAGCTAGACTTATTTTTAAGCAGCATGTTAGATTTACTTTAAAATAAGATGCTCAATATAATTTTATTTAACCTCCAAACATCTTTCCAGGTGAAGTTATTCTAAATTCAAAGCAATGGACCTATTTCTTAATCTGAAGGAAGTATAGTAAAGATAGTATGTCTAAAAAATCTGGATACAGAGAAAATAATGTGCCTATTGATTGAGCATATTACTTGAAAATGCAGCTTACAAACTATTTAAAAATAAGTTTATTCTGTTTTGTTTTTAAGTTCCCACACCCGTGTTTTGTTTCTATTTATGATTTAAGTTTTAGGCATAGTGCTAAAATAACTACAGTCATCAGAAAGACTAGGCAGTTGACAAGAAGCAGTTTCTTCCCCACTAGGTCAAAGATCAGGGCAGCGTGGAGCTACATCTTCAACTTAGGGAGGTGGGAGAAGAATAAAAAGCAGATGATGGAAGTGGAGGATGGTGGATGACTGGCTTTCTTTTTATTCCAGTAGCTGGCTGTAGTCATAATTGAAATCTTGATCTTGTTTTGAGTGAATGAAGACCTGGAAAGGTTGATGACTCTAGCATAACAGTATTATTTTAACAGTTTTTATTTTTTGTTGTTGTTACTCTTCACCCGAGGATATTTTTCCACTGGTTCTTAGAGAGAGTGGAAGGGAGGGGGAGACACACAGAGAGAAACATCGATGGGAGAGAGACACATTAATTGGTTGCCTCCTGCATGCCCCCCAACTGGGGCCAGGGATCAAGCCTGCAACCAAGATAAATGCCCTTGACCAGAATCGAACCCAGGACCCTTCAGTCTGAAGGCCAATGCTCCTTCCACTGAGCCAAACTGGCTAACAGTTCTTATTTTAATCTGATACCTAATGATATATACAGAATAAATTCTTATACATGCTACTATCTTTTGGGATTGGTTTAAGTAATACATCATCTTAGTTAGAAAAATGAAAAAATGATGCTAGAGGTGGTAATATTTCTGAGGAAAATTACTTAAAAAAGATTTGCCAGGTAAGGATCAGGCTTACAGTGTTAATGTGTTGCTCTCCTTACTAAAACAGAAATCTCTGATCTTTATTGATATCTCTCCCAAATTGATGAAACATTTTTAGAACAAGTATAGTGGTGAAAAGGTACGTAGCTCTGTGAGCCTGGGCTGGGAGGAAGGAAGGTTCAAAAAAG
This sequence comes from Myotis davidii, assembly GCF_000327345.1. Classification (NCBI taxonomy): domain Eukaryota; kingdom Metazoa; phylum Chordata; class Mammalia; order Chiroptera; family Vespertilionidae; genus Myotis; species Myotis davidii. The sequence goes on along the minus strand of NW_006289813.1, from coordinate 5,821,349 downwards.
GTAAAAGAATAGTGCACCCTCACAAAACCTTATGAATAGTTGCTTTAATAGTTATATTTGAATCTTAATTCACGAGATTACACAGTTTAGAAAATGTTAAGATTGACAGGTGGCCAGGTTGTTGGGCATTGTTTATTTGCTGGAGTGGCTAACTTAACGTGCGATGTTGTAACCTCTGTGTCCCCAGAGCTGCTTAAATGAACATTAGATCAATTGAGCCACATGTAAATGCTTTGTTTTCATATTTTTAACACTTTAGCCCTCTACTTTGGATAAATCTTATGAGGAAAATCCTGGATGAATAGGGTTTGACTGGGTGGTCTGTGCAAGCCCCCTCCATCTCTAAGATGAGTACAGTCTCCCATCCCAATGGTAGAACGCTAGGGACATGGCATGACCCATCTACTGGTTAGTGATGGTTGGTATATTCTGTTGAAGAAGGCAGTTATATATTTTGAGAAAGATATTTCATCAAAAGTGGTAAAAATAGAGGCATTTTGGTGTTTGAAGTAGCTCTCCTAAGTCAGTGTGTGCTGCGGGTTGTCAAGGGAAATGCTCAGTTCCCTTTTGAGTTTCAAACCACATTTATAGATGCCCACAATGAATTACTTCAGGGCACCATGGTGATGAGAAAAATGATAAAAGATATCATGATTTGATGGAAAGAACACTTTCCTTGTTGTTAAACTTTGGGTTGGTTGGTTTCTGATTCTAGCACTTACTCTCTTTGTGACCTGGGCAAGTTATTTAACTTCTCTGGGTTTTTGATACATTCATTGAGATAATTTATGTCTAGTGTCTAGGCCAGTGCTTAGCGGTTTATCTACATTAAGGACCCTTTTCTCCTTCATTGTTTCATGGTGGAATGCATATATATTCTGTACAGCACATACTGTCTCACATAAGTAGTTTAGTTGGCTCCATCAATCTACCTGATCTCAGTTCTTTTGTGATCCTGCTCTCAGCCCCTGGGCCCCATGGTCAGAGGGGTGTGCATAACCCTGCTAGCTATGGTTATCATGCCCAGTTACCAGGGTTTTACGGAGTAGCTAACCTGGCTCTCAGTGTCTTTTGAATAGTAGCAGATACCGCAGACTGCTCATGCCTGGTCTGATGTAATTTATTGCAGAGGTGGGGGTTTGCACTCATGTTCAGGAAAGAGCGAGCCTCCTGATACAAAGGGTGGGGAACCTTTTTTTTTGCAAAGGGCCATTTGGATATTTATAACATCATTCACTTAATATAATTCATTTAATATAAGTTTATGTTGCTCTTAGATTTATTGAAGTTCAGGTCAGGCAGGACCAGACCAAATGATTTCATGGGTCTTATATGGCTTTCAGGCCGGACAGTCCCCATCCCTTGTGATAGCTACACGGAGTGGTGGTCATGATGGGCATAGGACATATTGGGAACAGTGGCACTGTTGACCAGCAATTGAATGCCACTAAAGATGGGGAAATCTTAAGCTAAGGATGGGAAATATTTGTGGCCTCGTCTGCATTTGGCTTTATAAATTGCACACTAATTGAGAACACATTTTTCTGCTTTGAAGTCATGAAAGCTCTCCTGCCTACATTCCAGATTGATGTCTATCTGCCTTGAGCTTGTTGTTTGTTTAAAGTACATACTACATCACGGAAACACAGACCTCTTAGAAACCTTTGGTTTGTCCCCAGTGCATCAGTGGACATTTCTCTTCCTGCTTCTGAGTGACTTTGCCTTTGTCTTTGTGCCTTGGCAGGTTTGTTTGTTTGCTCTTTAAACAGGAATTAATACTTTCTTCAGCTGAGCTATTGCCTTTTTTTTTTTTCTTTTTTTACAGGGATTGGTGATTGTAAAGCTTTTTTTTCAGCAGGTGTGGAGCAGTGAATAGTCTTTTTAATTTCATTTTTCATTTACATTTTTTATAACCTCTTCAACAACAAATGGTGAAACTCCATGTTCATATTCTTTTTCAGTCAATTGTTAATGGTTTTTCCATACTTCCCAGCTGCTTATCATGGGCACAGCTGACAAAACCAGAAGAGCCTTTCCAGTAAGGTGAGCTGAGCTGGCTTTTGAGTACAAAAGGCTTTGGTATAGAATTAGGGCTTTGAGAAAGGGAACAAATGTAAAGGCAGCTGGAAACTTGAGTGTTGCTAATCAGGAATATATTTCGCGATTCTGAAGTTCCCAAGAAGCATATACTTAAGCAAAATAATACAACAACTTGTGAATGAAGAGATTTTCCTGTTTTAAAATCCCTTTGTGTGAATTTATAAAAATGTTTTTAATATTTTTCACTATCTTTCTCAAAGAACATTACTAACTCTCATTTTTTAAAATATTTTTGCATCCCAACAAAATTATTTACTTTTGAGGCTCTTTACCCATTTGCTCTTGCCAAATGCCCTGTATCCAATTCAGTTATTATGGCTGATCCCTTTATCTTTAATTGCTAAGACTCTTTTCACTGGATCATTTGCTTTTATTGTTTTATTTATGACATCAATAATGAGTACTACATGAGTTCAAAGGGGTTTGTTCTGACTATTGAGAATTTACTTCTCTGCTGGTAGTTGCTTGTGTCTGAAAATAGGTTTCTACAGTAGATTGGCCATCTGCTTTTGGGAAAATATACACTTTCCCTGAATCAACAAATGGGTAATATCAGTAATAAGGTACAGTAAATCTGCTACTTCCAGAAAACAGTATATTTACATAAGTTTCCTGAAAACCAGGATTGTGCCCATTTCATGTTCTCCTCCATGCCTCATGCTGGAGAAACTTATAATTATTTTCATTAATATTCCTGTGTTATTAAAAAGTAATGGAATATTTTAAATGTAGGAAATAGAGAAAAAAGGTAACACTTTTGAGATGCAAATGTAGAAGTTATAATAGGACAGTGCTTTTTAATTAATTGGGTGCTGGTAACAGACTATACTCAGAACTGTAAGGCAAAAGCACTTTGCATGTTGAACACTCCACAGGTATATTTAAGGTTAGTTTGAGTTAATAGTCTGTCAAAGCTAACTGAAAAACAAAAGGAAAACACCTTCCAAATCATCTCTCCCTTTCCTTTTGAAAGATGGAAGAGGGAACAGTTTAAATTTCAAAACTATGCTTGATTAGCACAACTTCTTAGAAAACCAGTTAGCTGGAAGATCCCAATATACCAAAATAGTTAAGATGTAAGAAACATTTTGGACTTAAACTGTCTTTTCAAATTGGGAAATATTTGGAATTCTTTAGAGGTGACATTTTTGTTCTATGACAGGTTCAGTTGAAATGCTCCTGGTAAACCTGGATGATGATGGTGATGATGTAGATGATGGTGATGATGTAATAATAGTAGTAGTCATTACTGTTGCAGTAAGTGCTACATACTGTTGTTCTAAGAGCTTTACATATATTAATTTAAGTTAGGAGATACCTAAGTAACTTGCCCATGGTCACACAGCTGGTAAGTGGTAGAACTAGAATTTGAGCCCATACAGTGACAAAAAAAAAAAAAAAATCTGTGCTCGTAACCACATCACTGTGTAGGCTTTAAGTTTTCTTGGGTTAGAATTGTGACTTCAGGTATTTTGCTACTAGGACATCTTAAAATGGAAATCTATAGTGTTTACATGGAAGTAGGAATACTTGTGAAGTTGACAGTTTTATAATTGAAGTTGGGAAATTCTGAATTTGATTATTCTTTAGTCATAAAAAAGACTGCCTTTAACCTGTCTTTCAAATCACTTAGGTCATTGTTTCTTTATTCTTTTTCACTTAAAGATTCATAAATGCATTTTGGCTTCCTGGGACACTTGTCCCCAAACTCATTTAGGGGGGAGAAATGAGAGAAGAGACAAAAAAGATGAGTTACCATCTGTCTGTGAACTGAAGGTCTGCTCTCCTGCCCTTGAGGCACTTTCTGTGGCTCCTGCTCCGGAAAGCGCCACCTAGTGGAGTTTATCCCTTTAGGAAGGCCTTCCTCACCTGATATTTGTTGTGGTGCCACACTTGTATATTGAAGTGGAAGAATACTTTTCTTAAAGCTTTAAGAACTCTGCAACTTAACGGAGAAGATAGGGAAATGATAAAGGTTGCAGTGATTCAAAAACTAAATGTATTTGGAAACTATCTCGTGGAGGGGGGGAAAGCCACTTATAAGAGTTTCAGAATACAGTTTTGACAGATTTAAATCATTCTGTTTATGTTTGCTCTGTGTTTGTGTTGGTCTTACATGCAATCATTAGAAGTTATAGCAGGCCACAGTTATATCTTGATGAGGACATGCTGGGCTGACAATAGTTTCTTAGCCATGTGCATTATATGCACTAACCTTGATGCAAAAAAGAGTGCCTATGGTTTTTTTTATCTGGAAACCAACAAAGCATTCCTTTGGCCAATCTGGGGAATTTCTGTAATAAGAACATGCCATTAATGAAATTTCTTGTAGGCATCTACAGCATGAGGCAGAGTTCCTCCCTCCCTCCTTCCCTCCCTCCCTGCTTTCTTTCCTTTCCTTTCTTATTTGTTACCAAGTCCCCTTTCTTCTTCATATCCTATCTCCTTTCCTTGACTCTTTGCTGACCAGTCTGTCTGGCAGTCTGCCTATCTACCTGTAATATGCCCTGTGTTCTCAAAAGAATTCAAGGGCAGCCTGTCTGCCATAATGAAGATAGTATAACATTTTAGATTTATTTTTACCACATTTATTTTTAAAAGATCTTTTTAAAAATACAACTTCATTATGACTAAGAAAGTTACTATAATTAACATGTTTCCTATCTTTTTTTTACATTTTAAAAATGTTTTTATTGATTTTTAGAGAGGAAGAGAGAGAGAGAGAGAGAGAGAGAGAGAGAGAGAGAGAGAGAGAAACATTGGTGAAAGAGAAACATCAACATCCATTGGCTGCCTCCTGCATGCCTCCTGCTAGGGATTGAGCCTGCAACCCAGGCATGCAACTATGATCTCTTGGTTCATGGGTTGACACTCAACCACTGAGCCACACTGGCAGGGCAATGTTTCTTATCCTTTTATGTCTTATTTTATAAGGAGGAAATTACTAGAATTCAGAAATAATGTGACTAACATTGTGCCCAAATCACAATTTTTTTTAGCTCAAATACCATGTTTCACCTCCCCCCTTATTAACCTGAGCTTAAGAGAAGGTTAATATTTTTTATGTTTTTCAAAATTTTTTTCTATGTGAAATGTCCTATTCCCTTTGTGCTTCTTCTTTCCCGTTTGTCTTTGCCCCTTGCTTTATTGAGCCCATACAGCATTGTCAGTTGGGTAGCAATCTCAAAAATAGTATTTTCAAAACTGCTTGGGCCAAAACTCCTTTTGCAGTCCAGTAGGCTTTTTATAGGGCTACCTCCATTTTGCATGCATTTTTCTTCAAGATTGTATTTTTTTCCCCAATGTTTGACATGCCACTGTAGGTTTTTTCCCCATTTTTTATTGTTGACAGTATTAAAATTGTCCCCCATCCCTGTCCCTTTGCCTGGCCTCACCCCAGGCCTTCATTACACTATTGTCTGTGTCTCTGGGCTATGCATGTCCTTACTAATTAAAGGCTAAGTAGTCACGCCCTCACATGTGATGCCCTCATGCCATCACAAGATGGCTGCGCACATAGCAGAGGTGGGGTTTCCATGGCCCCAGCGGCTGCTCCGCTTGGCTTCTTCCAGGGCTCCCGTGGCCCCGTGCCCGCCGTGGAGGCAGGACCCCCGGCTCCGGCCTACCTCTTTGGGGCAATCCATTGAGGAGCCCCAGATGGGTGGGAGGGGCCTACCTCTTTGGGGCGATCAATCGCGGGGCTCCTGCACTGTGAGAGGGCATAGGCCAGGCTGGGGAACCCCCCTCAAGTGCATGAATTTCGTGCACCGGGCCTCTAGTATGCATATAAATTCTGTGGTTAATCTCTTCCAACAGGAAGAGATTACCCCATTTCCTCTTCCCCTCCCCCTCTGAGATCTGTCAGTCTGTTCCATGCATCCATGTCTCTGGACCTATTTTGTCATTTTATTTGTTCATTAGATTCCACATAGGTGAGATAATGTGATATTTGCCCTTCTCTGACTGGCTTTTTTCGCTTAGCACAATAATCTCCAGGTCCATCCATACTGTTTCAAAGGGTGAAAAAATCCTTTTTATGGCTGAATAGTATTCCATTGTGTAAATGTATCACTGCTTTTTTATCCACTCATCTACTGGTGGGTACTTGGGCTGTTTCCAGATGTTAGCTATTGTAAATAATGTTGCTATGAACATAGGGGTGCATATATTCTTTCTGATTGGTGTTTCGGGATTCTTAGGATACATTCCTAGAAGTGGGATCACTGGGTCAAACGGCAGTTCATTTTTAGTTTTTTGAGGAAACTCCATACTGTTTTCCAGAGTGGCTGCACCAGTTTGCATTCCCACCAGCAGTGCACAAGGGTTCCCTTTTCCCCATATCCTTGCCAGCACTTATTTGTTGATTTATTGTTGGTAGCCACTATGTTTTAACATTGAAAATTTGATGATATACTTCTTCCAGATAGATCTAAGAAACTATTTGAAATTGATAGGTGACTGGAGCTATATGTAAGATATCCTTGTGTTACAAGTATTCTAGCTTTCAAATTGTATTTTCTAGTTGTATTGATAAATTTGCAATGATAAATCTATATATTCTTTTCTTATTTCTCTATTATAGCTGATGGATGGAAGTTAACACGTGGTGGTTGCATGTAGGCTAGCTACATACAAACACCTACCTGCCCTTTTCTCCCCTTTATCTAAAACGGTGTTTGAGATGTATATGCTTATGCTGGAGTGTATTTTTCAAAAGCGTTTTTTTCTCCTATGAAAAATCTATGCCTCTATAGGGAATTCAGACAATATAGAAAACTGTGAAGAAGCAAAAATCAGTGGTTAACAGTTTGGTAATGCAGAGGGATCACTGTCAACAGTTTGGTAATACGCCCGCATATACCCCTGTTATGAGCATACATATACTAGTATGTGTATTCTTGTTATGAAGTTGTATAACACATGCCATTTACCAACCTTTATTTTTTTTTACTTAATACTTTTTTTGACTACCTTCCCATATTAACAGATAGGATTTTTAAAAATGGCTGAATTGTGGCCTTGGCTGGGTGACTTGATTGGAGCATCATCCCCTACACCAAAGGGTTGTGGGTTCGATTTCAGGTCAAGCACACACCTCGTTTGCATGTTTGATATCCACTCTTGTTCTTGAGTCGACTGATCTATGTTTCTCTTTCACATCAATGTTTCTCTCCCTCTCTTAAAAAGTCAATTAAAAAAATACACAGCATATCCTTACGCAAATTGTGTTCCATTTTATGTGTATATCACAATCTGTTTCTTTTTTTCTTGTCTTTTTTTTGTTGTTGTTAATTCTCACCCGAAGATATTTTTTCCAGTGATTTTTTGAGAGAGTGGAAGGGAGGGAGGGGAAGAGAGAGAGATAGAGATATGAGAGAAACACATTGATTGATTGCCTCCTGCTTGCACCCCAATGGGGTGCGGGAATCAACCTATAACCCAGGTACTCATCCTTGATTGGGAATTGAACCTGAGACCCTTCAGGCCAACACTCTAACCATTGAGCACACCAGCCAGGGACTGTTTCCCTTTTTAATAGGTATTTAGTTTTCACTGTTGTGAATAATGCTACATTAAAAATAATCAGTTATTCATCTTGCCCACCTATATTTTGGAGGCAAATTTCTCTAAGTGGAATTACTAATATAATTTTATTTTAAATGGAATTATATTTTAGCTATGACAGTATGTTAAGAAACGTATAATTTTGTATGGTCAGCATTTCCAGAAAGTTGATGAGGTTTGTGTCGTGTAAGACTCCCTCCACGTTCTGCGTGGAGTAGGGTTCGGTATCTGAAAGAGGAGCCGCACAACAAATGAGAGAAAAGACACGAGATAATTTGGCAATATTGGGGGACCAGGCAGCAAGTCCCGAAGGACTTCCTCTCATGCTCAGGCCTACCACTGTCTGGACAAACAGGTGGCACCTAGCTGACCTCTGCTAGGGCTTCAAAGGCACCCAGCCTTGGTGGGGGGTGTGGGGGGTGGGGGGAGGAGTTCTCTGTCTATGTTTATCAGATAGTGAAGGGAATAAACAGTTTCCCACAGTTTGCCCCTTTAAGAATCTGCACTGCTCTTTTAGATTAAATATCTATATAACTATCTATATCTATGTCTGTGTCTATATAGTCAAAATGGTCTAGATTGCTGGACCTTGGGGTTTTTGGGTCTGTTCTTTAATAGCTTTTTGTCTTCTTATAAAACTCTTTTCTCAGATGTGCTTTTCTCAATCTGTAGAGAGCTTGGAAACAAGATAACAGTCCTTGTTATAGGATCTATAAAATAGAAGCAAGCAACCCCCTGAGTCAAAATTTGTGGAGTGTTCTAGTTATAGGGGTAGGATAGAGAAGTTATTGGCTGGTTGAATTTAGGATAGGTAAGGACTTTTTGTTTGGGGGCTGCTATTTTATGTCAATGTTCTGCTGGATTAAATAATTTCTACTACAAAGCAGCAGTTTATTGCTAAATGTAGGAGACAAGGCCATATAAATTGAGATAAAAGGCAGTTTTTATGATTAAAAACTTTCCCTCCTTCAGGTTGGTGGAATTACTGTTGGAGTGTCTGCCTGTCTACCCTTTCTCCACCTGGTATAGCCCATCTGTAGAGTTCTTTCTTGGGGAATGTGTTCTTGTCTCTGAGCATGCTCCATGGGGGGCTAGCTCATGCAGTGTCTTTTCCATGGCTATTTCTTCGAAGGAGTCAGCCCCAGCCTGACTGCTTGTGCCCTGGCAGGCCCTGCATGGGAAGAGTTCCCTGGGAAAACAACTGAGCCCTGGCCTGCTGAGCACTACTGGCCCTCCCTCCATTATTGACTATTTGATTTGGGTATGCAGAGCTGCGTCAGAGCCCTTCCCCATCTTCTTGGAGCTCACCTGGTGGAAAAATAAGAGGGCCTCAAGGCATGTAACTTGACAGTGTACCAAGTATCCTCTGTTTTTATTTTTATTTTTATTTTTTTGGTGAGGGGGGAGTTATAATTTTTTTTTCTGGGGAATCTGTGAAGGCTTCTGGAAGAGAAGGGGAAACTTGGAAACCAGTGGTGGGAAATGATAGGAGTTGGCCAGGCAAATACTGTTAGTAGGGGGGAAATGGTTGGCTGAGAGGAGAGACTGGAAATACATTCTAGGCCTCATGAAGCTCCTGCGAAAGTGAAAGTGTGAAGGTAGGAACCATTACCTCCCCTTTGTGATTCAGATTCTTCACAGCTTCCATAGCTGGCGCTAAGTGTTGAGGAGGGTGGTAATAGAAGAGATGATAGAGGCAGGCCAGACCATAGTGGATCTTGCCTACCATGATGCAGAGCAGGACTTGATCCTCTAGATTTTAGAGATAGTGAGACATCATCATAAGCCTTGTGTTTTGATTCATGGACACAGTTATGAGGAGCCAAATGAAAGCCATTATACTCATTTCATGGAGTGATAAAATCCCATTTATAAGTTAGGGATGTGCTAAACATTAGTACCAGAAGGAGTACATTTATAATGTGACTCATCCCTTCATCAAAACTCTCATGGCCTGTCAGATGAACAAGAAAGACTACTTTTATAAAGGGGGCACCATTTCAGACAGGTGGTATACATTGCTCAGTGCTGAGAAAACTTCTCTGCAGAGTCCAGTCTGGTGAAGGGATACAGATGTAGGGGATGACACAGGGTGTGTTCTTGCAGTCTTGCCTGACAGCGCAACACAGGACATATGACAGGCTATGCAAAGATTAAGAGCAGTCATTGTACAGGGCAAAAAAGACTGTGGCTGTGCATTGATTCCTTTACCCCCATTCATACCTGCCCACGTATATGGATCTGTCATGGTGTCATCTTTGAATGCTGAATTAAGCAATATCAGAGTTAAGATAAAAATCAGCTAATTGATTAAATGAGCACAGGGCTAGACACATGTTGATAACTCAGTAAATACGTAATTGGTTTTTTAAAAAACGCCAACTTTAAAACAAAATGAATTTCAAAAATTGAGGCACTTGGTTAAAAAAAATCTGTATTTTTAAAATGTATTCGAAGAGCTTAAGATTTAGAATTAAAATGTTCTCTGATAACTTATTTCCCTATAAATTATTTAGATGGGATAAAGAAAATGGCTTTACGTCCTAGCTGGCTTTGCTCAGTGGATAGAACGTCGTCGGCCTGTGGACTGAAGGGTCCCGGGCTTGATTCTGGCCAAGGGCACATGCCTGGGTTGCGGGCTCGATCCCCGGTGGGGGGTGTGCAGGAGGCAGCCGATCAATGATTCTCTCTCATCATTGATGTTTCTGTCTCTCTCTCCTTCTCCTTTCATCTCTGAAATCAATAAAGAAATATATTAAAAAAAGAGAAAGAAAGTAAATAGCTTTACTCCATGGGGTTCAGTGAGCTGTGGACTTGAATGTTTTATTAAGCTTTACATATTTTTTTGAGGGGTAGGTGTTGGCTTAAGGCATTCTAAATTAGTCTGGAATATTTGTGCTTCTTTATAAGTCTACCACATACACGGAGATGAGAAAATACAGTCTGTTATTTGGAGGCAGACAGGATTTGGGGCAGGGTGGACCAGAGAGCTGAGCTTCCACTTGGGTTTTCACTGATGTCTTATCTCTGTCACTCTCATCTTCTTTTGCAAAATTATCACAATAACACTTAACCCTCCTGACCTTATAAGGTTTATTGTGAGAATTGAGTGTTTTCATTCAAATTTGAATGAAGCATTTTATTTAGCTTGCAAAATGCTGTACCCAAACATATTTTTAATTTCAATCAAATTAGCCTGATTTAGTCTTGCTAGGACGTCACTTTTCAATTCCCTATTAGGGCACATGCCTGGGTTGTGGGCTTGATCCCCTGTAGGGGCTATGCAGGAGGCAGCCTATCCATGTTTCTCTATCCCTCTTCCTTCCTCTCTCTAAAATAAAAAAAAATAAAAAAATATATGTATTTTAAAAAACATTAGCCTAGTTTAAATAGTTTAAAGAAAAGGAAAAAAATCTACATATACAAGTAAAGTAATGGGAAATTTTTGAACTTAACTTTTTTTTTTAAACATATTTTGAATTTTTACAGAGAAGAAGGGAGAGAGATAGAGAGTGAGAAACATCGATGAGAGAGAAACATTGATCAGCTGCCTCCTGCACATCTCCCACTGGAGATGTGCCCGCAACCCAGGTACATGCCTTTGACCGGAATCGAACCTGGGACCCCCCAGTCCGCAGGCCGACGCTCCATCCACCGAGCCAAACCGGTTTCGGCTGAACTTAACTTTTTGTTTAAAATTTTTATTTGCTGCTGAATAAAAATATTCAGGAAACACTTTATGTTGGTTTCTTTTTTTTGAGAGGGGAGGGCTTAAACGAATTATCCTTACAATGTGTTCCAGATATTAAATATTCCTTATTAAATTTTTGAACTGGAGATAGTTAACTTCTTGTGAGCATTATAAATATAATACTAACAAATTTATCCTTTATAGTTTAAAAATTATTACTTATAGTTTAGGGAGCTGCTTCTTAAGAGGTTAATGATGTGTAGTTGCATCAATTTATATGACTTTCTTTTAGTTTGACAAAGAAGCTTTAGCATAGATGTTTCCAAAATAATATCACTGCCCAAATGTCCTATTAGCCAAGCATCTTATAAATCAGCAAGACCAGTCCCATCTGTTCCTGCTGTCGATTCTTTTGTCCTCTTCCTTCCCCCTCTTCCCAACTAAGTGCATATATGTATGCTTAAGAAGTACTCAGGTTGATACCCACCCCAGCTCCACAGGTAAAAGGAGAGATTGGAAAAACATATCAGAAGTCTTTTAAAGTTGGGACAAAATTCAAGGAGCTATCTCCTATCATTTGTCACTTTTAAAATATCACATGCACATGCACATCCGAGTTACGGTAGCAGTTAGTAGATATTTCTGTGTTGGAGATGCTCGTCAGTGTAAAGTAGTAAGCAGTAATAGAGCACTCACTCTGTAGAATTAAAGGACCTTTATTTGTGAGGACTAGAAAAGATGACTAACAATTATAAGTACTTTTGGGGGAATGGAGGATTTACTGGTGAGAATGATTTTGAAATGTATCTGTATGTAAATGAAATTTTAATATAATTATTAGTTACAATAGAACTTTAAAACTGTAGTGGACTTTGTTGTTATGTCACTCGTTATCATTGGAATTTTGCTTTGCTTACATTTGGCTCCCAATCTATATAAAACCTTAATCACCTGAAGTAAAAATTTGAACTTTTGCGTTATGGATTCTAGGAGCAGTATAGAGATGAAATCCCCAGTGATTCCATTTTTTAAAAAAATATAGGAAATACTATGTCTAGAAGTTCTCCAAATGAAGGTGCTTTTAATGATTAACTTTCTGCAAAGAACAAAATAATGTATAGTTTCTAGATTACATTGCTCTAGGAGTACATTTAGAAATTGGAACTCTAATAGGATTCAATTTTATTAAATACATAATGTTTTGCATCTTAAAAAGGTTATCCAGTTACACCCAAGTTAGGAAATTTAAAGTTATTTTTCTCACAATAACTGTTACTTTGTCCCAATGTGCAGATTTAAAATTTGCATTCTTGGGCATAATGTCTAATTTTTTTTGACTTTTTTTCCCCATCACCATTTATCCTCCCTATTTACCCTTTCACTCATAATGTCTAATTTTTACATACATACTTGAGTCTAGTATCTGAATGAGAGAAATTAACTATTTTTGTATATTTCTTAATTGAGTAACATTCATTAATAATGACTTGAACATATACTGTGTGATAGGCCCTGGGGATATGGAAATGGGATATCTGAGATATCATGTGAAACTGTGGTCCCATGATAAAATTAAGGGAATTATTGTGCATTGTACTAGGAATAATGTCCTGTTTATAAATGAGATCATTTGCCAAGTTTACACATCTGATTTAGAAAAAACAAAGATTTCAAACTTAATGTCTTTGGTATCTTTTTGAGGCAACTCTTCCTAGTCCTTGAAGACTGTCTTGAAACCATCAGCAGCAGGCCTTATTTAAAAACCTCCAATTACGGCAGTAATTTTAGACTGAGTGACTATTCACTGGGGCACAGTTTTCATATTACCAAATATATTTTAGGGTTCAGATCTCTTTTTAGGCTGTTAAAACTATGGTATTGTTTAGAAAAATAAATCAAAAATAGCCTAGCAGTGATGGTGAACCTATGACACACGTGTCAGAGATGACACGCGAACTCATTTTTTTGGTTGATTTTTCTTTGTTAAATGGCATTTAAATATATAAAATAAATATCAAAAATATAAGTCTTTGTTTTACTATGGTTGCAAGTATCAAAAAATTTCTATATGTGACACGGCACTAGAGTTAAGTTAGGGTTTTTTAAAATGCTGACACGCCGAGCTCAAAAGGTTCGCCATCACTGGCCTAGGGTTTCTAAGCCATGTGACATTGGTCAGTCCTATTCCTGTTGTTATAGAGCAGAGAGCCATTGTAAACAGGACAATTCTAATCCATATGTAGCTGGCAGCTTCAGTCTTTCACAGACTAACATAAGCCCACTGCGAGTCTCTTAGTTCCCTTAGTTCCCCATGGGTGTGTGGTCACATGGAGGCCAGAGGAGGAGGAGCCAGACAAAAGGACTGCTTTGTCTCCAGACTTAGAAAGTATACTTGGAAAAGAAAAGAGAATCTTTTGAATAAAATCAGAAGGGAAAATGCATGCAAACAAGATTCTGGAATTGTACAAAAATTTGTATTCAGATTCTTTCTTGGGAATTGAACACTTATTTTGGCCAGTGCTACTTTTTGTTATAAAAGGAAGCAGGTTTTAATGCTCAGTTCTCTTACAAGTTTCCAATCTTGTAAGCTTCCTGATATTTAAGTGATATATATGCTCCAACGGGTAATCTAACCCGCAGCCTTTTGGTGTATGGGACGATGCTCCAACCAACTGAGCCACACTGGCCAGGGCTAGGGAGTTTTGTTGTTGTTGTTTTTTTTACAAAATAGATTCCTGGGCTCCACCATCAGCTGTTCTATTTCAGGACATCTGGGGCTTGAGTCTGATTATCTGTATATTCCTTGCGTTATGTAGGTGCTTTTGATGCTCAATTATGTTTGAGAACTGTTGACTACCTGTCTCATCCTAGGCTTAGGAGTACCATATTTAAAACATATTAGTTTTGTCTGTTTTTATATTCCTTTTAATTTATAAGTTGATGGAATGATAACTCCCCCCCCCCCGAAAAAAAGATACAGCTAATAACAATGTATACTTTGTTCACATAAATAGGATATCTAAGTAGATTTTTTAAATGAGTAAGATCTATATAATTTTTTTACATAACAGTTCTTTTTCCATTAATAGTGTAGTGTTTTTTTCTCAATAAAAGTTTAAACATATTTTGATAGAATTTCACTTTAACATTCTTCATCACCATTATCATTATTAGAGGCTCAGTGGAGTTTATGAGGGCCTGATTCTTCAGAGGGGCAAGAAATTATGGAGGAGGTGGCATTTGAACTGAGCCTTTAAAAGGAGATGTGAGGTTAGAGATTGGTATTCTCTGTTGTTGGGTGGATATTCCAGATATAGAAAAATGTGCTCAAACTCAACAGGCATGTTTGAGAAACAGCAGGCCCTGCTCCCATGGGGCCAAAGTGTAGGCTCCTTGAAAGAAGAGAGTAGAAGAGTAGATTAGGGGCAGAGTGTCAGGAGCTTTAAAGCAATTTCTTTTTGGACTTTATTCTGTGTGTCACAGTTTTTATAAGGAAATGGGCTCAGAGTTTAAAATAGCAACTACACTAATATAGTTGTAGCACCACATCTCAGAAGGATAAAGTCTTTTATTTGAGCTATACTTCAGAACTTGAAAAACTGCATACATGCAGATATCTGTATCACACAAGGAAAATATACCTTTAAAGGCTTTTTCTTAGCACACAATTTGTGGTCCTGTGACTTGGGACTACTGTGAAATAAATGATAGCCTCATCATGTAGAGGACAGCCTGAGCTGCATTGGGAAATTCTGCCTCAAGGTTTGAGGCTTCTCCCTGCTTTGGCATTTCTGTATTCTCCCTGCCCCCTGCCCCCTGTTCCCTGCCCTCCCCTACTACATTAACATGAACCTTATATCTTAAAGTCTGCTATCCTAACCTTATGAGAATCAAAACAGTGGATTTTTCTGTGTTTTTAGCAACTGATGAATGTGGCATATTGGTCTCCTTTAACATCTCCTTAAAGATGAAATCATTTGCATGCTTAATACTTCTTATACTTAATAGTATAATTATTATTTATTTTTTATATTTTTATTGGTTTCAGAGAGGAAGTGAGAGGGAGAGAGAGAGAAACGTCAATGATGAGAGAGAATCATTGATTGGCTGCCTCCTGCATGCCCCGCCCCCCTGCCCGCATGTGCTCTTGACCCAAATCGAACCTGGAACTCTTCAGTCCGAAGGCTGATGCTCTATCCACTGAGCCAAACCGGCTAGGGCAATAGGATAATTATTTACCAGTATGATGGTTTACAATGTAAAAACCTATGAAATTCATAGAGACTTGGTATAATCTCTTAACAGATATGGAAAGGAGGACAAAAGCTAGTTGAAAGGACTAGTTTTTCCTCATTTGTTACTCATTTTTCTTTAAAGAATATTCTTCAGAGGATATGTTAAAAGGCAATTATCTACAGTCAGTATCAAATTTGTGCGTTAACAATGTTTTCAACACTTAAATCATGTAATTATCTGAAGTATTTTTCTATTTTTTTAAAAAATATAAACATTTAAAATTTTTAAAAATTTATTGATTTCTAGAGAGAGGGGAAAGGAGACAGAGATATTAATTTGTTGTTCCATTTATTTATGTATTCATTGATTGATTCTTGTATATGCTCTGACTGGGGATGGAACTCCAACCAATTGAGTGAGCTAGCTGGCTAGGCCTTATCTGAAGTCTTTATGAAGTCTAAAAGTACTTGCCATAATTGGTCAGGGAATGTTTCTGAATGGAAATTTATTTTCAAAAACTAGTTACGTTGAAGTCATGTTAGACACTATTTCACTGTAAGTCTTAAAATGTATTCTAATATTATGCTTTAATTTATCCTAGGATAAATTAAAGGATTTAGTTTGGTTTAGAAATAAATAAAAATCCCCATCTGATATGTATTTATGGAAACTGTATCTTGTTGTCTATGGAAAGCATATTTTACTTTCTATTAGATTTAAAAATGATCACTGGTAATGAATGCAGCATTAAAATCCTATGAACCTTACTTACAAAAAAGAATTTAGTAAATATAATAAAAGTAGCATTTCTGTGTTGGGAATAGTGCATAATCATATAGGAAAAAACAAAGTACAAATTCCAAAGATTGAAATGTGAAACTGAAAAGAACTATAAGAAACGACAGGAGGATTCTTTTATAAACTGTATGGGGAATGACTGTTTATGTCTGACTGATACACTAACCAGAAACCATGAAAGAATAGATTTGATAACAATTCAGCTATATAAAATCCCTAAATTTCTGTATGGCAGAAACCACCAAAATAATTCACCAAACTGGAAAATAAGTTGGACAACTCATATACAAAAGGTTAATTTCCTTACGTATAGAAAGCTTCTTCAAACTCTCATCACAGACAAAAGGCAAAATATAAGAAGCTCCTGCAAAGCAGTAAGATGAACTATCCAATAGAAAAATGGTCAAAAGTGATGATGCTAAATCATAAGTTCATAGGGAAATACAAATAAATGGCTTTCAAATGTATGAGAGGACACTCAACTTCATTATATGAGAAACGTAAATTAAAATTACACCAAGATACCATTTTTTTTTACAGATATGTTTTCCAAAAGTAAAAAAAAAAGTTTGGTAACAATGGCCTGACAAAGAATCTGAGACCAGTATGAAATAAAGGAGAGAACCGTAATTCTCAGGAGACAGTCTGAGTTGCAGTAGGGAAATGGAACCCTTATGGCACCGCTGGTGGGGAGGGTATGAGGTATAACTTCAATAGAGGGCAGTTTGTAGGCACCTCTAAAATTACAAATGCATGTTTGCTTTGACCCAGCAATTCTCTTTCTGTCCCTCCCCGCTCCCCCAGCAATTCTTCATCTAGGAATTTATTCTAGAGATAGAGTCATACAAGATTTTCACTGCAGCATTATTTGTAATAGCAGACATATTGGAAATTACCTAAACGCTTATGAGCAGGGGGCTTGGTAAACAAATTGTAGAATTCCATGTAGTTTTTTTTTGTTTTTTTTAAAACATATTTTATTGATTTTTTACAGAGAGGAAGGGAGAGGGATAGAGAGCTAGAAACACTGATCAGCTGCCTCCTGCACAACCCCCACTGGGGATGTGCCCGCAACCAAGGTACATGCCCTTGACCGGAATCAAACCTGGGACTCTTCAGTCCGAAGGCCGACGCTCTATCCACTAAGCCAAACCGGTCAGGGCTCCATGTAGTTTTAAAAAAGAAGGAAACAGGAGAAAAAAGCTTGTGTGGTGGTTAAAAAGGGGAGAAAATACAACGTCTTTGTATTTTTATATATATAACCAAATTTCTAGATAAATGCAAGGAAAATAAATTTCATTAGTTTTGCCTGGCTGGTGTAGCTCATTTAGTTGAGTATTGACCTATGAACAAGGAGGTCATGGTTGATTCCCAGTCAGGTCAGGTCACATGCCCAGGTTGCAGGCTTGATCTCCAGTGTGGGGCGTGCAGGAGGCAGCCAATCAATGATTCTCTCTCATCATTGATGTTTCTGTTTCTCTCTTCCTCTGAAATCAATAAAAATATATTAAAAATTTACATTAGTTTTCATGGAGTGAGACTGGGGCAACAGGGTTGGAGGGAGATTTTTGTCATTGTATAACATTTTGTTCCTGTGTTTGGACCATTTGAAGGCACTAGATCTTGAAAAAATAAGTTCTGAGAGGTAAATAATGAAGACAGGGTCTTGAAAAAAATTGAACATTAAAATATATTGTTTTAATAAACGTTTTAGTTTCCTTGCTTTTAAAGCAGCATTGCTTTAAGGGGGGAAATAGTGGGCCGTTTGGGGGCGGAGCATGTGTGTTTAATTAAATTGCCTCTTTAGCAATATTAAAAATCAGTCAGTTGTGATTTGGTGTGGAATATATTAAAACCCTATGGGAGACTAACTTCCCAAGCTTGCTTTGAAGTTCCACCCGGAAAAGAAGGGGTTAAAGGTGTGGTGCAGGTAAAAGAAGGGTTAAGGGCATTATGCAAGCTGTTAAGTAAAAAGGAAGTGCATTACAAAATGCTGAGCTCAGGAGTCTGGCTGCCAGCCAAGCCTTTGCTTTCTTCACTACAGCTGAGGGCTTTCGAAGCTTCCCACCAGTGGGTTTGTCTGAACTGTTTAGGAATGCGGCCGCGGTCGCCAGCTGACGTCAGCGCCTCCAGTTCAGCCGAGGGCCAGAGGCTGGGACTGACAGTGCAGGGAGGCGGGGCGGGGCCTGCGTATGACTGACAGTGCGGGGGCGGGGTGGCATGTGTGTGACTGACAGCGGAGAAACGGAGTGGGTTTGCAGTTCCTTAAATGCTAAATTCTGATTATAGATTTTCCTTGCAGTAAGGTGAAAGACTCTCCCCCCGTTTTAGAAAGCCAGGACTCTGTTACTGCTTCAGTTTAATAAGTATAAACATAAAGTTAAATGTAACTTGAATATCAAATTGTCAAATTTCACTGACCACTTTATTATTTGTTTTTGTTTCTGAGAAAGGAGAAACAGTAAAACCTATAGTGACTTTTGCTGGTGGAGGGGCAAGAGAGATGATTTTTGCTGGGTGATGTTCTTTATTTTTCTTTACTTTAAAAGCCCATTTCATTTCAGAATTGGTACCAGAAAGTAGTAGTAAACTCTCTCAAATGCAGTCCTGTAAAGCTAAAGGTCAAAAAGAAGAAATATTATGTGGAAAACTGCCAAAATTTATGAAACTATTAAAAACACCTTTTGGCATGATAACTTTGGGTTATTGCTGATTTTTCAGCCCTTAAAGAAAAATGTGAGGGTTTTTCCTGGAGACATCTTCTAAAGATCATGATTAGAACTACACCCCCAACCCCTTATATCCTGTTTTCATGTGGTTAACTTTACTTTTAAAACATTTGTATTCTTGACTGTTAATTAAATCCATTTGCTTGGTCCTATACAAGATTTTTGTTAATCTTCTGCTTCTTAGTTAATGTGAATCAGAGTCAGGAATGCAAGTTTATTAGCCTTTTGTGGAGGGGGCTATGCAGAGCTATGAGAGGTGTGGGCGGTTAGCATGGAGTGCAATGCAAGTTTATAAACAAGGGTCTAAAAGGAGCCATTAAATTTCATGGAAAACTTTGTTACTTGACCGGCCCAATAAATGAAAACCTTTTCCAGTGGCTACCGAAGTTATCTGGTATAATTTTATTGACTCCCTTTGAGTAACTGTTTCAGGGACTCCAAATTTATCAAAGTGTGTTACTGACTTTTGATAGAGGAGGTTTAGCCTTTTGTGAAAGGAAACCTTTGTTCTTATTGAGACGCTGCTTCTGCATGATCTCGATCATTTTTTTAGGCATTGATGGTATTCACCTTCTCAAATCAGTCACTGTAATTTCACCTATGTGCAGCAGCCCAGCTAAGGTGAAATCAGTCTACAGACCATGAAGCCCCCCCCCCCCCCCCCCGACCTTCTTGGGTAAAAGACAACATGCTCACTCAGCCCTAAATTACTCAAATGCTCAAGTGCTCACCCCTAAATTACTCAAATGCTCAAGTGCTCAGCCCTAAATTGACAGTTCCACAGAATTTAATTTTGTTCTGAGGTTCTGAGTAGTATAAGAATAATTGATTTATTTTTGTTTAAAGCATCAGGCTAGACTTTAAACTTGTGCTTTTTATTTTTGCTTAGATACTTTTGGTGATAATATACTTCATGCAGAATATTAAAAGTATAAATAACTATATTCTGTTCTTTGGGTACAAATATTAAGGTTATTTCATTTAACACATGGAATATCCAACAGGAATATTTGGTATATTGAACATTGAATTAGGAAAGAGGTTATCAATTCTTTCTTAGTCGCCAATTATGTGACTCCCTAATCACTTTTGATGTTGCAGTGTCTTGGTTTCTCCAGGGGAAATGCTTTTAATTAGTTCCCCCCATAATAGGAATCAAGCCAAGAAAGGCCATTATCAAAACATAAAAATATTCTGAGCAATAAGTCAGTATGTTTGGTCTCCCTAGGAATAAGGCAGCAGAAGAAACGAAGACCTGTGTAAATGCTTACTGGTCTCTCCACCCCCCTGCTTTCTAAAGCACCCCAGCACTTTTGTTGTGAATTCCTCATTGGACTGCCCTGTGTTCTGACAGTGGTTGCAAGTGCTTTGAATGTGGATTTAGAATTTGAGTTTCCTTTCTCCTTTGTCTTTGCAAAAATAATGATCATTTCTTCTAAGAAAACAACCCCTTCAAAATACAGAGTAAATGCTTATGTTTCATTGTATGAGTCTATATTTGGACTTTGTAGAAAAAAAGTAAGACCTAGTTAACCAACTGCTTTTAAAAGTCAATTTAATACCAACTAAGGTGAACACAGTTTGTGTTTAAAGGATGGGAACATGGCAAAAATTGCCTCCCAACAGTTCTTGATGTTAGTGAAAAAGGGAGCCTTTAATTGGAAGCTTTTGCCCCAAACTGCAGTATTTTTGTTGTCCAAAAATACTATATTTCACAGAGTTTCAACCTTGTCTTTAATAAGAACCCTTTAAAATTTTGTTTTGTCTAGTTAATTCATATTTTAAAAGATATTATCTGCAAATACATTTCCATTTGTAATTATTGTGTATTCAAAAAAAATTAACCAAAGACATTATAGCAGGCAATACTGAATAATCTCAAACAACACTGAATTGATTTACTTACAAGCCCATAAAGAAAAAAAAAGATGTTTGTTAGCCTTGTAAGCTTATCCCTATTACATCTTTAATTTCTATTGCATGGTTTATACTTTATGTTTCCAATGAACGATAAGGGATTTTGAGACTGGAGCCCCCATACTGAGACCTCATGATTAAAAGAAAAGCCTCACAAAAGAAAGTTAGCTATTTTTCATGCCGTAATAGAGCTATTGGGTAAGTCAGAATTGCAACTATCATACTTTAGATCTGACATCTTGTTTATTTTTAATGGGGTGGGAGGAAAAGCAGCGTCCTTATTTTGATCCTGTGAAGGCTGACAGTTCAGTCATAGGCATAATAATACATCATTTTTATTATATTTCAGAGCTTTAATTTAGATTCTTTCCCCTTTTGTTTCCTCGCATATCAGGAATTAGTTAGGTGATGGCATTTATTGTTTATATTATTTGGAGCAGCTGGCAGCAAGTTGTGTCTTAGTTCTGGTTAGTGTTTTAACTATTTGCATATTTCCTTTTATGGGCTTCTTCTTGGCTTCTATTGAGAAGAAATTGAAGAGAGCAAGTTCAGCAGTGAAAACAGATTGTCAAAACCAGAAAAGAGAAATTGTATTCAGTTTTCAAACTCTTCTGTTAATCTCTCTTTTGGTTCTTAAGAGTATTGCTGAAGAATCTGTGTTTTCTTAGGATTGTCCATCTTGAATATTAACTTGAAATGGTATATTGTAAACTTCCTTTCATGGAGGCTGATTTCTTGTATTGCTTTCCATTTTATGGTTAAGAGTATTTATCATTAAAATTTATTTTCTCTTCCCATTCATTCATTCTTTTCTCAGATATTTTTTGAACACTGACTGTGTGCTGCTAACCTTTAAAATGTCAGGTGCTGGGTACATATTGCTGAATAAAAACAGCTCACTTGCTTTATAGAGTTTATAGTCTAATGGAAATTAGAGTTAATAGAGTATGTGTGAAGGAAGTTCCTGAGGGGAGAAGAACCTAATATGTATAAGAAACTGAAAGGAACTCAGCATGGACGGTGAAGTAGAGGAAAATCAGGGTAGGAGAAATGGGCTGGACAAGATTTTGTAAGGCATTTTCAGGGCATGGTTAAGGAATTGGCTTTTATTCTCGTGTAGTGGCAAGCCATTCTCCAACTGCTGTGTGGAGAATAGGTTGGTGAGGGACATATGGAAACAAAGCATCCAGTCAGGAAGGTGATTGCAGCCGTCCAGGCAATATTTAGCTTAGACTGGTGTGGGGCAGTGGAGATGGAGAGAAGTGAACAGATCAACAAGGATTGATGAGTGTGGGTGAAGAGGAGGGAAGAATCAAAAGTGACACGAAGTTTCTGCTTTAAACAACTGGGTGATGCCTGTTTATGCAAGGGTTTTGGAGTGTGACAATCAAGAGTTTGGTTTTGGACCTAAGTTTTAGCAATTCAACAGAGAAGTCAGATAGGTAGAGTGGCTGGAATCTTTTATTTTCTTTTGCTCTATAGAATTACTTATGCTATTACACTGAGTGTCCAGATTATTATGACCACCTGATGTTTATAGGCACATGAGCCATAGACTGCATTGTATGGGATATGGAAGCTGAAGGCCTGTTCGAACTGCAGTTACCAAGATAAAACGTCTACAATTCACACAGGAACACAAAGATTGGATAGTCGAGCATGGAAGAAAGGCATGTGGTCTGATGAATCAAGTTTCCAGTTGCATCATGCAGATGGCAGAATGAGAATTTGGCAGAAACAGCATGAAAGCATGGACCCCACATGTATGAATACAACCCTTCAAGCTGGTGGGGCAGTGTTATGGTTTGGGGCATGTTTTCCTTGCATGATTTGGGCCCTTTAATTCATGGGCCTCCACAATCACCAGATCTCAATCCAATTGAGCATTTGTGGGATGAAGTTAAAAGAGCCATCAGGCAGCTGGTTCCACAACCATCAAATCTCACAGAACTGGACAGTGCTATTCATCAGGCATGGTGTCAGATTCCTCGCATCACCTTTCAACATCTCGTGGAGTCAATGCCAAGAAGAATCGCCGTAGTATTGAAGGCCAAAGGTGGCCCAATGAAGGACTGAGGGGTGGTCATAATAATCTGGGTACACTCTGGGTACACTCTGTGTGTGTGTGTGTGTGTGTGTGTCTCCCATGTTCAAAGGCTGTTACATCCTTGTGTTTACCCATATCTTCAGAAAAAAATCACTTCTGTCGAGGTAAACAGTCTGCTTCCCTATTTATAATGGTCTGGGCCCTCTAGCAACTTCAGCGTGAAATTATAGCTAATTTGCCTACAAATGTCAGGTGGTCATAATAATCTGGCCACTCTGTAAAATTTCAAGATAGATGATTTTAATTCCTACTTGTTGGGTTTCTTAGTACCTCAGGCTGAAATACTTTATATAAGGAGACTTTTGTCTCCTTTGTGGAAGCAGAAATATCTTCCAGTAGTTAATAACACAACAGAAAGCCCCCAAATTGAGGAACTCAGCTTGAGAGAACTCTGCTATGCTCATTGAATATGATTGGGAGATAAATCAAATAAGACTTATGTATGTTTCAGAGAAGTGAGCACTGTTTATTAGTTAAATTTTAAGTATTTTTTTGCTTGCTTTTTGGATTCTTTTCCCTAAATGATGTTAGGCAGCTTAAAGAAAAAGACATAATACAATAAAATAATAAAATATAAATAGAAAGTAAAGAGTATAGATATTTGCCTGCCAGATGATTAGTTTGTAAAATTAGAAGTAGTGTACAACTGTTTTTGGAATAGTGTTAAAATCAGGACATTGTTCCAAATTCAGCAGATTTCTATATTGGATAAAAGGTTGGAAAGTAGATGTTTTATCATATTTTTTATTTCTGCAGATGATATCAATGACCTGCCTTGACTTGCTTTACTGTTACTATGTCTAGACATTCTTAAGTGATTTTTCTTAGAACTACTATAGTAGTTATACATATACTAGAGGCCTGGTTCACAAAAATTTGTGCACTGGTGGTGGTGGTGGGGTCCCTCAGCCCAGCCTATGCCCTCTTGCAGTCTGGGACCGCTCAGAGGATGTCCACCTGCTGGCTTAGGCCTGCTCCCTGGGGGATTGGGCCCAAGCTGGCAGTCAGACATCCCTCTGGCAGCCCTGCAACCCTTGGGGGATGTCCATTTGCCAGTGGGGAGAAGGCCTAAGCTGCAGTCTGACATCCTTAGTGCTGCTGAGGAGGCAAGAGAGCCTCCCGCCATCACTGCTGTGCTGGCAGAC
>NW_006289813.1:5790894-5796612 GCF_000327345.1 Myotis davidii | reverse complement strand
GTCATCTTGGTTGGGTTAATTTGCATGTAGTCGCTCTGATTGGCTGGTGGGGATGGCTTAAGGTGTAGTGAAGGCACAATCAATTTGCATGTTTGTCTTCTATTAGTGTAGATAATAGAGTTACTTAATAAATTTGTGACTCTGGAACACAAATAATGCTTCATTTGGCACTTTTCTGTAAGCTGAGATACCTGATTAGACTAAATTGGATAGGAAATGCTGGGTTTAATCCAACTAAGATAAGACTTTCTTGAAGCTGGGTATATGCCAGATAGGGTCATAGGATAATAGAACCAGAGATCTCTAATGGAAATAAGTTACTCAAATAATAGAAAGTACAGCAAAAGTTGAACATTATGTGCCTTATACTATGCTGATCCCTTTCTCTGCATTATTTTATTCAAACTTTAATCCTTACAAGAAGGCTGTGAAGTAGTTGGTGTTTGAATCTTTATTTTATAGATGAGGAAACTAGCTTGTGGGAGGTTATTACTTGTTCCAGGATATAGAGCTAACAAATGAGTTAGGACTTGAATACACAGGTTTGATTGGCTACAAAGCCAATGCTGTCAGTCACTGTTCTCTATGGCTGGAACACAGAACCAACAGTTCTGTGTATCTGCAGGCCATTCTGGTGTTACAGAGAAGTTAATATGGTAGAGCTCAAATAGGCTTTTGCTTGTTAGTTCAGGAGCTGAAATGTATGAAGTTTTAGTCTAAAAGATACTTTCAAGGTACTTAGTGTGTTATGAAGGGAGTGTTATTTTAATGTGTGGTACAGGAACATTTAGCATAGAAATACTTATTTTTATATACAATAAGTATATAAAAAGTTTATACAATAAGTTTATATGTTTGTGTGTTAGGGTGGATATGAGATGAAAACTAGTATTGGTCACATAAAGGCCCTGAGTCGCATTTCTCTACAACTGAGAACTTTAAAGACAAAAGCCTTTATAAAAAATTTACCAATGAAAGGTAATGGGAGCTTAAGTTATTCAAGATAAGCTTATCTGGATTTGGGATACCAGCAGTCTGATTTTCCTGTAAAACCAAAAGCATAGATCATAATCTTAAGTCTAACCTTCTTACATGTGGGTTGGGTAGAGAAGTATGCAGATCCTAGGAATCACTGGGACCAAAAAGGGCAGATGGAAGTAGGCACTCTACACATGAGATGTAGAACAAAAGGCATTCCTTCGTTGCTCAGTGAGTCCAAGTGCTGGGAAGGATTATAGAGAGAAAGGAAGCAGAAGGATTTGTTTTTCACATGGGTATTCTATGTGATAACATCTCATTGGAGACCTTCTTAGGAAGAGTCAATTCTGGTTACCTTTGGGTTTTCCTACTAGTGAAACTTCTCTTCAAAACTATTGAAAATCTTAAGAATTTTATATACTGCAGTAGTTATTTCCAGTAGCCATAGCCTCTGATAACATGCTGCTTTTGATCTTCTTCCTACCTAATTATATATCTGTCAGAGCTTAAACACCTTTGATTTCCTGTGGGTTTGTAGCATCCTGCATCTGCATCATCTCAGAAGTGATGAGTGACCAGCCAGGTAAGCCTCTTAGCCAGGTGATTAGGACCTCATGCCAGTCATGTTAGTCAAGGGTTTGATCCTTTAGTCTATTCCTTATGGGAGTGATTTAGTTTAGCTATGCCACCTTCTCTGGCCTCAAGTAGTCCATTATCCCTAGCCTGCTAACTTGCCAGCTATCACCTTTATATTGCAAGACAATTACCTGAAAAGTTGAATCAACAAAATAAGTTACTAATACTAGAAAACACAAAGCCCCTGTGACAAAACAAATTGAGGGAAGTGAACACTTGTGAAGAGAATGAATGAGAAGGATGAACAGAAAGAGTCAGATAAATATACCTACTTTTGTTAGCATCTGCTCATGGATTAAGTGAGGTTAGGTCAGAACTGCAGTTGTAGAAATGAAAAGGATTCCGTTCACAACGTGCAAACTGCTTATCTCTTCTAGAGGGTTCTGCCTTACTAAATGCTAACTAAAGTTACTCAAGTCATTTTAAAAGTGCATTTTTTGAGTGTTAATAGACCCAAGTTCCCAAAGAAGCATTCACATTGCTAGAAAAGCCGTTTGTTTTTTTTTCAAATGTTGTTAGAGGACACAGATTCAGAATTGTAGAACATAAGAGCTGGAAAGATGGTCCCAGAGGCTGTGGCTACAGTGTATGAGTAGTTTGAAGATAAACAAAAAGCAAAAACTAATGAAAAAAGGGCCATGTTCGCATGTGCTTTTTCTAGTGCTCTAGGTTGCTAACGGTATAAGTAATTAGGAAAGCCAGTGTGGCCCATATAATGTACCTTTTAATTTGCACAGTTAGGAAGAACTTATGTTTTGAAATACTAGAAATGAATATCTTTTGTATTCAAAGAATTGGTATACTCAGACTTTTCGAGAATGGGTAGATTGTCATTCAAAATTTTGAAGCAGGTTGTTCTTATCAGTTTTTCTACATAAGCAAATTATGTGATTTTTTTCCCCTTTAAGAACTCCTCCTCTCATTCAAAATATTATAGATAGGTAGTTTTTTAAAAAATATATTTTATTGATTTTTCACAGAGAGGAAGGGAGAGGAACAGAGAGTTAGAAACATCGATGAGAGAGAAACATCGATTAGCTGCCTCCTGCACACCCCCTACTGAGTATGTGCCCGCAACCAAGGTACATGCCCTTGACCGGAATTGAACCTGGGACCCTTCAGTCCCCCGGCCGACGCTCTATCCACTGAGCCAAACCGGTCAGGGCGATAGGTAGTTTTTGATAACTGGAAGTTACTTTAGAGATTATCTAATCATCCTATCAATTTACAAATGAGAAAAAGGAGGCAATGAGATATTAAGTGATTTGCAGAGGACTACATAGGTAGCATTCAGAATCAGAACCAGGACCCCAGGTTCAGTTCTGTTATCAGCACTAATAAGGTGCCTTGAACATGCATGACACCACAGGAATAAGAAATGACAATTGCTTTTGTTCATAGCATTCATAAAACCTATCTAGGGGTTTTGAAAGTCTTAATAATTGTAATACAAAGAAGGATTTGAAGCCACACCAGTCTATTACTTTTATTTAAATGAAACCTAGTATCTAGCTTGGTGAATGAGGGAAATGATATGAATGGTGATAGTGGTATGTGATACTATAAGGGCAGAGAAAAGGGAATGGCTTTTAAAATGCTCCTTTAAATTCTTCAGTGAATGAAGAGTTAAAGAAATAATGCTTGACTTACCAAGACACTTTGCTTTTCACAACCATTAGCTCCTGTTTATAATTTAGTTGGGTTAGTATCCAAGTAGGGTGATAAACTCCATCCCCAGGAAAGCCACTGTAGCCCATAGAATAGAATTGAGTTCCTTGCCCTTCATAGTTGATACCATTAGCAGGCCTTGGAGATTTACAGTCACTCATTAGATTTAAGTGACCACAGAGTTTGCAAAGATTGAAAGGCTATTTATGATTATCTTTTGGTTGTATTATTTTTGATTGTATCACATCCATTCTTGTTCCCTTGAACCAGTGCTATTCTCTGGGTTCATTATTGTTAATTTTCTATTTCATTTGTGCTTGAGGCTACAACACACGTGGCTATTTATATTTAAATTAATTAAAATTAAATGACATTAGCCCGATCTTCATGGCTCAGTGGTTGAGTGTCCACCTATGAACCAGGAGCTCACAGTTTGATTCTGGTCAGGGCACATGCCCAGGGCACATGCTCATCCCCAGTGAGGGTGTGCAGGAGGCAGCCAATCAATGATCCTCTTTCATCATTGATGTTTATATCTCTCTCTCTCCCTCTTCCTTTCTATCTGCAATCAATAAAAACATATTTAAAAATCAAAATAACAGAAGTTTAGTTCCTCAGTTATATATTTCAAGTGCTCGATACCCACATGCGACTAGTGGCTACTGTATTGTAACAGCTTACGTGTGGAAAGTTTTCATCACTGTAGAAAGTTCTATTTTACAGCTCTTGTCTAGAGTTTCATTCTGTATGTACATATTGAAGCCTCTCTGAAAGCCCCTCAGGACAATGGTAGTATAGTGTAGTTGCATTCATTACAGAAGAGGATCTGCAACAGATATTGAGTTGTGTCAAATGAATTGGGAAGTACTTTATAAGCTGTAAAGTCTATATAATTACTTTTCTGGTATGTAGGAACTACAAACACCTCTAGTATTTTTTTATTTTTTTAATACCTCTAGTATTATTTTGCAGTAGTAATCTTTAAATTTTGTCATCTTTGCTTGGATGGCATCACACTGAACTAATTGATAAAGAACTAGAAAATGACCATACAAAGAAGTCAACATGTGCTTTAGAGATCAGATTGTCTAGTGACAATATAATATTAAGTTATGGACCACGTTAAAGACAATATGATACTAGTGCCTCAGCTTCTTACAGTATTATCTAAAAGTTCTGACAATATAGACATTTCACTTGCTTCTAGATCAGTAAGTAACTCATTTAACATCAGGTGGAAAGATCACTTATAATTAAATGTTTTCTATACAGAAGTTTCTAGTATTTATACCAAAATACATAGTTTTGTCTGGTCTCAGAGAGTTGGGACATGGCATTGGACATTATCCATGTTATAAGTGGCTGTGGAACATAGGCTACTGGTAATGGCGTGGGTTGTGTGTGGGAAGTTGTGCATTGGAGCAGTCTGACTTGGTCGCTGAGTATTAAGAAGCAGTTATAGATTGCATTTGTGCCAGTTTCTTATAAATAGAAAGGAGTACCTAAGGCAGCCTTTTGTTAGTGAAGAATACAAGTGAAATCTTCAGCAATTGTGGTACTGCTACACATTTGATGTATACTTACCTATGTAGTCAGGCCTACGATGGCTGCATCTGTAGTGAACATGTTGAAACTTTTTCCTGGTCATTCCCTAAACAACATAGTATAATAAGGTGATGTTTCATTTTGTTTATTCCAACCCTACATTCCTCTGTCAGTAGGATGGTGTATCTATGCATTTAGTACTGTACAAATTATACAAACCCATGAATCATAAAATGAAAGCAAGAATATTAGAAAAACACATTTTATTTGTTTTAAAGTTCAGCTTTCTGTTTTCATAAAAATTTTCCCTCAGTGTAATACTGAATTTTGACACTGACTAACCACATTTTGTCCCTCAAAAGCCCAGGAACCTTTGCTCCCTCCCCGCTCCCAACTCTCTCTGTCCTCACAAATGAGCTGCCCTTCCTCTGTGTTTCCGTAGCACTTTGCTAGCTTATGCTGCTAGCTCTTTCTTACTTCTATTACTTGCGGCCAGAATATAGTTTTTGAAGGAAAACAAGATCATAAGGGAGGAGAAATTAAAATTTCCTATACACACTCTGAGGGAAGACATAGGACTAGGGGTAGAAATTACCGTATTTGCCGGCGTATAAGATGACTGGGCGTATAAGACGACCCCCTAACATTTCCACTCAAGATACAGAGTTTGTTATATACTCGCCGTATAAGACTACCCCCTCTTCCGCACACCTTCCACACACCAAATAAAAGGTAAAACAATATCAGATTTGATTTTAACATTTTAATTTATATTCAAATGCTTATGACATGCAGGAAAACTGTCACAAGGCTGTATGTAATCAAACATATACATAAAACAGTGCAAGTTTATTACCGGTAAACATACCGGTAATTCACTAAAGAAAACAC
>NW_006289813.1:5778426-5790533 GCF_000327345.1 Myotis davidii | reverse complement strand
AAAATCGCATAACAGCCGAGCATACACCCAGCAGCGCTGCTGATGCCTGAACGGTATGTGGAATGAAGTGGGCGGGCATCGGGAGGCCACTATGGCACGGGGCAAGCACTATGGGCAGTCTATCTGAAGTGTACCTGGAGTATAAGACGACCCCCCACTTGGAGGCATATTTTTCAGGGCCAAAAAATCGTCTTATATGCCGGCAAATACGGTAGAAAGAGGTGGACTTTAATATCAAGACTGTCTTTTTCCATCTTTCTAAAAATAAAAGGAAATGCTTAAGTGTTTAGTTGAGGCTAGAAAGCTACTTACCAGAGATCATGTTACAGGGATTA
The DNA here is from genome assembly GCF_000327345.1 of Myotis davidii. NCBI lineage: Eukaryota > Metazoa > Chordata > Mammalia > Chiroptera > Vespertilionidae > Myotis > Myotis davidii. Next base: position 5,790,198 of record NW_006289813.1, on the reverse strand, counting down.
AAATGTTAAGGCAGAAGAATTGGTTAGGTCATTTTTTGGTAATTACTAGCTCTGAGAGAACTATAATTATATTTATTGGGAACTTCAGGGCAAACCTAAGGGAAAAAATAAAGATGTCGAGGATGTCCCCTGAGGTGGAGGATAAAGAAGGAGCCAGGATCAGGCACAGGCCTCTCCCAAAAAGAGCAGGTGCTGACAGGGGCTCATGGCTTTCTCCTCAGGTACTCTGTGGTCCATTTTAATTCACCGCCTCTAAAATTGAGCTTTATCCTGCCATTTCCCAGGATCCTGGTATCCTCAAAGAGCAAACTTCACTTTTGGATTTGTGCCAGCTCTGGTGCCAATAGCCCACTTAATGCTTTGGGATCCCTTTTGTTGGGGAAATAGTACAACATCATTGATTCTGTAGTCATTCTGCCTGAGATTGAATCTTTACTTTTCTATGCAACTTTCAACAAATTAATTAAATTACCCTTTGTGCTTCAGTTTTCTTGTCTGTATATATGAAGGAATACGACTTGGGACTCATTACTCTGTTTCATCAAAACTAAGGCCATTGATTGTAAGATGCACCATTGCTTTACCACTGGTACATTATATTATCGATATATTGCACTTTCAGAGAGGTTAAGGTAGAGAAAAACCTACCTCTTGGGATTGTTGTGAGTACAGTTGGCCCTGCATATATGTGGGTTCGGTGTCCATGGATTTGACCAACCTTTTATTGAAAGTATGTGAAAAAAAGAAAAAGCTATGTTGCTGCTGATGTATACCTATGTAGTCAGGCTTATGATGGCTGCATCTATAGTGACCATGTTCAGACCTTTTCCTCGTCATTCCCTAAACAATACAGTATAACAACTAGCTATATAGCATTTACATTGTATTAGGTATTATAATTAATACAGAGATAATTTAAAGTATAGAGGAGAATTATGTAGGTTATATGCAAATACTGATCAATTTCATATAAGGGGCATCAGCATCCATGGATTATGGTATCTAACAGGGTCTTGGTACCAATCCCCTGCAAATACCAAAGGACAACTATAATTTGGTATTTGAAAAGCACATTAGTATCTGAAACAAAGTAAGCATTCTAGGAGTTAGTTGTTGTTTACTGTTGAATCTGTCCTAGAGCAGTTAATATAGTCATCTAATGAGTGTTTATGAAGCACCCTGCTTGGAAGACAATGCAGTTATAGACCATAATTCCTACTTTAAGAGACAGACCTCATGTTCTAGTTATAGAGAAACTCACACTAGTAGAGAGATTCTCATATATAGACCCAGAAATAGGGACAGATTTCTTTGGGAGAAGAGTAGAAGGAATAAGACTAACTTTTGTTGGGAGAATCAGAAGAGACTTCACAGAGGCACTGGCATTTAGGCTTAATTAGAAAGCATGAGAAGGACTCACTAGAAACAGAAGGCCATTAGAGAAGGTGTTCCAGTGCAGAGGGGAAAACATGTATAAAGGTACGGGGCTTATAATCAGCATGGCTGCAATGTTGAGGGTGTGTGTATGGTGTAGTTGGGGTGGTGGCAGCTGATAAATCTGAAGAAGTAATTTTATCTGAAGAAGTAAGTTTTCCCAGATTGTGAAGGGTCTGTATGTCCAGCTAAGGAATCTGAACTTCTTTATATTCTGCCAGTAAGAAATGGGCAGATAACTAGAGGTTATCTTCTTTCTTTCTATTTTGTTATTATACATTACTAGAGGCCCAGTGCACGAAATTCAGGTAGGATCCCTAGCAGCTGCCAGCTGCCGGCCGGGGCCTTCCTTCATTCTGCACTTTCCCCTGATGGTCAGCGTACATCATAGTGCATGATCGAACTCCAGGTCGAACTCCCAAGGGGACATTTTGCATATTAGACTTTTATATATATACTAGTGGTCTGGTGCACAAAATTTATGCACATTAAAAGGGAATTAGAGGAAATATTTTAATATTGCTATTTTCCCTTTATAATAGAAGTGTCAGAGATGAAAAAAAATTAGTAAGATGTATATGAAAATCTCCCTCCTGTCAGAGTCTGGGGTGTGCCACGGGACCCAGAGTCAAGTCCCTGGCCACCCGTGCACACTTCCAAATCGTGTGAGACCCAGACCCGGCTGGCCCCACCCCTTTCAAGCCCTGCAGTGTGGGGAGCGCAGCCTCAGGTCCCCCGGCCCTGGTGCAAGGGTGCAAGGGCGTGACGACCATTTGCATATTAGCTCTTTATTATAAAGGACTAGAGGTCTGGTGCACGAATTTGTGCACTGGTGGGGTTTGGCCGGCCCACCCCAATGGGGGCCCATTGGGCCGGGCCAGTCAGGGGGAGTGGACACAGGAGGTTGGCTGGCCGGCCCCGGCCCCAATCGGGGGGAGGCCAATCAGGGCCCAGATAAGGCCTCTTGGCTGCCGCAATGTGCGTCATAGCCACCGGTCGTTCTGGTCATTCTGGTCGTTCTGCTGTTTCGGTCACTGGGCTTTTATATATATACTAGAGGCCCGGTGCACAAAAATTTGTGCACTCAGGGGGCGAGCGGGGTCCGTCAGCCCAACCTGTGCCCTCTCCCAGTCTGGGACCCCTCGGGAGATAACGACCTGCTGGCTTAGGCTTGCTCCTGGGTGGCAGAGGGCAGGCCCAATCCCTAGGTGTAGCCCCTGGTGGGGCTCAGAGCAGGGCCGATAGGGGAGTTGGGACGCCGCCCCCTGTCATGCACAGAGCAGGGTGATTGGAAGGTTGTGATGCCACCCTCAGTCACGCTCAGGGAAGGGCCGATCGGGGGGTTGGGGCACCGTCCCCTGTCACACTCAAGGCAGGGTCAATGGGGAGGTTGCGGCGCCACCCCATCACACACACAGCAGGGCCCATCAGGGGGGTTGGGGCTCTGTACCCTGTCACGCACAGAGCAGGGCAGATAGGGAGGTTGTGGCCCGCCCCCGTCACACACAGTGCCGCAGGGCGATCAGGGGGTTTGGGCGCTGCCCCCTGTCATGCTGATCCCGGTGCCGGGAGGCATATTACCCTTTTACTCTATAGGGTAGAGGCTTGGTGCACGGGTGGGTGCCGGCTGGTTTGCCCTGAAGGGGGTCCTGGATCAGGGTGGAGGTCCCCACTGGGGTGCCTGGACAGCCTGGGTGAGGGGATGATGGCTGTTTGCAGCTGGTCACACATCCTTCAGGGTGGGGGGTGCCTGGCCAGTCTGGGTGAGGGGCTGAGGGCTGTTTTCAGGCTGGGGGTGACTGAAGCTCCCACCCGCTCCTTTTTGTTTCTTTTTATTCTGGGCCAGCTGTAGCTTTGAGACTTGGCTCCAGCTCTTAGGCCTCTGCTGCTGAAAGTAGGTTTCTGACCTTTGCTTACAATGTTGTGATCCTGCTGGCTGAAGCCCGGCGGGCTTAAGCCGGGTTCTGGGGGTTTGTTTTGCTTCTATATTTGTTACATAGTTGCTTAGAGTTGCCGCTCAGAGGCCGGCAGCGTCAGGCGGGGAACGTTGGAGTCCTCCATCACTGAAGCAAGCAAGCCTCATGTTCACTTTATGCTGCCTGGCTGCCAGCCGCCATCTTGGCTGGCAGTTAATTTGCATATCTCGATGATTAGCCAATGGGAAGGGTAGCGGTCGTACGCCAATTACCATGTTTCTCTTTTATTAGATGGGATAGACTAGTGGCTTGGTGCACAAAATTGGTGCATATTAAAAGGGAATTAATTATAGGAAATATTTTAATATTGCTCTTTTGTTTCCATCTCTCCATCCCAGCCTCTCCCAGTCTCTGTCTCTCTCTGTTTTTCTCAGTAGTCCTACAGGCCTCCCTCTCTCCCTCTTCCTCTTTCCTGGCTGGGATAGGGGAGCCTCATTCTGAGAGAGGCTTCAAGAGTGAGCTGGGAGGGAGGGAAAAAAAGGGAGAAAAGGCTGTGAGCTGGTGGGTGCTGTGTGTGTCCGTGCATGTGTGTGGTTGTGAGTGAGTGTGGGTGCCGGCCCCGCCTCCCTGGCCTCGGCCCCGCCCCACTGCCACAAGTCCCCACCCACCAGAGCCTGCTGCGTGTGCAGCCTGGGTGTTAGGTCGAGCTTTCAGTCATTTTTGGATGTGACGGATCCTGGCTCTCTCTCTCTCTCTCTCTTTCTCTCTCTCTCTCTATATATAGACTAGAGGCTCAGTGCACGAAAATTCATGCCCTGCGGGGAGGTCCCTCAGCCTGTCATGCCCCTTTCACAGTCTGGGAGCCCTCAGGGAATGTACTACTGACGGCTTATGCTCGCTTCCCATGGGGAGTGGGCCTAAGCTGCAGTCTGGCCTCCCTCTGTGGGAGGCGACCAGGCCAATCAGGGGAAGGCGCTGTCCCCATAACCCTGCTGTTGCTGCCACTGCCAGCCGCCTGCCTTCCTTGGCCCTTGCATCCCCTTTGGCTTTGTCCGGAAGGACGTCCAGAAGATGTCCAGTCTATCCAGTCTAATTAGCATATTATCCTTTTATTAGCATAGATGCTTTGTAGGAGCAGGGTCTGCTCATCTACACAGCTATGGAAGCGGAGAGCCTACTTTTAAAACCTTTGACACTGGTACTTCTCCTCTGACATAGTCTGTTCAGGCTGTTGTGTGATTTGTAAGGTTGTAAGTAATAATAGGTAGTCCTGTTTTCACAATACTATCTATAATAAAAGCGTAATATGCTAATTAAACCAGACAGCTGAACGGCCTTCAGGACGACCCTCCGGATGAAGCCAGGGCTGTGAGGGCCAAGCCCCTTGCAGAATTTCGTGCATCGGGCCTGTAGTTTAAATACAAATAGTATATTTACCAAATTAATGTGGCAAAATATTGGAGCAATGCACATACATTTTTTATAATTAAAAATTTTATGTGTTAATAATTTTAAACTTATAGAAAAATTGTGTAAATAATAATCAAAGAATATCTATAAATTTTTCCCCTCATTCACTTGTTAACATTTTAGCTCATTTGCTTTACCATTAAGGATACTCACCCACTTTCTCTTTTCCTTCCTCTCTCCCTTTCTCTTTCTCCCTCCCCCTTCTCCTCTCTCCTTTTCGTCCCTTTGCATGAGTGGGTGTGCATGCACACATATCTATTGTTCTTCTGAAATATTTGAGAATGAGTTCCATGGGGATGTTTTCGTACAAAACCACAGTAGAGACAGTACATCTGTCATCTTCTGGCATTTGTCTTTCTCTATCTGACTAATTCTACTTAGCTTCATACCATACCCTCAAAGTCCATCATGTTGTTGCAAATGGAGATATTTTATTCTTTTTTTATGGCTGTGTAGTATTCTAGCATTCATTTAGTTCTCATGTCTCGTTTAACTTCCTTTAATTTGGAATATTTCCAAAGACTATCCTTTATGACAAATAGACGTTTTTAAAGAATAGAGTCTCCCCCTTTCTCTAATGGAGTTATTTGGAGTTTGCTGATGTTTACTCATGATTAGATTTGGATTACATATTCTCTGCCAGAATACTATAAAAGTAATGTGTCATAGGGGTGTCATAACTGGAGGCGCACGAGATCCTTCTGCCCCTCCTTGGTAGTGTTACCATCTGCCTCTCCTTAGTAGTGTTGCTTGAGATCATCACTCTGTCAAAATGTTTTCCAATTTCTTCACTATATACAGTAGTTAACCCCCCCTACCCCCCAGGAACTAACAAATAATCTATGGGGAGCCACTTTAAGACAATGAAAATATCCCATTCCACATAAAAATTTCCCCCTATACTTGGCATCTATTGATGATTTATGCTTAAACTAATCTTTGCTATAATGGTTTCAAAATATTTAACCTGTCCATATTTTCTTAAGTTTGGTGTTTATAAATATTCCACTGCATATGTTTTTTTCTAATAGTAATCAAACAACTACTTTTAAAAAATACATTTGTATTGATTTTTGTTTTCTGACTCAGTTCATAAAAATGAGATTTTATTGTTCATACTACCTCTGCCACATTGAGACTTCCTTTTCCAGCTACTGAAGATGGCTTTCTTAGTTTCTATACTTTGACAATGGCTCTTGGACAGGTTAGGTATGACCCTGCTAGAATTTAATAATAGTAGTAGCGGGGACCACATGAGACTTTACATCTAGAGGACAGTATCTAAGGGAGTTCTGACTTATATAGAACTTCCTTAATATTTTAGATTCTGGCAAGGCACTTACAAATGAGTAAAAACATAGGCATGAATGCTATGGTGAACTAAGGCACTTGACCTAGTTTGATTTTTCCTGACTTGTAAAAGCCACTTTGCTGGTTCTCTTAGGCTATTTTATTTTGAAAAAGTACAGGGATGCCAGAAATCTTTGAAGGGATGGAGAACATGGTCATATTTCATTAGTAATCTTAATGTTGCTGAAACCTCTTGCTCCCAAGTTTTGGTTTTCTACTTTAAAAAAAATTTTTTTTCTGCCCTTAGCTGGGTGGCTCAGTTGGTTGGAGCGTTGTCTCATACACCTAAAGGTTTTGGGTTCGATTCCCTGTCAGAGCACATTCCTGGGTTGCAGGTTCAATCAGGAAACTGATAGACGTTCCTGTTTTTCTCACACTCTCTCTCTACCCTCCCTAATTCTGTTCCCTCCCTCCCTCCCAACCTTCCTTCTGCTTTCTATACTTATCCTCTAGTGAGGATTTAAAAAAATATCTGAATTAAAATTTTTTTTCTTTTGCCCAAGATTTGTGCAGTGGGGCACATAGCTCAGTGGATAGAGCATCAAACCGCTGGCTTAGTGGCTAGAGAATCGGCCCTGAAAGGTTGCATGTTTGTCCAACCTGTCAAGGGCACTGCCTCGTTCCTTAGTTGCAGGCTCGATCCCTGGCCCTGGTTGAGGCATGTGCAGTTGGCAACCAGTCGATGTATCTCTCACATACATATTTCTCTCTCTCTCTCTGTTTCTCCCCCTCCCTTCTACTCTTTCTCTAAAAATCAATGGAAAAATATCCTTGGGTGAGGATTAACAAAAAAAATTGTTTTTTTCTTTTTGATCTGCTGTCAGTGATGATCTTCACATGTTTGCTTTGGGGTAGCTTTGTGCTTTTTAATGACTTTGACCTGTGCCTCTCACTTTGGCATGAGCAGGGGAAGAGGAAACATTGTGAATGATTTATTACAGGTCCATTGCTACAATTATAAAACCAATTCTTGGTTGTAGAGAAAAAGTTACTTGATTTTTTTTGGTTTTGTTACCTTTATCATTTTATGTTTTGAGATAGGAGGGAAACCACAGTTAAAGACAACCCCTGTTTGTGTGTGACAGGGACAGTCAAGTGTTGCCACTATTTGAGGGTCAGATTCTGAGACATTTATTGAGTGCCTACTTTTCATGAAGCACCACTCATGCAGGGGGGTAGGGTTTGCTACTGAGAGATAGATGACGTACTGGCCTTAATCAGGGGATGTGAATATCTGGCCTTTTTAAAATTGAAATTTATTTTTAAAAGGCAAACTTGAACAGTTGAACTAATTAGCTGATTTAAAAAAATATATTGATTTTTTGCAGAGAGGAAGGGAGAAGGAGAGGGATAGAGAGTTAGAAACATCGATGAGAGAGAAACATCGATTCAGCTGCTTCCTGCACACTCCCTACTGGGGATGTGTCCTGCAACCAAGGTACATGCATGCCCTTGACTGGAATCGAACCTGGGACCCTTCAGCCCGCAGGTTGACGCTCTATCCCGTCAGGACAAATTAGTTGATTTTGATTGGGAATGTGTACATTGACTACATTGACATGCTTAATAGATATACATCCGAGTTTACCTGTTTCACATTTTTCATGTGGGGGTTAAATGGAGGAAAATTTGAGTTTTCTAGATTATAGACAATGACAGCATTTATAAAATAGGGGGAGTAGATCTTGAGGTGGAAAATGTAAAGAGAGGAAGGAGAGTGCAAGAGAGATGAGACCACAAGCCCTTAATTTTCCTATAGAATACTAGAGGCCCAGTGCATGAATTCACACACAGGTGGGGTCCCTTGGCCTGGCTGGTGATTGGGCGGATCGGGCCCATCAGGGCCGAGCCGGCCATGGTGAGGGACCATGGGAGGTTGGCCGGCCGTGAGAGGTTGGCTGTGGGAGCGCACTGACCACCAGGGGGCAGCTCCTACGTTGAATGTGTACCCCCTGGTGGGCCGGTTGTCCGGTAGTAATGGTCACTTAGGCTTTTAGATAGATAGATAGATAGATGGAAGGAAGGAAGGAAGGAAGGAAGGGAACAAGTGTACTATCTCATTCACTTTTTAGAAAAGAAGGAAGGAAGGAAGGAAGGAAGGAAGGAAGGAAGGAAGGAAGGAAGGAAGGAAGGAAGGAAGGAAGGAAGTTCTGGCATAGCATCTAACTATGTTTTAAACTGGATTGGTGTGTTACAATGGGGAGCGGAGGGGCTTATCCGTTAAGGTAAGAGGTGAAGTCCAATTTGTAGAAGGGCATTGGGAATGAAGGTGAGGCAATATATTTGAGAGAGAATGTAGAGAAAAACCTTGGCAAGATTTGCTGTGGCCAAGATGAGGGAAATGAAGGAGTCTGACATGGCCTTAAGTGTGCTGGTTTTTTTAGGAGAGAAGTTGAAGGAGGTACTGTATTGGTGGATGTCAGTATGTATTGTCCACATGGAGATACAAATATTCTGGAAGGGAGGACTGGTCAGCAGAAGAAAATAGAGATGAAGATATAGACTTGGGAGCCAGTGTGTGTGTGTGTGTGTACGCGCACTCTGTTGTGTTTTGTGGTGGAAGGTGTAGAAATGGATGCTGTTGTCTAGGAAGAGAATGCAGTATCTGTGGTAAACCCCGAGGACAATCCAAGGACAGGGCCACTCCATTGCTCAACTCCAGTGGGTATCAATCACATTGTCATTTGTGTGAATGGATCCCCAAGATTTGTGCAGTGGGGCACATAGCACAAAAGGCACTCCAATTTAGGGTCATTTAGATCCTGAATAAGTGAAAGGTACTGAGAAGGGGTGCTTTGAAAGGTTGATGGAGAATAATGCCAGTGCCATGTTACAGAGCCAAGTCAAAGGGTTTTATGGAGTAGTGTCAGATGTTGTAGGGAGGTCAAGGAGCATGAGGCCTTCTTGAGAAGAGACCTTTGTGCTCTGCATTTATGAAATCATTAATTGCTCCCAAGAGAACCTTGACCATGGGATATTTGCAGTGCAAGCCATATTACAAGGGGTTTTAAGCAGTGAAAAGAGTAAAGGTGGGTAATGGCTTGAGGAAGCAGCATCATTGAGACATTATATACTAACTTGATAACATCATAGAATATATCTGTTTGAGGTAATTTTTGACACTAATCCTGCATTTTAGAGATTATTTTGAATTGTAGTGCTCTTTAATTTTCTCATATTTTAACTTTTTCTCATAATTTTCTATAATATTTTGGGAAATTAGTAAGATTCTCAAATTTTATTTCCCATAATTTTATATTATCTCATTAAATCATATTAATTTTAAATATTATGTTAAGTCTTATATATTTCCCAGAATATAATAGAACCTGGTTTGTGATATTCCCATTATACATTTGTAGTAAATGAGCTATAATAAAAATGAAGTGCTTTTGTCAGCCCCTACAGTGAATTTTCAAACATCACATCCCTTGTGATTGATCAAGATTGATCCTTCCAATCTTGAGTGAATAGTTATAAAGGTTATAGTTAGTAATGATCCCTCATATTTCAAATATACAGGAACATAGACTTGTGTTGGGAAAAATATTAATATAGGCACTTAAAGAAAAAGATTTTGTGTTTGAACCAAAACAGTACTAAGTAAATTGGGAGCTTATTCTATACAGTCATTACTGGTGTTGAGGCAGAGGATTCTGGGTAAGAGGAAAGAACCTTGTGATTTGTCAAAAAGTCATCTTGTGATGATGAGTGATTTCTTCCCCTGTATTGCTTAAAATTTGACCATTTCAGCTACCTTCTTAATTCTTCTGTTAAAGAATGAGGCTTAATTGAGACATAATTGCCTGTGTTGTCATGAACATAAATTCAGTGCTGTTTGCCTAAGGAAAGTTTGGGGTTTCCTTTTTCTGTTTTTGCTATTTTTGGGAGGGGTTTTAGGGGAGACTTGGCTAAGACTGTAGTGGTTTTCTTTCCTGCCTTTTTTCTTCTTCTTTTAACTCCATTAGCCATTCACAGAACAGAAGCAAATAGCCATTTTTAAAATTCATGTCTTCAAATGTTAATTTGATGCTTTGAGGTATAAATGACCTTTCTAGCCAGCTCAGACTTGTCAAACAAAGGAATGATCAGAACAAGCTGCTGTTTGTTCTAATACAACAGGCTGTTTTTCACAGAGAATTTCAAAACAATTTTGCTTCCCTTTCTCTAAAACATTAAATTAAACTTCATCCTGTGCTAGGTTAGAATTTAGAAAGAATTGTGTACACACAAGCGGTTAAATAGAATGCTGATCACCTGTGCAAAATGAACCATACGCTTCAGCTTATAGAGTCTACAGTGTGTGTAGGAAGTGCACGCCTGGATTCTCAACCAGATATTAGGCTCAAACAAAGCTTTACCATCGAGTTCACAGAGTGTTGGAAGAGAGAAAGGAACGCCCCCAAAACAGTAGGTAAGCAGAGTGAGGCATTGTGTATAGCTTTGTATTGTTCTTGTTGCAAATTAATTGAAACTAGTGAAATGAACTGAGGCAGTGTTGTAAAATGACTGCTGCTCTTGGCACTTACAGAGCTTGGTTTTCATCACAGTTTTGCAGCTAACTCACTAGCTTTGGACCCTAATGCAGTCATCCAACCTCCTTGAGTTTTTTGGGTTTTTTTTTTTATTGAATTTATTGCCATGTCATTGACTAATAAAATTAAATAGTTTTGAGGGATACAGTTCTATAATACGCCATTTGTATATTGTATTGTGTGCTCACCACACCAAGTCAAGTCTCCTTCCATCACCATTTATCCCCCCTTTACCCTCTTTTACCTCCTCTACCCCCCTTCCCCTCTGGTAATCACCATACTGTTGTCCTTGTGTATTTTTTTTCTTTGTTAATCCCTTCACCTTTCTCACCCAGTCCCCCCAACTCCCCTCCCCCCTGTCATCTGTCAATCTGTTATTTGTATCTATGAGTTGGTTTCAATATTATTTGTTTTGTTCATTAGATTTCACATATAAGTGAAGTCATATGGTACTTGTCTTTCTCTGACTGGCTTATTTCACTTAGCGTAATACTCTCCAGGTCCATCCATGCAGCCGCACAAGGTAAGAGTTCCTTCTTTTCGGCTGGGTAGTATTCCACTGTGTAAATGTACCAGAGCTCTTTTTTTTTTAAATTAAATCTTTATTGTTCAGATTATTACAGTTATTCTCCCCCCCCCATAGCTCCCCTCCACCTGGTTCCCATCCCACCCTCTGCCCTTACCACCCCCATTGCCCTCATCCATAGGTATACGATTTTTGTCCAGTCTTTTCCCTCACCCCTGACACCCCTTTCCCCCCGAGAATTGTCAGTCCACTCCCTTTCTATGCCCCTGATTCTATTATATTCACCAGTTTATTCTGTTCATCATATTTTTTATTCACTTGATTTTTAGATTCACATGTTGATAGATATGTATTTGTTGTCACTTTGTTTATAGTTTTTATCTTTACCTTTTTCTTCCTCTTCTTAGAGAATACCTTCAGCATTTCATATAATACTGATTTAGTGGTGATGAACTCCTTTAGCTTTTTCTTATCTGTGAAGCTATTTGTCTGACCTTCTATTCTGATTGATAGCTTTGCTGGATAAAGTAATCTTGGTTGC
>NW_006289813.1:5772240-5778271 GCF_000327345.1 Myotis davidii | reverse complement strand
CTTCTTGGACTTGTAAGTCTATTTCTTTCACCAGGTAGGGGAGGTTTTCTATCATTATTTCTTCAAATAGGTTTTCAATATGTGGCTCTCTCTCTCTTACTCTGGCACCCCCATAATTCAGATGTTGGTATGCTTGAAGTTGTCCCAGAGGCTCCTTACACTACCTTCATATTTTTGGATTCTTTTTTCTTTTCCGGTTGGGTGTTTTTTGCTTCTTTGTATTTCAAATCTTTGACTTGATTCTTGCGATCCTCTAGTCTATTGTTGATCTCTGTAAAATATTCTTTATTTCAGTCAGTGTATGCTTAATTTCTAGTTGGTCCTTTTTCATATCCTCGAGGGTCTCACTAGATTTATTGAGGGTCTCACTAAATATTGCAGTTTCTAGAAAATCCTTGAAAAACCTTGTAAGTGTGGTTTTGAACTCTGTATCTAGTAGTTTGCTTTCCTCCATTTCTGTCATTTGTGATCTGTTTCTTTGTCTCCACATTTTTTATGTTTCCCTGTGTTGGTAGAGTGGCTTTGTGTGCTAGGTGTCCTATAGGGCCAGGTGGCTCAGCCTTCCCAGTTACCTGAGGTGGACACTCTTGATGCACTCCTTTGTGGGCTTTGTGCGCAGTCTTGTTGTAGTTAAGCCTTGATTGTTGTAGGTATCACTGGGAGGAATTGACCTACAGGCCAATTGGCTGTCAGAATCAGCTGTGTCTGCAGTGGAAGAAGTTCTGTGCTGGAGACACCTTTATGGGGCAAGCCTTGCTTCAGTGGGGCTTTGGTGCTCACTGAGTCTGCCCCCTGAGTGTGTCCCTTATGGATCTGAGGAGTTGTAATCTGGATGGTCCCACTCTGACCACTTGGGTACACTGGCTCTTGGATTTCTAAGGAGGTGCTAATTTAGCCTCTTCCTGAGACTACCCAGCAGGAGCTACGGAGAGATCTGCAGATTTCTCTTCTTTGTTTGGGATTTGGAGGTGCCAAGATGAGGCCCAGCTGTGAAGAAATGCAAGCTGCTGTGGGGCCTTGGGCCTTCTTTTGGATGTTCTGGGTCTCTCTGACCCAGCTGCAGTTTGTTAGGTAATTTTAGATTGCAAAGGGCCAGGTCATTCATATCAAGAGCCTCTGTGTAGAGCTTGGGTGGGGCTGGGTCTCAGGGGATCAACAGGGTGGAGCAAACAGCTATGGCTGATCCTCAGCCCTGCCCTAAGAGGCCCCAGGTCTCAGTGTCCCGTGGTAATCACTGCAAGCACCTCTGAGAGAATGCCGCCCGCCGTCGAGTTCTGCCCGATGCCAGACAGTCCAGTTTCTCCCCGTATGAGTCTGGGTCCCCAGAGACTCGCCCGGAACTGGAGTTCAGAGCAGTCGGGAGCTTGAGACTCCGTCCTGATTGAAAAAGACAGCTGCGTCCTCAGTTGCCAGCCCTTTCCACGTGCGCCTCCGTACCTCTGCACTTTACTTCCGCACCTCCTCTGAGTCTCAGTGTGCTTCTCTCTTTCCTTCGAGTTGTAGACTTTCCACTCAGCCAGCCTTCCTGTGGTTCTGGATGATGTCCGTTTTGTCTTTTAGTTGTATTTTTGAAGTAGTTGTGTGAGGCAGCAATTTCCCGTGTTTACCTATGCTGCCATCTTGGTTTCTCTCTGTACCGCAGCTCCTTTATCCACTCATCTACTAATGGTCACTTGGGCTGCTTCCAAATCATGACTATTGTACTAGTAAATAACACTGCTTTAGCTATCAAATGGGAATAACACCGCTTGACTGTTTCATTAACAAGATGTATACGTTAGTTGATGAGAGGTGCCTATAATACATGGATGTACATTTGTCTCAATAATCGTTATGTTAACTTATCCCCAACCTATTTTAGATATTGTCCACTGACTCCAACTCTTTCCTGGACATGATATAATGTAAAGAAGTGAATAAAAGTTTTGAGTTTGGGTTTTTCGTTGGGTTCTCCAGTTCTAAATAAATGCCCAGAAGACAGGAAACCAACAAATCAAAAAAATAGTCCACCTACAAATACAATCCCAAATAACTTAATGTCCAGTTATTTCCTTTGACAGTTAACACTACACATATGAAAAAGGAAGAAAGAAGGAAACAGTTTTTGTCAAAGCAAGGCTAGAAACTCATTGACCCAAATAAGCTTAAAACAGTCCCCAGTAGCCCGGCCAGTGTTGCTCAGTGGTTGAATGTCGATCTATGAACTAGGACAGTGGTCGGTAAACTGTGGCTTGGCAAACCGCGGCTCGCAAGCCACATGAGGTTCTTTGGTCCCTTCAGTGTGGCTCTTCCACAAAATACCAGCTCTTCCACAAAATACCAACTTCTGCGCATGGGCCACGAAGTTTCAATCGCACTGGACATGCGCACCCGCACATGGTATTTTGTGGAAGAGCCACACTCAAGGGGCCAAAGAGCCGCATGGGGCTTTGTGAGCTGTGGTTTGCCCACCACGGAGCTAGGAGGTCATGGTTCAATTTTGGTCAGGGTACATGTCCGGGTTGTGGGCCCAATCCTAGGTAGAGGGCGTGCAGGAAGCAGCCGGTCAATGATTCTCTCTTCTCATTCATTGATATTTCTATCTTTCTCTCTCCCTTCCTTTCTGAAATCAATAAAAATATTTAAAAAAATAGTCCACAATATGTTCTGAAAATTTGTTCTTAAAATTTTTTTTAGAGAAATTGTTCTATAACAGCAGAAGATTTAGAGTACATTTGATTTATTGCCTTTAATTCCTCCTCTATGCAAGGCATAGAAAATTCCTATATTAAGTATTTGGCGGTTGAGTTTGTTTCCTATGGGGAAAGGGGCTATTTGGAAGTTTGATAGTGTTAATTACAAAAATATATTCTGATTACAAGGAAGCATGCAATGTAGTATATAGCAGAAAAGGAAACATTAGGTTGTGTGTAGGAGCTAAGAAATTAACTTTGAATTAAAAGTAATAACTTAGCCTTTTGACCAGGTTAATCGGATTGGTTTGTAGACTTAATTTTTATGGGAGGAGTTGGGAGAAGGATATGACAAAGAGATGGAAAGGTTTGTGAATTAAAAGTCTTATAAATTTCACAGGATTCTTTAAGCTCTTACCATAGTTATGAAACAAATATAAGTCTGGTTTTACACATAATGATTAGCTCTTATATTTTATGAAAATGCTATGCACTTAAAATAATTTCAGCCTGCTTTTTATTAAATGGTATATTCGCTTGACACAGTTCTACTCCTAGGACCTCAGTATTTGGTTGAAACAATTTTGTGAAAAGGCCCTTCTTTATACTAGGAACTAGGAGATAAGGATATTCCAGACAGAGTTCTACTAGTAGCTACTAACTAGTTGTTTGACCTTGGGCAATTTACTTGACTTCTGTCATTTGATAAATGGTATAAATAATTAAAAATAAATACCACTTAACTCTTACTATTTTTGTCCTTGGGAAATGTTATTAAATGTAATGGAACTTATTTTAAGTATACATTCAAAATACTGTATTTATTTTTTTCCTTGAAGAGTTTTCATTTAGCCAAATGGATTGATTTAAAGTTTTTGACCACAGCTGCTACAGAAATGTGCGCACAGCTACTGTTTTGGTAAACACAGACTAGTAACCAGATGGTAGTAATACTTTAAAAAGTTGGGCTGTGTGGGCTGGGAACCATCCAAATGGAATTTTCAGTGTTTTGCCTAGGTACATTGGATTTAGTACACACTAACTGAGTTTTAGTGTGTTTTATTACTTCAGTGGCTAGAAAGAACAAAGAGCATTATGTGGAATACAAATAATGCTTATTAAGCTTGCAGTTGATTCCTTCTGATAGATGTTCCAAATTGCTGTCAGACTTTATTTACTTACTCGTAAACAGATGTGCTTTGCTTTAAATCAGGATAACTGTTGCAAACCTAGTTATGCATATTTTAAACAACTGTTAAGGATTCCATTTTTAAGTCGTTGATTAAATAAGAAGCTGATTTGTTATGTTTTCTAAGGTTGTTGGTTCCTAGTGGTTGTTTTAGATGACAAAAAACTTAATTTTGTTTTTTGAAATTCTGATTAAAGATGAGATATCATCAGTTAAAAATTATTTTCTGGATTGACCAGATGGCTAAGTTGATTGAGTGTTGTCCTGTACACCAAAAGATTTTGGGTATGATTTTCCCTCAGGGCACATACCTAGATTTCAAGTTCGAGCCCCAGTTGGGATGTGTGATGGAGACAACTAATATCTCTCTCTCTCTCTCTCTCTCTCTCTCTCTCTCTCTCCTCCTTCTCCTTCTCTCTCTCTCCCTCTCTCTCCTCTTTCTCTCTCTCTTCCTCTCTCTCTGTCTCTCTAAAATAAATAAAAACATATCCTTGGGTAAGGATTTAAAAACACATATATTTTTTCTGGCCTGTAGTCTAGAATGTATTGTTTAGGCAAGCAATTATATATTTTATTTTAAAGAACTTGAGTCGCTGTTTAATTATCACCAGAAAAGATGTTGGGAGTAATTTGGGCATCAGCTGACCCATGCTTTAACTAAACAATACAGCCATAATAATCATAATCTTAAATTTTCCAAGTTAATCGTGTTGGAAATATTTCTTCCAGTTTTAGTTTTTCCTGCTATGTTGTTGTTATGGTTTATTTGTTAAAATCTTTAAATACATAAAACTTCTATCGCCTCAGATCCTGACATTAGTAGACTATGAACTAGCTTAATCACGGAAGCCCTGGTCATTATCTACTCTCTTCTGATTTGATGTTAGGTTCTGTCTATTCAGTAGGTTTGTATGATAGTTCTTACTAATTCTCAGATTACTTATTTCTGGCATTCATGCTCACATGCATTCACAACAGATATTTATTGAGTCATCATTACTAAGTATTAGGCATTATACTGGGACAAATTGGTGACTAGTTCTCTGGAGCATACCTTCTAGTGGGAAGAAACTTGTTAAATATATAACAAATATAAAATTGCAGTTGTGATAAAGTGGCAGAAAGTAGAGTTCCCTTAATTAATGGTTCTTGCTCCTCAGAAATAGAGCTAGTTCTGTTCCTCAATATAAAAACAGGTTAAAATGATTTCCAGCCTGAAATACTCTTGATGGTTTTAATTATAGCAGCTGGCACTTATTTGGACTGCCCATCTTCGAGCTTGTTTTGCCAATAACTACTCTTAGATCTTGCCCTGCCTACCTCCTCCAGCTGAGAGTATGAACATCTGCCTCAGATGCACAATCCCAGTTACATTAGCTGGTGTAAAGTCTGACTAAAACCAAGCAAAAAGGACACTATAACCTAAGGCAGTGGTCGGTAAACTCATTAGTCAACAGAGCCAAATATCAACAGTACAACGATTGAAATTTCTTTTGAGAGCCAAATTTTTTAAATTTAAACTATATAGGTAGGTGCATTGTTATTAACTTAATTAGGGTACTCCTAAGGCTTAGGAAGAGCCACACTCAAGGGGCCAAACAGCCGCATGTGGCTCGAGAGCTGCAGTTTGCCAACCACGGACCTAAGGGAAAGTGGAGGCAGGCACTAGGGTTCCTTCAGCAGCCACAGGACTGCTTGGCAGCTTGTAAAAGATAGTGTGAAGTAGACATGCACTTGTAGATATTTTTTTCTTGGAGTACTGGAATCTAAATTTCTGTGTCTAAGAGAAGAATAGATTAATTTTTTAAAGTTTATTGCCAAATTTTTAGGTCAAATCCATTAGTCTATATCTAGGATTCAACTACATAAAAAACACCCACAAGATCTACTATTTACCTTCTGTAATCAAAAGTATTCATTGACAAATGTGATTGGTTTATAAAGCTAGAATAATCTTATTTATTAATCTGAGCAAGTCATTAATCACACCAATAACTGGTAAAGCAAGCTGGATGATTGTATCATTGTGGCACTTTTAATTCTGTTAACACATGCATTAGCTCTCTTTCTTTTGCATTAGCTCTTTATTATGCATGTAGTATCACTTAGGTTTGACTTAGCATAATACTGATATGCAGGGTCGTTCTTAAATATTGAACACTCAGCTTCC
>NW_006289813.1:5755589-5772226 GCF_000327345.1 Myotis davidii | reverse complement strand
TATGAAGATAAATGAACAAAAGCAATTATAGATGGGATATAGCTTAAATCTACTTTCTCTACTCCTACCCCATCCTGAGGCTTATTCATGGACATGTATCACCATAAAAAAATACCAAATATTTTACCAAAAACGTTACATTTTTCTGGGATGAATTGTTGACAAGAGAGATGTGCTAGAAATATAACTTTTAACATAAGAGTACAGATTTTCCAGAAAATGAACAATTCCAATATTCTGTGTTTACCACAGCTATTAAAAGTTTAATACCTCCCCCATCCACATGGTAAGTTAATGTAAAACTATATCCAGGAATAAGGAGCCTAGGATACAAAGTAAATTATTAGTAATTACAGGCCAAAAACTTGTCACAGTGGTTATCTTACTCTGAGTCATGGTTTTTTGGTCTTCAATACTCCATATGCTGTCCTCTGTAACAGACAACACCAAGGAAGAGACCTAATAAAATGTTCCATGTTTTTCAAAGAGAACAATTTAGAATAATGCTACCTAAGAGTACCTAATATCAGAACAAACAGGCAATGAATAGCATCTAATTCTGCACATTATGCAGAGACATTAAATATACATATTAGTAAGGTAGCAGATGCTTTGGTTCTGAAATTGACATGTAAAATAGCAGTCTTTCTCTGCAGGGCTCCGCTCCAGCCAGCGCTCCTTCACATATAATGAATAGCTAATTTCAGTACTATGGTCCATGGGAGACTGTGGAACTGGGAGGAGGAAAGCATTCCAACTTTAAGAACAGCAGGATGTGCTGAGATGTGCTTTTTAATGGAGAAACATTTAGAACTCTTGGGGGTAAATTCATAAAGAAGGTTGTGCATGTGTTTTGTATTTAAATTAAGGAATTATTAATATAGTTAGAGAACCAGGAATCTGGCAGCAGTGTTGCAAAAGGGAAAATCAGAATTTGGCAACTGAACTATGAGCTCAGAAATACCTTAAACTTTTAATAAAATACATCCTAAAACTAACCTGTGTTAAAATGTAGCTGCTTATTAGAAACTAGGGGCCCAGTGCCAAATTCATGCACCTTGAAAGGAACTGTGGGCTGCAAGGCTGTGGTGGGCACAGGGGCGGGTCTTGGTCCATCCTCCGCTCCCCCACCTGGTCCCATCCGCTGCGGCTCCAGTCCTGTCTGCCTGCAGCCCTGCCCCCTCCACTGCTGCAGCTGCTCCCATGCGCTGACAGTGTGGAGCAATTGGGGCTGGCGCCAGCAGCAAATGCAAGCAGTGGCTCTGGTGCGGTGCAGGCAGTGGGTGCGAGTGGATCTGGCACCAGCAGCAGGTGCAAGCGCCCGGCAGGACCTTGGTGCACGGGAGCAAAGAATTTTCAGTAACTACCAGAGACTCACCCTGATGACAGCGACCAACCACCTGCCTTGGTCTGTTCCCCCCCCACCGCATTTGAGAATATATGTTAGTAGTTGAAATTTGGGGCTGACTTAAAAAAAAAATACAAGTGGTCTTTCCCTGTATACAAGAAAGGGGAAGTGACTTACCAGTATATTCTTCTGCCTCATGGAGATTTCCTTGCCATTTGAGATTTGTGTTCATTATTCATTCATCCATCTATCCAGTCAATATTTGTTGAGCATCTGCTGTGTACCATGAACTTCTGGGAGCTCAAAAATGAATAAAATCAATCTCCACCCTCAAGCAGTGTCTAGTCTGGTGGAAAAACAGACTTATAAATGCTGTAACCAAAATGAAAATAAGGATTTTATGGGTGAAGACTAGAGTTTTTAAACTAAAAGACTGCCTATTATTATGAAGTATAAAATATATATTAAACAGTACATAAAACATAAGCCGACAACTGAATTACACTTTATGTATTCTTTGTGCTTGCTTCTTTTATTCAACATTTTGTGATTCATCCGCGTGGTTACTTGTAGCATTCTCATTGCTGTATAGTAATATCTTTTTATTCCCAAATACTGTTTATCCATTCTACTGTTTTACATTTGGGTTGCTTCCAGTTTGGGGATATCATTGACAATGATGGAGTGTTCTGGATTATGTATACATACTTATTTAGTGTATGTAGTTTTAACTTACTAGATAAGGACAAACTATTATTTCCAAATGATTTGTTCCAATGTAAAAAGACTTTTGAAATTGGTGGTTATAAAAAAGCAAATATTTTCTTACAGAACTTGACTTTCTCGTGAGAATGTGGTATAGTTAATGTATCTAACGTATAGTTTGGTTGTCCTTTTTACCTAACCTGGATTGCACGAATATGTTTGAAATGTCAAGTTATGACTTAGAATTTTTCTCTGGTAATTGGACTAGTCTGTGACAAATTTGGGAAGATGGGAAAGATCTTTAAGACTGGAAAGCATGCCACAGTTTTGTTTAATGCTATAAAGAAAAGCTAGAAAAATAAAAAGCTAGAGTATATTAAGGATACAAAAAATTTAGTGGTTTTAAAATGTTGAGCTCACATTTTGAAGTGTAATTCTATTTTAATATCTTTTCTAATGGAAGAAGAAAGATGACTGATTTGGTAGGGCAATCTTGTTTGAAAAATTGACAATTCTTTGGCACGAGGCCCAGATCTCTTTTCAAATTTTGTGTGAAATAGAAAAATGGCAGTCTTTTAGATACTATTCATGGAAGGAGGGAAGGGAGATTGGGGGTGGGAAGGAGTGCTACCTCTTCATATAGTAGGAGAGTAGAAAATAGGAGATAGTGGATATTTCACATAATCAACTCCTCTTACCTTTCCAGAAAGTAGAAAGAATGTCATGAATAAAAGAACAATTAGAAGAGTATTACTTTAAAATAATGGGAATATTTAACTTTTCTTGGCCTCCAAATCTATAAGAAATACGAAGACTTGTTTTTCCCCCCTCCTAAATTGTGAAGGCCTGCTTTCACACTAAATTTTAAGATCAAGAGAGCCTTTGCCTCTGTTCCTTTTGAAAATACTTTTCACCAAGGTTCTTTCTGAGAACTGAATTGATAGGGTACTTCAACTTTGCTTTTGCTGTCCAGTATAGCAAAACGTGTCTGAGCTTGAATATTTGAGATGTTCAGGTCCAAAGTCATGTTGGTTGACTGAATGGGAAATTTTTTCTTCTATTCATTTTCAATTCTGTTCATTTAATGGATGCCAGCTATGTGCCTGGTAGGTGCTGGGGACACACAGATGAATATAACAGCTTACAGTTCACTGAGAGAGTGAACAATTTACCATAGTGTTGTGTGCTAAGGGACTATAATAACAGTTTGCAGGAAGTACTTTGGTGCATAAAAGAAAGAACAAAAACATTTTTTTTTGTGTGTGTGTAATGGGTGGTGAGGTTCTAGGTAGTAGTGGTCTTTTCACTGTGTGGATAAATGGATTTAAAACAGGTCATATGCAGGAACCAAGATAGCAGTGTAGGTAAATGTGGTACTCACATCCTCCCATAAGCACATCAAAATTACAACCAAAATACAGAACAACCATCGTTCAGAACCGCCTGAAATCTGGCTGAATGGAAGTCCTACAACTAGAGTTAAAGCATAAAGCACATTGAGACTGGGCAGAGGTACGGAAGTGGCTAGTCTGACACCTGTGTGTGGCATGTTTTTAATCTGGAGGGATATCTTGGCTATGGAGGCCTCCTATGAGAAGCAAGGGTCGAAGCCCCACACAAGACCCCCTCAGCCCAGGGTTTCAGTGCTGGGAAGAGAAGTCCCCGTAACTTCAGGCTATAAAAACTAGTGGGATTATGGCTGAGTGACACGGAGGCTGCCAGAGACCCAAACAGTTCCTCTTAAAGGCTTGGCGCCCTGACGTACTCAGACTCACTCCCTCTGAGCTCCAGCACTTGGGCAGCAACTTGAAAGGATCTAGGGCAGTGGTTCTCAACCTTGGCTGCACAATAGAATCACCTGGGAATCTTTTTAAAATCCTGATTTCTGGGCCTCATCCTCCAGAAATTCTGTTTCTTTGTTATGGGGTGGGGCCACAACATTAGTAACAAAGAAACAATTTCCGGAGGATGAGGCCCAGAAATCAGGATTTTAAAAAGATTCCCAGGTGATTCTAATGTGCAGCCAAGGTTGAGAACCACTGATCTAGGGACATAGAGGAAGGAACTAAATTGTCTGGTATCAGAGCAAGAACTCGGGCAGGTTTCTCCCAGACAAAAGTGCTTGCAAAGGTCATGTTTCTATGCTGAAATCCCTCTCTAACTCCCTCTGCCACCACAGAGCTGATTGGCAGGCACAAAATCTGAGTCTCCATCAACCTGGACCTCACCCTGGTGATTCCCTGAGACCTTGTCCTACCCAATTTTTAGTCCCACCTAAGCTGTTTGCAGCAGCTTTTCCATATGAATCACCTGTCTTGGCTTAAGCTTCAGACTTTCCTAAAACCTCTTAAACAAGTAGCAGCTGGACTCAGCGTGCCCCATACCTCTTGATAAGCGGTCCCAGTTCCAGCACTAGCAGCAGCCTGCCTTGCTTCGCAGTTTGCACTCTCCTGGGAACCTCCAAGCCCAACACAAGTTGTAACCATCTGCAGACCGCTCTGTAGTTTGTGGTGGGTGGCCCCAAGCAGGGCACAGGCAGTGGCTGACTTTGTACCTAGCGGAAGGCCCCAGATCCAGTGCACTCAGTGGACAGTTTCGGACCAGCTCATATTACAATTCTTTACATCCATAAGCGACACACTCAAGGGGCAGACTTGGATAGCACCAAAGCCCCCTGAAGCAAGTCCTGCTCCATAGGGGTGTCTCCTGGACATCAGCTCTTCTGGTATAGTCAAAGCTGGTCCTTGCAGCCAGTTGGCCTGGGCGTCAGTTCCTCCCAGTGGTGCCAACAGTAATCAAGGCTCAGTTACAACAAGACAGTGCACACAGCCCACACAGGGGCACACCTAGAGTGCCTGTTCAGGTGACTGTGGAGGCTGAGCCACTGAGCCCTACAGGGGCTCAGTCAGAAATCAAGTATACATTAACTGAAATGAATAATTTACAGGGAATCAACAATAGAGTATAGGATGCCAAGAATCAAATCAGCAATTTAGAATATGAGGAAGCAAAAAACACCTAATCAGAAGAGCAAAAAGAAAAAAGAATCCAAAAATATAAAGATAGCGTAAGGAGCCTCTGGGACAACTTCAAGTGTACCAACATTTGCATTATGGGGATGCCAGAAAAAGAGAGAGAACAAGATATTGAAAACCTATTGGAGGAAATAATGACAGAAAACTTCCCCTACCTGGTGAAATAAATTGATTTACAAGTCCAGGAAGCACAGAGTCCCAAACAAGATGAGCCCAAAGAGGCCCACAATAAGACACATCATAATTAAAATGCCAAAGGTTAAAGACAAAGAGGGAATCTTAAAAGCAGCAAGAGAAAAGCAGTTAACCTACAAGGGAACATCCATACAACTGTCAGCTGATTTCTCAACAGAAACTTTGCAGGCCAGAAGGGAGTGCAAGAAATATTCAAAGTGATGAATAGCAAGAACCTACAACCAAGATTTCTCTACCCAGCAAAGCTATCATTTAGAATTGAGGGTCAGATAAAGAGCTTCACAGACAAGAAAAAGCTTGAGTTCGTCACCACTAAACCAGTATTAATACAATGTTGAAGGGCCTTCTTTAAGAAGAAGAAAAAGATAAAAACTATGAACAATAAAATGCCAATAAATACATACCTGTCAACAATGAATCTAAAAATCAAAATAAATGAACAAGGAATCTAATGAACAAAATGAACTGATGAATAAAATAGAACCAGAGGCATGGAAACATGGAACAGACTGATGAATCTCAGAGGGAAGGTGGGAGACAGGAAGAGATTAAACAAAGAACTTCTCTACATATGTGCATTACTATGGACACAGACAATAGGGTGGTGAAGGTCTAGGGTGGGGTGGGAACCAGGTGGAGGGGAGCAGTGGGGGGAAAAAGGGACATCTGTAATCTCAACAATATTTAAAATAACATAAAATAAAATTGTTCATAAGATACCAAACACTCATAACATAATTGGCTAGTTAGATGGTTTTCAAATTTTGGCAATATAAATAGTGATCTAATAAAAGAGTAATAAGCAAATTGACCATCACTCCAACACACAAGATGGCCACCCCCATGTGGTCAAAGATGGCCACCACAAGATGGCCGGCAGGGGAGGGAGGGCAGTTGTGGGCTATCAGGCCAGCAGCGGAGGGCAGTTAGGGGGGATCGGGCCGGCAGGGGAGGGCAGTTAAGGGGCGACCAGGCTGGCAGGGGAGGGCAGTTAGGGACAATTGGGCCGGCAGGGGAGCAATTAGGCATCGATGAGGCTGGCAGGGAGTGGTTAAAAGGGGTGATCAGGCTGGCAGGCATAAGCAATTAGGGGCAATCAGGCAGGCAGGAAGGCGAGCGGTTGGGAGCCAGTGGTCCTGGATTGTGAGAGGGATGTCCGACTGCCCGTTTAGGCCCGAATCCACCGTCAGACATCCCTCGAGGGGTACCAGATTGGAGAGGGTGCAGGCTGGGCTAAGGGACACTCCTCCCTCCCACATGAATTTTGTGCACTGGGCCTTTAGTCTCTATTTAAAAAAATAAAATAGGTCACACAGGTGATTAGAGAGGGAGAGAAAGGGCATATTTGGCAGAGGAAATTGCATGTGCTAATGGGTTTGTTAATTAGATTATGTATAATTGCATGAGATTTTATTATGAGTAAAAATTAAAATTTCACAACAATATAGGCAGTGATTCTAAATTTGAAATTGTTAGTCTTTCCTATGTTTTATCACTAAAATACACATATTCATAATGTTCTCTCAGCCAGTTTAGGAATTAGGCCAACTCATCTTGGACTCCTCCTAGATAGCTTCATGAGTAGACTCTAGTCAGTTTATTTTTCAGCATTCAATGCTACTTATTAAATGCAAGTCTTTTGTGTTCAGTAGCATATAAGTTGAAAACTTAATAGACTTACTACTTGCTTTATAGGTGGTAATTTTTAACCCTCTCCCTAGATTTCAAACATTTGTTTAAAAAATTCTATAGGTTTGCCTTAGCCATTGCTCAGTGGTTAGAGTGTCAGCCCATAAACGAAAGGGTTGGAGGTTCAGTTCTGGTCAAGGTCAGGTACCTCGGTTGTAGGCTGGGTCCCTGGCCTGGTCAGGGTGCAAGTGGGAGGCAACCAATCAATGTGTCTCTCTCACATCGATGTTTCTCTCTGTCTCTCCCCATTCTTTTCACTCACTCTAAAAATCAATGGGAAAAAAATATCCTTGGGTGATGATTGACAAAAAAAAAAAGTTCTATAGGGTTGAATATTATTATAAGAGAAAAATAAAATAGTGGTGGACATAACCTTAAAAATTGCCTAACCTACCCCTTACATTTTATATGTAGGAAATTATGGCTCTAATTGGTTGAATGACCTGTCCAAGTATATAGCCCATCTGTAGGCTGGAGCTGGATGAGGAGGTAAGGATGTGTAAGTATCAGGTACTCTTGACTGCCTAGGGGTAGGCTTTTTCATGTGGTTAAGACTCATAGTTAAGGTATGCCCAGGGTTTGAGTAGCTCATAGATCATTCTTCTAATATTTGCTGCAATTATGGTTTAGAAAACTTAATCTGATTAAGCTAGATTGAAGTCAACATGGTATTTGGCCAGAATCAGGAGAACTACCATTTAGTAGCAGAACATTAACATCATAGATCATAGCTTCCATCTGAGTTTCCTTCTCCCTATCTGTAACAAGGGGGAAAAGAATATATATTTTATTGAGTGGTAAAACTTTTAAATATAAAATCTGTTAACAGTGTTTGGCTTTTAATTGCCATCAAGTGTCTTTTCTTTTTTTATATATGTGGGTATGTAGATCAAATGAGATCATAGACTAAAAATCACTTAGAAAGTTTCACATTATATACAAATGAACATGTATATTAAATTAGTTTCCTTCTCTTCATTATTTCATTCTCTCCTTTATAACTAATTTGTTGAATGGCAATACTACTTTATTATGATGGTTAGAGAACTTAATATTTGCTTTACTAAATCCCATGATTCTCTAGTGAATGAGATAGTGTGTGTTCTGTATGGGGGAGGAGAGATGATAGAGGTGTGTTGGTAGGTATTCTGAAAGAAACTTTTCAAGGACGTTGCAACCTCAGAGAGACAAACTGACCCTGATCTAATAATGCACTTAGAGACAGTAAAATGAAAACATTGACCCAAGAAGTATATTGGGGGTATGGTGAGAAGATTTATTTATCATGTGGAAGCCAATAGTAAGCATATTTTAGGAATAAAGAGAAAGGATAAGGTTATAATTGGGAGTGGAGGTTGAGTGAGACTAGTCTTGACTAGAGATATTAAAGTATTTTGAAAAAATCACAGTGCCAATAAGAACAGAGAGTAATGATAGATATATACAGGATATTTTGATATTACCTACATGAAATTTCACCTATTAGGGGAATATGCTGGGAAACCCCATAAAAATGCTAACACCTCACCCTGGCAGTCCTTGTAAATATAGTATCTTCTTTTCTCCTTTAAATGCCTTTTTGGCCATCCTGTAAGAATTTGGTTGTTTTTAATAGCCTAGCTTTGAATAAGGCCATATATACTATCTCACAACTCTCATCTAATTAAATTATGCCATTCTGAACCTCAAAAGTTGTTTATTAGTTGTACTGGGATTTTGTTGTCATAGTTCCAAGAGTTACATTCCCAACACAGCTGGGATGGAGAGTGATGCTGACTATACAAAGCTCTGTGTGGAACCCACTCCATCCCTTTCATACTTTCCCCTGTCTGCTTATAAGTGTGTCTATTTTAGGACAGAAACAGGTGTGAAGCAGATGGGAGGGCAGTCTCAGTGAAACACCTGCTCCCTGATTGATCTCCAGGTGTGGTTCAGGCAGTAACTAAAAAGGAAGTTGACTGGAAGTATGAATAGTCTGTCACCTCACTGCCAGCATAACTAGAAAAGCACACAGTAATGGCCTGGGGTGCTGAACAGTTTGGACTGACGCTGCTAAATACTTCAATGCAATGAAAGAACAGCTTCCTTTTAGAAACATGTGTTCCAAGTTGATATACTCCTACTGCTTCTTAGAAACTCTGAACCCAGTAGCCACCCAGAAACCTCTTGTCTTCTAACATCCTCGCCCCTTCTTTCCCTCCTTTTTTCTGCCCCTCTTCCTGGATTATCTTTTCTACTCACTTTTCCCTTTGTCAGTCTGTTAGTAGCAGGGAAGTGTGGGCAAAAGAGTGGTGATTTGTTCAAATTCTTCTTTGCCCCACATATGAAATGGGTATAGCTGAAGGCAGTAAAAATGGTTGTCTTTATAGGTGGTTTGATTTGGACCCATCAGCCTTCCGATTCCTCCAGGAAGGGGAAAGGGTGGACTAAATGGGAATGTACTCTTGTTTTAAATGATTTCTTGTTTGTGTGATTTATTAAAAAAAATTGTTAAACCAAATAAGAGCTGCTAAAAAGTATGTGTTCTATCTAATTGCCATCTTAACATCTTTTTCTAAAGTGGGTTAATAAAGTCCTCAGGCAGTTACAGGCCACTGTTAGAGATTTTATCACTTCCTAGTGCTCTAATGGTTATACTTCTTTGAACTATGAATGCTTGATCTGCATAATCAGTTGATTATTGTTGTTACTAAGTATTTACAGGACTTCAAAGTAGTAAATAGTATACAAAGCAAATATACTTCCTTTCCTCCATGAATTAAGCAAAATAATTCATGAAGGTGAAGCTTAGGGCAGGGATAACTCTGCACTTGAGGGAGAAATAAGGGCAGGGAGGTGGAACCCAGGAACATTTTGCCATTGGTCATTTTGGGAACACTTAAGTAGTCATTGTATTTCTTAGGGCTATCTGTAATTTTACTTCATTCAATTGAGGTTTATTTATTTAAAGATAATGTGGTTCCAAGAAGTCTGTTTCCAGGGACTACAGTTTGAAGCTCCTGTTACCTTAAAAGTATGTCCTGACTCCTGAAGACTAAGCATCTGGCTAGGATAGTTGTTGTCCTTATGCTCAATAAAGATTGATTTTGGAGTGATTTATCCTGAGTGTTAACTGCTTACAACTGCATGGAAGAGGCAGTGGTACATGTTTGGCTCCTGCTAAGCTCGGGGAACTTGAGCTTCCTTAGTCCTTTCAGAAAGCCTAACTCGGAGGTTGGCATCGTGGCAGGAATGTTTTAGTTAGATTCAGGAAGTCAGGGTACAAATGTCAGAATAATTTAGATTGACAGACTAACTAGATTATTAGTTTTCTTTTTTAAATATACAAACTGTGCTCTAAATTGTAATCCTATTAAATACATTAAGAGATCTGTAGGAAGTAATAAAACTTTCAATAAGTTTTTTATTTTCTTTTTATTTCCCCATTGACCTTAATTTCTCAATTTTATAGTTTTTTAAAAGCAAAATTTTACACTGCAATAAATCCCCCATTTCCCCAAAGGAAATGTGGTCTTTAGCTTTACCTTGGCTACTTTGATACCCTCTGGATGTTTGGGGATATTTTCTCTCAAAATCAGAACTTGACTAGAAAGAATCATTAAGTAAATGATTATATTCATGTGGATTTAAGTATTTCTCATTGAGTAAGTATATAGTAAAATTAGGGTGCATTAAATTAAAAAATAGTTTAACGCTGACCAAAGTGAGCACTTTGTAAGCATATGTTTGATATAGCTCAGTCTTGTCATATGATGGATTTGGGCCAATCTTTTCTCTTGGGAATACTGTTTTTAGGTGTGGGTATTGAGCCAAGGGCCACTTTAGTGTTTTGTATTTAGAAAAAACTCACTGTTTTTAGTATCATCCACCGTGGAGATAATGAAAACATATAAGTACAAGTACTTTCACTTTAAAAAAAAAAACTGTGTTTTATACCCAAGTGTGATAACTAACCTGTGGTAGTTACTCTAAAAACAAAAAATCCTGATGTTTAATTTTGAGGGTGTTTTATGAATAACTTGTGGCTTTTGAAAAATAAGATGCAATAAAATACTTCAAAAATCTAAGACATTTTAATCAGAATACTGAGTTAATTTTGGTCTGATTGTAAGGGAGACAAGAGTATGTATTCGGAATTTTGGAATGACAGTTTAAGTGGGTTTCTTCTTATTTTTCTCAGTATACACAAAATTCTTGTTTTTTGGAGGGAAAATGCTTTATACCAGGATGGCAGTAGAGATATGGGAAAGTTTCTTTCCTTTTAAATGGAAGAATTCTCAGTGTAATACTGGACTTCATTAACTTCTGGGTGTATATCCAAAGAAAATGAAAGCACTAACTTGAAAAGATACATACACTCCCATGTTCATTGTAACATTATTTACAATTAACCAAGATATGGAAACTACCTAAGAATCGTTTAATAGATGAATGGATAAAGAAAATGTGTGTGGGTGTGGGTTTGGTGTGTGAGCACAATGTAATATTAGCCATAAAAATGTAATCTTGCCATTTGCAACAACATGGATGAACTTTGAAGGCATTATGTTAAGTGGAATAATCAATCAGAGAAAGACATACTGTATAATTTTACTTATACGTGGAATCTAAAAATCAAACAAATAGAATCCAAGCTCATAGATACAGAGAATAGATTAGTGGTTGCCAGAGGTGGGGATTTGAGGTCGGTGAAATGGATGAAGGGGTACAAACATATATGAGTAATGGGGATATAATGCACAGCATGGTGACTATGGTTAATAATACTGTATAGCATATTTGAGAGTTGCTAGGAGAGTGGATCTTCAGAGTTCTCATCAAGCCGTGGTTGGTGTGGCTCAATTGGTTGGAGCACCTATATGCTGAAGGGACATGGGTTCATTTTCCCGTCAGGGCACAAGCCCAGGTTGTGGGTTCGATTTCTGGGCATGGTTGGGGGAGGCAACCGATCCATGTTTCTCTCATATCAATGTTTCTCTTTCTATTCTCTTTATTTAATACATGAGAAGAGTAGAGGAAATAGGAAATAGATATTAATGGCTGAAAGGAGAACAAGTTGCCCAGTCTTTCGCTGCCTTGTCTTACCTTGAGTGCTGTAGTTCATCTTTTTCTTTGGAATGTGGCTGAGCCACAAGGAGGACTGAGCATCCATGGGTTAAGGAGAGTCTGGAAGTGTCCTTTTGCCTGAATAGGCTGGTCCAGTCAGTAGTGTGATGACCACATTGATGACTGTCATTGTTAGCATTTGGTGTGTGGTCATTATCAGTCTCCCAGTACATGTGCTGGACATCATTTATGTGACAAATTCTTTACTCAGGAACACTTTGAGCACTTTTAAAATTTTAGCAAAAGCGCTTTTTTTTTCTTTGAGCAATTTGTGTTCATTGTAGAAATTTAAGAAAAACCACTTTCCCATACACCAACCAAAACAAAGAAAATAAAAAGTCACCTGTAATTACACTGCTCCAAGATATGGGTGAAAATGCCTTACTAAGTTTCATCCATATTTTGAACAGATGACCTGTCTGCTTTTCTTTTATCACCATGTACTTAGAAAAAAAGTACTCTGATTAATCATTTTTAAATTTTTATATTTTAATTTAGATTTTTAAATGAAGGTTTTACTTTATAGTAATATATTTTTATTACTATAAAATTTTATTTATTTTCTTAATGCTCAGACCAGTTTAACATACCTTTCCTGACTTCTTGGAATGGGAAGTATTTAGGTAACATAATAAGCTAGAAATTGTTTACGTTCTTTATATCACAAGTTATATATATATTTTTTTTACTATTCTGTTTATGATGTTAATTGAGTACATTCTGACTAGACTTGTTTAGACTATAGTTCTGATCATCTAGGTCAGTAGTCCTGGACCTGCAGCAGCAGCATTACTTGGGATGATGGCATGAGGCCCAGCAGTGTGTTATAACAATCCCCCTAGGTGATCCTGATACGTATTCCAGTTTGAGAAGCACCAGTCTATATGTTCCACATACCATATGTTCTTTCATCTAACATGCTTCTTGAGTGTTTCCTCCAGGACAGTCCTCTGTGACAATGATGCCAGAGACCTCTGCTGTTTCCTATGGTGTCACAGATCTCTGCTGCTAGCTTACCTCATAAGAGAGGAGTGGACTCTTAGAAATAGTCTTTAGTTAAGTTTAAAGTATCCTGGGCTTGGAGCCAAAGCATTTAGTCACTTGTGACTTCTACATTGTAGGGTGGTGTTGCTTGGAAGAACCCATGAGTTCCTTCATTTGACAGAGTTACGGGAGCCTGGTCTATAATTCCAAGCAAGGGCTGTGCTGGATCCTTGGGTTGCAGAGATGAAAGATGGTGCTCTACCTCCAAGGGTCCTATAACTTAGCAGTGTTTACCCAAGTGTCTGGATCTGTTAATCTGCCTCATTCTTTTAAATCATTTATGTATTGGTATGGAAAGATTTAGTTGTACACGGTTATCATTGGATGTTAGAAAACCCATGTTTCTACCAGGCCCGCTTAATCCTAAGTGTGTTCTACCACCTCTCTTAGAATTCCTGTAAAAAGGGAAGGGTGATGCCCACTTTGCAGAATTAAGTCTGTTAGAGCTTGGGAATGAGATAAGGCATTAGGAATCAGCTAGGGCCAAAATGTGGTGCTCCTGTTGGGGTTGAGGAGTCAGCTTGGAGCTCTAGGGTGTGGGTGGTAGAATCTGACTACGGAGGTCTGCATTCTCCCCTCCCCAGCCTGAGCACACTTTTCTCTTTACCTCTTGGCTCTGGTAAACAAAATTAGTCTCCCGAGTTACTCCCTCACCCCCACTCCTAAAGCAAACAGCCAAGCATTTTTGAAGGTTGTTATGCTGTAAGCAACAACCTGGGAAATAAACTGGTAAAGGGATTTTCAGTCTCCTCTCCTGTATAGATCCAGGCCCTGGGAAGTAAGACACAGGTGTTTAGAGCTGCTAAGTTAATATTTGGGCACTGTAGGGCTCTGGTAAACTTAATCTGCACTTCAGAAGTTGGAGACCCAGGTGAAAGGCCAAGTTTGGGGGCAGGAGAGAGGGAGCCCTGAACTGAAGGGGCAGCATTGGGGCTATTCTGATAGCAAGGGAATCTGGTAGAGCTGGCCTTTAAAAAAAGAGCAGAAGGCTGGAGCTGCTTTGCTTGTATTAGAAAATGTTGGCATCAGAGAAACTGGCATAAAGTGGAATTTAACAGATTGGGGCAAATAATTTAAATTCTCAAGCGCTTTGTGGCATTACAGTTGTTAAAGTAACTCAAATTAGTCTACCTAACCTGTTTATTACCTCTGTTTATTACCCACCCAGAATCTCAGTCTGGGCAATGGTTGTTTCCCTGAGTTCTGAAAAATTACCTGATGGTGATGGTGGTGGTGGGGAACCCTTAGTACTTCAAAATTTGGGATGAAATGGAATGATGTGATTATAAACAAAATCTAGCACCATCCCCCTTTAAACTAGTGCTCCTAGTTGCCCATTGCAGGTCGCTAAATTAGTGGATAAGTGTCTTTTTAAAAATAGTCTATAATAATAAAAGTGTAATATGCTAATTAGAGCAGATGTCCTTCTAGACATCATTCCTTCTGGACAAAGCTGCAGCAGGCGGGGGCTGCGGCAGAGGTGGCAGAGGCCCCCGGTGGCAGTGGCAGTGGCAGCGGCAGCGGCAGCATGGGCCAAGGCCCTTGCACGAATTTCGTGTATCGGGCCTCTAGTTTTAAATAACTGTCTAATGCCATTCAGATCTAACAGTAACTCTTATCACGTGGATCTTTGTATGAAATGGTACAAGAATCTACATTAGTGAGAACAAAACTGATACTGAACTGAATGCCACTGGGAACTCTTGGTTGGGTCCATCTAGTGCATGCTTCGTAAATTTTTATGTTGTTTATATGTGTGCTGTGGTTTACAGTCTGGTCTTTGCATTAATTTGCCATTGTCTTTCTCTCAAATATTAATGAAGTGTAGGAGTGATTCTATTCCAAGCAGGCATTTGGAATAGACTTAAAAATAAAGCTTTTCCTTTAAAAAATAATTTTCTGAAAGACAGAAACAACATCATTAGTGATTGCCAGCAAAATCTCCTAATATCTTTCTATGAGCTGTTTAAGCATAGTATTAGAAATTATGGCTAGAGGATTTAATTAACCAGCTCACAGGATACAGTCTCTTTAATTTAGGATTTCCCTTTGAGAAAATTATATAGTTGAGAAGGACTATCATATTTTAGATAACTTGGGTTTGAGTTGAGTTTATTGTCTCCATCTTGGGCCCTTAACGTGTCAGTACTGCTGAACTGGAAATTAAGCACAATTTTAATTAAAACATAGTTGTAGTTTTTTAATGGATGGTTGCAACGTGTGGTGAGTTGGATTTTGTGTGCTGTAGTTCTCAGAGTTAGGAGAGGTAAAAGTTAGGTTTTGGGGGCCAATGATTAATTCACCTACCTTACCAGGGACACATAATCAGGTATTGGTTACTATACATTTAGCCTGTGTAGTGGGTTTAGTTAACCAATGAATATACTTAGTTATGAGAGTGTTAAATGTTAACACTTTTGCATTGTTTTGACTTAGCTTAGAAAAACAGAAAAAATACTCTCTCATAACCCTTGCCACCCTTTCAGCCATAACATTACATTACCTTGGTTTCTACCTTTAATTTCCTTGGGGTTCTTTTATTTAGGAAAAGGGTAAAAGACATATTTGTGTAGGTACTACACCAGTACTTCTGTTAAATTCTTTTTCAACAAAGAATATATTACTCGAGTGCTTCATGCACAGGCTGCATATTTGTCTGAAAAGAATGTGCTCTGAAAGCAGTAGTTTTCAGTGTATATTTATTTTATGTCTATCAGATTATTTTAGCTTAAAATAATGCTTTGAGTTTGAAACCATTTTTCAGTTAACTGAGCACATACACATACAAGCACAAAATGGTATATTTTGAAACAGTTGTCTTTCCAGTCTGATGTGGGTCTCCTTTAAAATGCAACTAAAATCTAACCTTAGATATGGAAAATAAGCTCTTAAGGAAAGCTTATTTTATAATATCAGTAAAGAAATAAATATTTGCTTTCCAGAAACCTTAATTAATTCTAATTAATGTGAAATTAATGTAGATGATTTGAGTATGTGCTCATGCGTGAGAAATTTGCCCCTTAAGTGTTTCTCTGCTGAGTCTTATTAACTACTGACCTGTAAGATCCAAGTGCAAATGATGTTATTTCAAAGACGATTTGGCTAAAAGGAGTTATTTTTTCCCTTTCTTAGCAGTGCATTATTAATAGTTCTTTATCTTTCTGATCTCTTAATTATTGAGGACCTCACAGTCCTTTTGCTTACTAAATGTACACTCATGAGAAAGAGTTTAAAAGTCAGTAATGTCTAGATATAATTACCGTATTTGCCGGCGTATAAGACGATTTTTTGGCCCTGAAAAATATGCCTCCAAGTGGGGGGTCGTCTTATACGCCAGGTACACTTCAGATAGACTGCCCATAGTGCTTGCCCCGTGCCATAGTGGCCTCCCGATGCCCGCCCACTTCATTCCACATACCATTCAGGCATCAGCAGCGCTGCTGAGTGTATGCTCGGCTGTTATGCGATTTTGCTGTTATGCGATTTTACCACACTCGCAAAATCGCACACAGCCC
>NW_006289813.1:5754786-5755309 GCF_000327345.1 Myotis davidii | reverse complement strand
TCTATCATTGACAGTCCCTCTAGGTTGTGGGCTGCTTGCCTGTGTTCCTGAGAAGCATCTACGGTACCAGTCTATAGAGTGTGTTTTCTTTAGTGAATTACCGGTATGTTTACCGGTAATAAACTTTCACTGTTTTATATATATGTTTGATTACATACAGCCTTGTGACAGTTTTCCTGCATGTCATAAGCATTTGAATATAAATTAAAATGTTAAAATCAAATCTGATACTGTTTTACCTTTTATTTGGTGTGTGGAAGGTGTGCGGAAGAGGGGGTAATCTTATACGGCGAGTATATAACAAACTCTGTATTTTGAGTGGAAATGTTAGGGGGTCGTCTTATACGCCCAGTCGTCTTATATGCCGGCAAATACGGTATGAAAAAAAAATTTCATCTTGTGGACACCCTGAAAGGGTCTCAGAGATCTCTGAGTGTCCCTGGACAACACTTTAATTTTTAAAAATCTCCTATTTTCTGGTTTATCTGTATGAAAGTAACACTGACAAAATTAGCTATTTTGT
>NW_006289813.1:5748625-5754723 GCF_000327345.1 Myotis davidii | reverse complement strand
AAAGAGTGCTGCATTGAGCAAAGGTATAGCTGACTGAAGTTTTTTTGGTTTTGTTGTCAAACAGCAATTATCCTTCTAGTATTGCCCTACTCACCTCAAGCATTCTCAGTAGCCAAGTTTATTTTCTAAGACACGACATGAGTGAGACCCTCCTCCCCCTCCCCAAATTCAAGTAGCATAGAAAAATAAAAGTGTTATGGATGAAGGGAATGTATCCAGTACCCCTCCCCTACTGCTCCAGCTGGGAAGGAAAGGAAAGGGAAATAAAATTTAATGAGCACTTTTACTATGTGCCAGGTGCTTTACATATGTTATTTCATTTTAATCCCAAAAATAACCGTAGGAGGTATTTCTAGCCACATTTTGCAAACAAATAGAGCCAGAGATGGAGATGTTAAATAGCGTGTCCAGAGCGCTCAGTGTTTAAGTGACAGAGCCTGAACCAAGTCAAAGTCTCTCTATTACCAAGGCCTATACAATACTGGGCCCATGTTTCTGCTTTGTTTTTCTTCAGATTCATAATGTGAATATTAATGTTTTATTGGGCTCAATGGTGACATGAGGATAAAACAGTTTGACTGCCCAATGAAGTTTGTTCTCATGGGATTAACTATCTTTGATAGATTATATTTTGTTAAGTCAAATAAATATATTTATAAAAAAAGGTTTAGATAATTTCTTCAGTTTTAGTTATTTGAAAAGAAAACATTATCCATGTTTTTTCATAGACTGGAAGATTGCCTCTTTTTGTGTCCTCTATTCTGTTATATAGAACAGCTAACTATGTCACAGGAGATTTTGCTTATAACAGCTGGTCACCAGGGTTTGTCAGAACTCCAGAAAGACAGAATCCATGCTCAGGAACATTATTATGTTTCAAGTCATCCAGTACCTAAGAGATAAGACTGGTTTGGGGTGGAGAGGGAGGGTGTCAGGGAAAGATGTCTTACAACCCTCTAGGGATTGTTGAGAGGAATATTCGCCTTGCTTTTCTGTGCATGCTCTGGTATGATTTAAGACCCACAGAAAGTGTACTGATGGAATTTCAAAGGTTTTTCAAATTGGAGAAGCCAATATACATGACTATACTATTGTGAAGTAAAGCTAATGGAATTACTATCTATTTATTGACTCAATATTTCATAGTCTTAAAAAATAATATACCAGCTGTGCTTTACATGTATTTATGTAACTTTCTTGTTTTTAAAGTAAAGCTTTTCGTCTGTAGCAGCAATAGAGGTGCAGGTGACCTGGGGGCAAATAATTTTCTTTGAAAAAGGCTAGCAGTATAGGAGAGGAGTCATTGTGGTAGCTGATAATGGAGAAACGTAACAAAAAGTCCCACTAAAGAGTACTGCCATCTGCAGTTGTCTGTTATAGGGAGCGCTGCTTCACTCACTTGGTAACCTCCTAAATGGCAGATGATTAGGGCAGCACAGAAATATTTCCCAAAAATGTTTGGAATTCTTAATGGAGTTTGGGTACATGGAAGATAACCAGAATTATTTGGAAAATGAATATTCATGAAACTCCTTTATCTTTGATGATATCAGATTAATGAAGTGTTACTTTGTAAGACAAGTAAATGTTCATGTGTGTCCTGACATATTTCTTAAATTGGTGGTCATAATCTATAGTAATAAAAGGGTAATATGCAAATTGGTTGGGACACCATCACAGTAATGGCCAAACAGCAGGCTGCATGTGCAGCAGGTGTGGTGGGTGGGGACTTGCAGCGTGGGGGACGGAGGTGGGGACTTGCAGCATTGGGGATGTGATGGTGGCTGCCACTGCAGGGACAGGGGCGGGGGCAGCGGGCCCCGCAGAGGGAGGCCTGTACTCCCCACATGGCGGTGGCTGTGAGCGCTCCCGATGGCCACTGCTGTTTGCCCAGAAGGACCACAGGTTCCTTCTGCCAAGTGGCAGCAGAGCCACTCTGCAGGGAAACCTCTGCACCAGCAGCAAAGGCAGATGAGCGAGGGAAAGCCCAGCAGCGAAGGCAGGTGAAGGAAAGTCCAAGCTCCATAGCTAAGAGCTCCTGGCCCAGTCACACCCCACCTTGGCCTCCAGCACTGCGGGTCAGGGGTTCTGAGAAAGGCAGCTCCTTCCTGCAGCTCCTCAAACTCCCAGACCGCCTCCATCTCCCCTCAGCACCCCTCAGGTCAGGGTCAGGAATCAGTGGAGGCCTCCAGGGGCCCAGACAACCAATGTAGGGAATTTCCTCTAGCAGCAGGACCCAATGACTCAGGCTGGAGGGAGACCCTGCAGCCAGGAGAACCCTGGCAGACGCAGTCTGCCCATCACTGGATGAGCACACCCAATTGGTTAAGCATGGGGAAGCTCGTGGCCTATGGCTGCTGCCGCTTGCCCAGGGCCGGTCCAGTTCTCCGGAAAACTGCCGACGGCCGCTGCCACTGCAGGGGCCCAAGGCTCAGGCAGTGAGGGCCAGGTGAGGCTCAGGCAAGCCGCAGTGGCTGCAATGGCTGAGGCTCAGGCAGCCTTGCCGCTGACAGTGGCAGCAGCAGAGGCGTGATGGGAGCGTTGCCTGCCCCTGATCACAGTGTCGCCTCCCGCAGAGGGAGGCCAGACTGCAACTTAGGCCTGCTCCCCGTGGGGACATCCCTACCCCCATGCACGAATCTTGTGCACCAGGCCTCTAGTATATATATAAAAGCCTAATATGCTAAGTGTCCCTCCAACTGTCCGACTGTTTGCTATGCTGAGCACTGACCACGAGGGGGCAGACGCTCAATGCAGGAGCTGCCATGATGTGCGCTGGCCATTTAAAAATAAATGGCACCACAGTCCTGGCGTGCAGTGGCTGCAATGGCTGAGGCTCAGGCAGCCTTGCCGCTGACAGTGGCAGCAGCAGAGGCGTGATGGGAGCGTTGCCTGCCCCTGATCACAGTGTCGCCTCCCAAGTGGCTAAACAGGTGGCTTGAAAATAAAGGCTGAATCTTAAATCATGCTCAAATAAGGTGGCATTATCTATATATATAAAAGCCTAAGCAACCATCTGACTGTTCGACCATCCGACCGGTAGCTATGACACACATTGACCACCAGGGGTCAGACGCTCAATGCAGGAGCTGCCATGATGTGCGCTGGCCATTTAAAAATAAATGGCACCACAGTCCTGGCGTCAACAAACCAACACTCGGCTTCCCCCAAGTGAGACACAGGCCCAGCCACTACCCTGGAGCAACACCCCACCAAATCACAGCCAATACTCCCAAGACCCCATGGCGTAAAATGCGGCCCACAGCCCAGCCAAGCCCGGAAACAGTTGCTGTGGGCGCCTGGTAATGATGTCACGTAACAACACCTGGCTTTCTCTCCCTAGCGACTAGCATCCCTTGGAGTTTCTTCAGCCCAGAAACCCAACTTGCTTTATAACCAGGTGCAAACACTTTACAGCTTAACCAAATGTTTGTGAATCATTTTCCTGTGCCTCATGTCATTTGATCCTCACAGAAATCCTGGAGTAGGTAGATAGGAGACTCGGTAGAATCCTATTATCTTTTCATTAGCAAGATGCGAATATTGATATTAAAATAATTTCTTCTAATTAATTTCCTTTCAATGTGCATGAATCCATACACCGGGACACTAGTATTTTATAATTTGCTTTGCGTTTTAAAAAGTTTTACAATAGTAATAAATGTTTAATGAAATTGTATGATAAATTGTATATGATACCAGGAATCAATATACCTGCCTTCCTTTTGACTGGCACAGATCACATGGATGAAGAAGTCATTTTTGCAAAACTTTTTGAGGGCTTCATCAGTTTTCCTAAGGGCCTCTTCTTTTATAGTTAAGTCTCTTGAAGTACTTGTTAATAGCCTTAATGACAATTTAAATACTAAGTACTCTAACTCTTGAATTCTCAATTGTTTTGGCTTTCTTTGCCTGTGTGTGATTGGAGAAGTTCTCCAACATCACTTTGGAGGAGAGACAAAGATGCTGACTTGGTGGTCAAGAAGAGACATGATAGTGTTAACCTGGGAGAGATCGATTTTATAAATGGGCAGTTTATGACAACTATTTATTGTAGTAATAACTGGTTTCTTTGTATACATACATATGTGACAGATGGAAAACATTTCTTGCACTAAAATGCACAGTATGTTCTTGGAAACTTTTTTGAATTTGCTCTTATGATCCATTGATTTTTTTGTCTTATTTGTGCCTGTCACGTGGATTTTTAGTTATTGTAGGTTTACAGTACATCTCATCTATACTAATAAAAGCGTAATATGCTAATTAGACTGGATGTCCTTCTGGATCTCCTACCAGACGGCCTTCCAGACGAAGCTGGGGCTGCGAGGGAAACCCGGGTCCCAGGCGCCTGCCAGCGGCTGGAGGGAAGCCCAGGTCCCCGGTGCCAGAGAGAAGCTGGTGCCGGCAGCCGGGGAAGGAAGGCCTACTCTTGCATGAATTTTGTGCATTGGGCCTCTTAGTATAGAATAAGGCAAGACTGCCCTTATTCGTTTTTGAAGTGTTCATGGGTATTTACTTTGTAGTTACTTTTTCCTCATGGGAAAATACATTAAAATTATTTTAAAATATGATTGGATTTACTTGGTATCTTTTCTTTAATTATGGTTTTTCAAAAAACTTCTTGACTAAAAGAGATAAAGGAGACTGGAATGTCCATTCTGAAACTCTGTGGAAGAAAACCAAAATGGATAATCTCTGAAAGAAAACTCAAGGTTATCTATCATATTACAATTCTCAAAATTTCTTATTGTGAAGCAATAATAGTAACTTCTTTTTAGAAAATACTTTTTAAGTTGATTAATTTGGTAAGAATTATTATGGCACTTTTCTCTTTCCACTAAGTGTTGCTGAATATGACTGATAAAGTCAAATTACATTACTCTGAAAGATTTCTTGTAGTTGAATAGGGTTTCTTCCAACTCTCTGGCTTAATTACCCTTCCTTGAAGAAGGCAGTAAGCGGAGTTCAGATGCCCCACATTGAACTCTAGGTGTCATCTGGCCACCATTCTCATGTCACATCTCTGCAGCTCCCCAGAGTTCCCACCTGGTGAAGAACCTTTGTGAATAAAGGGGAATCTAAAGGAATGGTGGCGGGCTCAGTGGATTTTATCAAGTAGTAATAGGTAGTGGAAGGCTGAGAGCGAGCAAGGGCTTTATTTTGTAACTTCAAGTTTCTGCCAGGCACTTGATTCCTTAGGTAATGTGACCTGGAGTTCCTAAACGGGTCCCATACCCTTAAGGTTTATCCCTGGCCTCTGAATGTGGCTTTCAGGGAGGGAAGATGGAACTAATTGGCTGTACAAAATAAAATTTAGGATAACCTTCCAAACACAGTAAGGGAAGAGGCATGAGGAGGAATTGTCCCCTGGCCAAACAGGCCAGGACTGACAGGTGACAGTGCTGATGGAAGGCAGTTTTTAGTTGACTGTAAGCTGTAGCTATGGCTCTCCAAGGGGGAATTGTTGCCTGTGTGGGGTAAATGTCTCATCTCTGGACCATTATTAGCAGTGTCCACGTGGCTGTCCATCTGGGAGATTGTGGAGGATTCCTGTGTGGTTCTAAGTTTAAGATACAAGGCCTCTAAGGCCCCTTGCCACTTGGTGATTTTTTTATGCGCGCACTCAAGCATGAGTATTTAACAACTTCTGTACCAGCTTTAACTCTATAATGTGAAAGAAAATAGTCGTTATTAGGTATGGTATGCATGAGATTTGTTGGGCTTTGCAGTTCCATCAGCAGACACTTATATTGCTATATTGGGGGATATGTATGCATGTTATAGAAAGGATTATTAATTAAAACTTTTTTTCTGGTCACTGTGAAAGGAAACCTCCTCAGAGTTACAGAGTTGGTTGAAGGAGACTAGTGACTGCCTAGAATAAAGATGGAGGGAAAGGAGTTTGTTGAGAAGAAAGCTGAGCTGGCCTACTCTACTTAAAAAAGTTAAAAAGGAAGAACACCACTGATCTAGGGAATTTTTATCCAGTATTCCATAGATTCGGAGTAGAGTAATGATGGCTTATTAGTTCTGTAATCTATTTTCTACAGTGATATATGCAATAAGTGCTTTCATATGGCTCTGTAAAATATTTC
>NW_006289813.1:5737160-5745674 GCF_000327345.1 Myotis davidii | reverse complement strand
CATATTGTTGAATTGGTCTTCCATTCTTTTCAGCCACCTTATGGCCATTTCTCTGTATTCTTTCTCTGACAGGTTTCTTGCCTCCATTGCCTCCATTTCGTTCACTTCCTTTTCTGATGATGCCTGTTTTTCTTTCATATTTGGGTTGGTTTTTTGTTTCACCATGGTTTCTCTTCTCAAGGTGTTTGGTTATGAAGCTCTCTCTCTGCTGTGCTTTCCGTGAGAAGAAGCAGTGCTTGTCTGAGTTGACGCAGTCACGCTGCTTGAGATCCCTTGTTTCCAGGTTAGTAGCTGGTCTCTGGATGCTGGCAACAATCGCCCAAAATGGCGCGGTCTCCGCTGCTGCCCTTGGAAACTTTTTTGAATTTGCTCTTATGATCCATTGATTTTTTTGTCTTATTTGTGCCTGTCACGTGGATTTTTAGTTATTGTAGGTTTACAGTACATCTTGGCTTAATTACCCTTCCTTGAAGAAGGCAGTAAGCGGAGTTCAGATGCCCCACATTGAACTCTAGGTGTCATCTGGCCACCATTCTCATGTCACATCTCTGCAGCTCCCCAGAGTTCCCACCTGGTGAAGAACCTTTGTGAATAAAGGGGAATCTAAAGGAATGGTGGCGGGCTCAGTGGATTTTATTCAAGTAGTATAGGTAGTGGAAGGCTGAGAGCGAGCAAGGGCTTTATTTTGTAACTTCAAGTTTCTGCCAGGCACTTGATTCCTTAGGTAATGTGACCTGGAGTTCCTAAACGGGTCCCATACCCTTAAGGTTTATCCCTGGCCTCTGAATGTGGCTTTCAGGGAGGGAAGATGGAACTAATTGGCTGTACAAAATAAAATTTAGGATAACCTTCCAAACACAGTAAGGGAAGAGGCATGAGGAGGAATTGTCCCCTGGCCAAACAGGCCAGGACTGACAGGTGACAGTGCTGATGGAAGGCAGTTTTTAGTTGACTGTAAGCTGTAGCTATGGCTCTCCAAGGGGGAATTGTTGCCTGTGTGGGGTAAATGTCTCATCTCTGGACCATTATTAGCAGTGTCCACGTGGCTGTCCATCTGGGAGATTGTGGAGGATTCCTGTGTGGTTCTAAGTTTAAGATACAAGGCCTCTAAGGCCCCTTGCCACTTGGTGATTTTTTTATGCGCGCACTCAAGCATGAGTATTTAACAACTTCTGTACCAGCTTTAACTCTATAATGTGAAAGAAAATAGTCGTTATTAGGTATGGTATGCATGAGATTTGTTGGGCTTTGCAGTTCCATCAGCAGACACTTATATTGCTATATTGGGGGATATGTATGCATGTTATAGAAAGGATTATTAATTAAAACTTTTTTTCTGGTCACTGTGAAAGGAAACCTCCTCAGAGTTACAGAGTTGGTTGAAGGAGACTAGTGACTGCCTAGAATAAAGATGGAGGGAAAGGAGTTTGTTGAGAAGAAAGCTGAGCTGGCCTACTCTACTTAAAAAAGTTAAAAAGGAAGAACACCACTGATCTAGGGAATTTTTATCCAGTATTCCATAGATTCGGAGTAGAGTAATGATGGCTTATTAGTTCTGTAATCTATTTTCTACAGTGATATATGCAATAAGTGCTTTCATATGGCTCTGTAAAATATTTCAGATGTCTCTTAAGTACCATTTATTTTTTTACCTTTAAGATGTGGGAGTAGGTGTAGGGTGGGTTTGAGTGGCCTGAATGTATTTACTTGAAAATAAAAGCTGTCATGTTTGTTTCTTGCTGCCATGAAGTACTACACATTTCAAAGAATTAGAATATTTCATAGCATTTGAATACAGAAGCTAAAGTCTCTCCTCCCTTTCTTTCATTTAGGTTTCCACTTGAGTGGCACAGTAACAGAACCTGCAATACAATCGGAGCCAGAAACTGTTTGCAACGTGGCCATCAGCTTTGATCGTTGCAAGATTACCTCAGTGACCTGCAGCTGTGGAAACAAGGACATATTTTATTGTGCCCATGTTGTGGCACTGTCTTTATACCGCATTCGCAAGCCAGATCAGGTCAAATTACATCTTCCCATTTCAGAAACTCTCTTTCAAATGAATAGAGACCAACTACAAAAGTTTGTACAGTATTTGATCACAGTGCACCACACAGAAGTTTTGCCAACTGCTCAGAAATTAGCAGATGAAATTCTATCCCAGAATTCGGAAATTAACCAAGTCCATGGTGAGTATAGCTATTCATTCTGTAGATTTCTTCTGGACTCTTTTTGTTTTATATAAGTTCAACTCTTCATAAAAATGAATTAAATGTGAGTTAGATCATCAGCATTGCTCTTATTAGATAGCGGAGAGAATTGTAAGTGTGTGTGTGTGTGTGTGTGTGTGTGTGTGTGTGCGCGGGGGATTAGCAGCTTGGAGTGCAGGGTCCGTACCTGCTGCGGGGAGTGTATGCCCAGGCTCGCTGCACACAGCCTTGATGAGAATCATTGATCAGCTGCCTCCTGTGTGCCTCCCCAACTGGGGGTTGAGCCCACAACCCAGGCATGTGCCCTGACCAGGAATCGAACCGTGACCATAGGCCAACGTTCAACCACTGAGCCATGCTGGCCAGGCCTAAGTTTGTTTTGCATTTTAAAACAATTCAGTTTTCAGGAGGCTCCTGGGGTTCGAGGTGGCTGGCTATTCTCTTTTTTGGGTAATCATGAAATAGCCACCTGGAAATTAATTCTCAATTCTCACAGGTATGGAAGCAGACTTTCGTTAGAGCTGGTCCATAGCTATAAGTTAGTTGGCTTATATAAAATGTCAAAGTGGTAAAAATCAGGTTTTTAAAAAATAAAGTGATTGAAG
Organism: Myotis davidii; assembly: GCF_000327345.1. Classification (NCBI taxonomy): domain Eukaryota; kingdom Metazoa; phylum Chordata; class Mammalia; order Chiroptera; family Vespertilionidae; genus Myotis; species Myotis davidii. The sequence continues at coordinate 5,742,859 of NW_006289813.1, read as the reverse complement.
CTTTTGTTAGCTATAAAAAATTACTAGATTTATCTGTTCCTAGGAATTTATATTCTAGCCGCAGGGAATGGTGGGTGTAACCTTTTCATTCTACATATTTTAATTCCACAAATGGTTAAGAGCACAGCCTCTGGGTATCAGGCACCCTGGGGCCCTGGAGTAGGGTGGGTGGGTTTATTGCCCCTTCCCTCCTCATGGTCCAGCCTGGGACAGCCCAAGGATGACTGGGAAATATGGAAGGGTAGTTCTCCACTGAAATGTGCCACTGCTTTAACTCCAGTAAGCCTTGGGCCAGGGTGTGTGTGAGGTCCAAGTCTTTCAGCCCATGACCCCTGAGTCAAAGGGCACCGGCGGGTTTTCCCCAACTGCTGGTGGAGGTTAGGGAGGCCAAGGGAAGGGGTTCAAGGGGTCTGACCTTGCCCCTCCCCCCGCCCCCCCAGGTTGCTGGGCTGCTCCAGGTCTCTGAATTCCAAATGAGAGTAACAATAAAACTATTTGTTGCTGCCTCGCTCGTTTTGAATTGTCCTTGGAAAGGGCCAGAACCTCGGAGAGGGGATTGGGGCTCTCAAGGTTGCACTTGATCCCGACGGTGTTCTGCTTTAGGGCTTTCATTTGAGACCAGGACCCTGCTTTCCAATGGGCTTCAATTCACAGTGAGAAGCAGCTCCCTTGAGGAGGTGCAACAAGTGGGCTGGAATTACCTGAAGAGGTCAGAGGGGGAGGCGGCCCTCAGCCCCAGACCCAGTCAGCCTGCTGGGAGAGGACAGAGAAGAAAAAAAAAACAAGAAAAAAAAACAATTCCGTTTTGTGCATTTTACTAGCTACCACATAGCCTTTTATGCTTAGAAAAATATTTCATTTGTTAAAGCTTGGCTTTTATATTTGGTAAAATTTCATCAAATACTAGATATTAGTTGTGGAAAACACTTATTTAACCATTTTATTTACCCATGTCAACTATTATCGGTAAACTGACTTCTGCATGTTCAGAATTTTTTTTTCTGTTTTCTTTAAAAATTTATTTTCCAAGGCAGAAAGTTTGTGACAGAATGCCTCAAAGTAAGAAAATAAATTATTTTTAGAAAAATATTGCAACTTATTTATAGAGAGATTAGGATATAGCTATCATGAATAAGACATCTCCAAAAGGTTTTCTTTCGTACATTGAGCATGTGATTTCATTTATTTGTAAACATATGTACCAGCTATTTATTTTGTGCATTGCAAATACGTTGGCTCACAAGAATATATGCACAACTTTTCACAAATAGACATATCACCTATTTCATATATACTACATTAGGATAGGATAAATAATATTGTTAAATTATAGGTTGCTGTGCTTTTAAAACATTTAAACATAATTTCTGAAAGTTTTAAAAAAACATGCTGAAGACTGTGACAGTCTTGAGTAAGCAGTTTAGGGGCCTAACATTTTTATATTTCTTTAGTTGTATTGATTTGAGATACAGGGCCAGTCACTCAACCCTATTGCTTTAGGTTTTCTTCAAAGTCATTACTTGGTATATAGCAAATATAAATGTTTAAGGAAAGCAGTTGGAGATCATTTCTTAAAAACTTTAAATTGTGAGATATAACACAAAGAAAAATGCATAAAATATAAATTGCAGATTAACAAAGCAAACTAACACCCAGGCCAACAAATTGGCCACTCTCAGCACTGTCCATTAGAAATATAAGAGCCACATGTGTAATTTGAACTATTCTAGTAGCCTCATTTAAAACTAAACAAGTAAAATTAATTTTAATATGGGTTTTATTTATCTCAGTATATCCAAAATATTGAGTCAACATCTTCATATTAATATCACAATATTCATAAGTATCAATTCCACATAAATATTGATATATTTTACCCTTTTTTCTTTGAAAGGGTAAAGTCTTTGAAATCTGGTGTCTGTTTTACACTTTCAGCACATCTTAAATCACACTATAGTCACATTGCAAGTTCTCAATAGCCACATGTGGCTAGTGACTACCTTATTGGACAGCACAACTCTAGAGTGTTCTAGGTACAAGAACAGCACTATTGTCCATTCCACTGTTAATAGACCTTGTTGTTTTGAATAGAGCTGCTCCAAGCATACTTTTACAAGTCTCTGGGTGCCATAAGATATTTTTAACATGGTTTTTAAGTCAGGAAAACCAGCATAGCCATGTTTCTGTTAGTACTCCCCATATCAGGCTCAGCTTTATTAAAGTAGCTGTCTTAAGGTGTGTAGAGCATTTTACTTGGTAGAGTCTACCAATCTATACTAATAAAAGGATAATATGCTAATTAGACTAGGAGACCTTCTGGGAGATCTTCCAGACTTCCTTCTGGGCAAAGCCATGGTGGCGGGGCCGAGGCAGAGGTGGTTAGGGGTGATCAGGCCGGCAGGGGAGGGCAGTTGGGGGCGAGCAGGCCAGCGAGGGGACAATTGGGGGTGATCAGTCCAGCAGGGGTGGGCAGTTAGGGGTGATCAGGACAGAAGGGGGGGCAGTTGGGGTTGATCAGGCCGGCAGGCAGAGGGGCTAGGGGTGATCAGGCAGGCAGGCAGGTGAGTGGTTAGGAGCCAGCGGTCCCAGATTGCGAGAGGGATGTCCGACTGCCAGTTTCAGACATCCCCCGAGGGGTCCCAGATTGGAAAGGGTGCAGGCCAGGCTGAGGGACACCCACCCCCGTGCATGAATTTCATGCACTGGGACACTAGTCCTATATAATAAATATCTAATATGTTAATTAGACCGCCTGGTGGAACAACCTTCCTGAATGACCAGTGGGCGGGGCTATGAGGCAGCTGGGGCAGCTGTGAGGGCCGAGCCTGTTGCATGAATTTTGTGCATCGGGCCTCTAGTGTTGAATAATAGCATTGTAAACAACTCTGCCACAGAAGTACCTTGGACCCACCCAAACCACATGTACTCAAGGACTTTTTGCAAGTCGGCTTCTGTTGTCATAGCGTATGTCTCAATCTTGAAAATTCAGGCCAGCTAACAAATCATTTCAGAGATTTCTCACGAGCCCTGTTGTGGCTTCCTACTAAATTGTTCATGGAGGCAGATGAATCTATAATAATAAAAGTGTAATATGCTAATTAGACTGGACATTCTTCCTGATGGCTGTTTCGATAAATTGTTTTCCATGTTATGTCCCTTCATTCACAGGGGTTGATTTATGACAGTGCTGGGTCCCTGTTTCAAATTTCTTTTTCTGCCTTAGGCTATGATTCCTGTGTTAGAGATGCATATGTTTCCTTCTAGTTTTCAACTCATTTATTCATCTGGCAGACACTGCTCAGAGGCAGGCAGTGGGAATGGAAGGCTCAATTCCTACATTTTAAAAACTCAGTTTAATGGGGGAAGCCTTATCCAATTTAATGAACTAACTATAATAATAAAAGGGTAATATGCTAATTAGACTGGCCATCCTTCCGGACGAAGCCGGGGTCCTGGGTGCCTGCCAGTGGCTGGAGGGGAGCCTGGGTCCCGGGTGCCTGAGGGAAGCTGGTGCATCAGGCCTCTCGTAGGATCTAATATTTCTTCAAACTTCTATGCATTCTCTTTTTTTCTTCTTTTTTCTTTTTTTTATATATATATTTTTTTATTTTTTACAGAGAGGAAGGGAGAGGGATAGAGAGTTAGAAACATTGATGAGAAATAAACATTAATCAGCCGCCTCCTGCATGCCCCCGACTGGCGATGTCCGCAACCAAGGTACATGCCTTGACCGGAATCGAATCTGGGACCCTTCAGTCCACAGGCCGACACTCTATCCACTGAGCCAAACCAGTTAGGGCTCTTCTTAATTCATTAGGGTCACTTTGTTCTCTGAGTTTTAGTTTAACCAGAAGTCCACACCAACAGTCAGCTGTTCATTCTGTATTTGTCTTCTTTGTTTGGATAGCAGCCTCCAAAGTTTCATTTCCTAAAGCTTTTAAAATTCATTTCTGTGTTGAAGTTGTGGGACTAATGAAACAGTGTAAACTAAAGTTGGGTGCAGAATGTGTTCACATGGCATATTTCTTTCAGAATTTCTAAAATTGGAAGAAAAATATACCTAAGGAAATATCAAGTGCAGAATGCAGGTTAGCTTTAGACTCAATGTGATTTTCAAGTAACTTTTTTGTATGAGAGCAGTGAACTGGAGCAGTTTCTCTCACCAGCTTTCTCTTCATTAATTTATCATCAGATTTCTCCCAGCTTGGAAATGGGCCAATTACATGAGCTGCCTTCCTACTGCTTTCCATTCTAGTGACAAGTGGTAAAAAAGAAGAGAGGTAGGAAGCAGGCCACTACCTTACGTGATGAAATGGGAAATCTGCTCCCTGGAGGGTCTTATTGTAACTGTTAAATTAATGACTTAGTAGGGATGGGATTAAAAGTGTTTTTCAGTTATTTGACTACATGGTCCCATTGCCTCCAAACATCTGTACATAAAGCATTCTTTCACCTGTTTTTAAAAGCAGTACATTTTTGTATGGTTTTGTGGGTATATTTTTTCTTTAAGAAAGATGGCTGGAATGTGAATATTGGGAAGAATATCTTAAAGACAATAAGGTTTAGCTTATCCAAATTTATTTTAGAAAAAGTCCTAATTTGTAAGTAAATGCAATTTGGTAGTAGATTTTTCGTTTTCCTAGTGAACTTATCCTAATGCTTCTCAAAATTCTATTAGTTGCTTTTCATTATTTTGAATATTTAAAAAATTTATATATTTTTTTATTGAAAGGGTGAGGGAGAGAGCAATAGAAACATCAATGATGAGAGAATCATTGATCAGATGCCTCCTGCACAACCCCTGCTGGGGATTGAACCTGCAACCCCGGCATGCGTGGCTCAGTGGTTGAGTGTCAACCTATGAACCTGAAGGTCACAGTCAATTCCCTGACTGCTTTATCTCACTTAGCATAATGCTCTCCAGGTCCATCCATGCTGTCCCAAAGGGCATTTTTTTTTTTTTTTACAGCCGAGTAGTTAGTATTTTATTGTGTAAATGTACCATAGCTATTTTATCTACTCATCTAGTGATGGAGGATATATTGGCTGCTTTCAAATCTTGGGCAGTTTTGCATTTTTTTAAATATATTTTTTATTGATTTTAGAGAAGAAGGGAGAGGGGAGAGAGAGATAGAAACATCAATGATGAGAGAGGATCATTGATCAGCTGCTTCTTTTACACCCCACACTGGGGATCAAGCCCGCAACGTGGGCATGTGCCCTCGACCAGAATTGAACCCAGGACCCTTCAGTCCGTAGGCCGACCCTCTGTCCATTGAGCCAAGCCAGCTAGGGCCAGTTTTGCATTTTTTTTAAAAGCAAAATTATTTACTCTTGGTTTTATATTGTAATTACACTTTCCAGCTTCCATACTCTTAGAAAAGAGGCTAATGTCTTTGCTAAGTACTTATTTAGGAATTTGCTGACTTCTAAGTGCTTACTCACTTTTTTAGTCACTTCAACTCAGTCTTTTCTGGCATTGACGGTGAAACAAAAAAGGGTATGATCAACTGGTGGTTGATATAATTAGCAAATATATTCTATAGGAGAGAATAAAGACTAATTTTTCCTCATATGTAAAATGCTCATTATCTTCTCTAACAATTTTGTAAGAATTTTAATGATGTAACATATGCATATATAACAAATAATCCTATCTAATAAAAGAGAAACATGGTAATTGGCATACGTCCGCTATA
>NW_006289813.1:5734214-5736298 GCF_000327345.1 Myotis davidii | reverse complement strand
CCATGTTTCCCATGTTTATCTCTCTCTCTCTCTCTCTCTCTCTCTCTCTCTCTCTCTCTCTCTCTCTCTCTCTCTCTCTCTCTCTCTCCCTCTCTCTCTCTCTCTCTCTCCCCCCCCTCTCTCCCCCTCTCTTTCTCCCTCTCTAAAATCAATAAAAAAGAAAAGCTGAGCAATTGTCATACACCAGACACATAGTAGGTAATACATAAATGTGTGCCAAGTATATCTATAATAATAAGAGGGTAATATGCTAATTAGACCGGACATTCTTCTAGGCGCCATTCCAGATATCTGGGGCCAGAGGGAAGCAGCCCGGCTCCCTGGTGCCTGCCAGTGGCCAGAGGGAAGCAGTGTGGGTCCCGGGTGCTGGAGGGAAGCCAGTGCCGGCAGCCAGGGGAAGGAAGGCCTACTCTTGCACGAATTTTCATGCATCAGGCCTAGGGTAATATGCTAATTAGACCGGACATTCTTCTAGGCGCCATTCCAGATATCTGGGGCCAGAGGGAAGCAGCCCGGCTCCCTGGTGCCTGCCAGTGGCCAGAGGGAAGCAGTGTGGGTCCCGGGTGCTGGAGGGAAGCCAGTGCCGGCAGCCAGGGGAAGGAAGGCCTACTCTTGCACGAATTTTCATGCATCAGGCCTCCAGTAATACTAATAATATAACCTAATATAACCAAGTTTACCTCCTGTTGGGATTTCTGTAAGAAGCTTCTCATAGTTAAGAAGAGAGAAGAAACCAATTGGGGGATGGATGATTATTAGAAGAAGTCAGCTTGCTTTTTTCCGACTTTCTGGCGCATATTTTCTCTTTTACTTTTTCTCTTGTGCTCGTCTTTTAGCGACCTTCTTATGGGCTAGTCTGTACTGGGCAGAGACAACAAAAAGTGACAGACTGAGGGGAGGCTGTGACATTGGAACAGTGGGGAAGGGGGTTTATTTCCAGGGCCTAACGAATCCTAAAAGTAGGCTAGACTCATCCCTTACTAACTTCCATATGCCCAAATATACCATCTCAGTCAGCCAGATGTAGAAAGGATGTATTCACATGTCCATGAGGGTTGGCACATCTCTTTCACTTCTGATTTTGTGACTTTTTGTAGTAGTATTTCTGCAGAAATCCAGGAGGCGCCTGTGATCCATACTGCAAAGGTGTACCTCTTGTACTTCTACCCAGATGTGTTTGTATAATTTTCTTAGATCAGATATTCAATTTGTTTGAGAGTGGTTCTTACTTATTAAACTAACACCATCAATTCCATTCATGCTGACTGTCTCACTAAACTTAGCCTCTGAATGCCTCTGTCTTTCCATGTCTTATATCAATCTATTCAGGCTCCCCCAGATATTACCAAACAAACACAAACTTATTCAGTCCCATGTTCATGTGTAACTTATGTGTACTTGATTGTAAGCTCCAAGCTGTGTATCATGGTAGCCTTCCTAAGGACAATATTTAAGAAGTAATAGAGCCATGCCTGGGTAGCTCAATTGCTTTAGAGTGTCATCCTGATATGCCAAGGTTGTGGGTTCAATCACCGGGCAGGGCACAAACAGGAACGAACAATGGGTGCAAGATGAATAGGACAGAGCTCTGGAATCATGACCTTAATTTTCGAACCTCCTTCAGTGCAGAAGACAAAGTGAATGGTCAGTATTTATGTACTGATTGAATAGGTTCTTACTTTTACCATTGTAATTTTCCTTTCTTTCTAGCCACCATAAGAGAAGAGGGCAACACTAAATACATATTGCTATTCCCTCACCCCTCTCTGTACTTTTCTCCATGAAAGTCAATGGATTATTAGAATTTCACTTATAGAGTACTAGAGGCCCGGCGCACAAAAAGTTGTGCACGTGGAGGGAGGGGGTGGTCCCTCAGCCTGGCCTGTGCCCTCTCGCAGTCTGGGACCCCTCAGGAGATAATGATCTGCTGGCTTAGGCCTGCTCCCGGGTAGCAGAGGGCAGGCCCAATCCCTAGGTGCAGCCCCTGCTCGGGCTTAGAGCAGGGCCGATTGGGGAGTTGGGGCACCGCCCCCTGTCATGCACAGAGCAGGGCGGATTGGGAGGTTGTGATGCCACCCTCAGTC
>NW_006289813.1:5699447-5733157 GCF_000327345.1 Myotis davidii | reverse complement strand
CAACCCCCCAATCAGCCCTACCCTGAGCGTGACTGAGGGTGGCATCACAACATCCCAATCGCCCTGCTCTGTGTATGACAGGGGGCGGCACCCCAACTCCCCAATCGGCCCTGCTCTGAGCCTGACCAGGGCCTGCACCTAGGGATTGGGCCTGCCCTCTGCCACCTGGGATCAGGCCTAAGCCAGCAGGTCGTTATCTCCCGAGGGGTCCCAGACTGCGAGAGGGCACAGGCCAGGTTGAGGGACCCCCCCTTCCCCCCAAGTGCACAATTTTTTGTGCACCAGGCCTCTAGTATATGTATTATAAAAACAGTTTAGAAAACATTTTTCTGCAGTTTGCTTTTTCTCTCAATATTTGCGAATATCTTTTTATGTTAGTATAAATAGGTCTATTACTGTTTTAAATTTTGTGTAATATTTTATAGAATGGATATATTTACCCATTAACCTACTGAATGATTTTTGAAGTTGTTTGCATTTTTTTCTGACTGTATACAGTGCTGCTGAGACCATCCTTTGTGAGTGTGTGTAAGTAATTTTGAATAATAATAGTAGTAAAAATTTCTTAGCAGTAGAAATGCCAGAGCAAGTGGTATATGCATTTTGAGTTTTAGCCTTATTGCCCAACTAGGGGCCCAGTGCACTAATACGTGCACCTTGAAAGGAACTGTGGGCCGCGAGGATGTGGTGGGCACAGGGGCAGGTCTAAGCTCTTCCTCCGCGCCCCCACTCAGTCCCTCCCGCCACAGCCCCTGGTACCCTGTCTGCCGGCAGCACCACTCCCGCGACCGCTCCCACGTGCTGATGGTGCTGGCCCCGCTCACATCCTCTGATGGCACGGAGCAATTGGGGCCGCACCATCAGCGGGTGCGAGCACCGGGCGGGACCATGGTGTGCAGGAGCAAAGAATTTACAGTAACCACCAGAGGCTTGACCTGATGACAGCAACTGGCGCCCCACCTTGGTCTGGTGCCCCTGCTCACCTCCTCCACCATCCCGCCACGGCCGATGCCCACCATGTTCTGCACTCTGCTGCCTGCTGTGGATGCCCACCATTTTGCACGTGCCCCCTGGTGGTTAGCACATGTCATAGCAACCAATTGTTCAGTTCGGTTTTCCCACCGTTCGGCCTATTTGCATATTAGTGTTTTATATAGAGAGATTTTGCTCTAAAAATGAATAAAATATATAATTCTATATAATATATAAAATTAATTAAATATATAGATTTTACTCTTAAGTTTTAACTAAAACTTGATTTCATAGTATGACTTAAATGTGGGTTTTCTTAAATTGATGGAATATACAGTCACGTACAGGTGATACTTTTTCCTTCACATGAAAAAAATATATTATTTACCAAAAGAGGAATAATCTTAGAACTTAACTCAATTTGGAGGAGTTACATCTCTTACTCAAGAGGAATTTGCTAGGGTAATGCAAAGATAGCCCAATACTCTTCCTCCTTTTCTTTTCACCTCCAAATTTTGCCTTTCCTTACATCCTGTAGTCATCCTTGACATTGCCCCAACTTTCATAATTTATAAAGGATTGCTACCAGCTGCAATTAGCTTCCTCAACATTCCTCTCTCTTTTAACTAACCCTAAGTATCTCCATGTTGGCCGGATGAGCTTATACATGGGTTTCTTGTACCTCCCACTATAGGACTATTCAGAGTGTTTAGGAACGTTAGAAGTTAGACAGCCTAAGTTAAAATAGTGGGGATAAGTAACTAATTCTTTTCAGGTCTCAATTTTCTTATTTGTAAAATATGGACAATAAAGAGTGCCTATTTCATAAGGTCAGGAAGGTTAAAGGAGTAAATATGAGTAGCTCTTACCACCATTATTGTGATTTGGTAATTGGCATGAGTCTTCATAGGCAGTGATAGATAACTGAGGAAGATATTTGTGAACCAGTTTTTAAAACCATCTTTTAAAATATGAACAACCCATTCTTGAAGATTGAAAACATTGTAGATATCTTTTAATAAATTTGAAGAGTTGGATTATGTAATTTGAGGCTTTCTGAGAACATTTCTTTTAAATATTATATTTGTGTATCAAGTAATTGTTAATACATTTATTAGCTAATTAATGGATCATGATTTACCTGTTATGTACTCTGTTTATACTCTGCATTTTTAAATGAGCATTGAAGAATGTACAAATACTTCATTGCTCTTTGTCCCTATAAAAATATATGATTATTTCTGTACATGAATAAGTATATTATTGAACTTCTGAAGTAAATTAGATGATAATAAAAGATGAATAATACAATTAGATGAGAGGAAAATAATAGAGGAGGAGCTATAAACCCTGACAGGCCTATTTTAGTTCCCTGAGATATATGCTGATTACAGTGCTACTTCTTTCCTTCTTTGGCATTTAGCTGAAGGGAAGGTGGCTTGTTTAGGGAGCAGAGCTGGCACATGCCAGGGTTCCCTAAGTCATTAGCTCCATGATAAAGAAATCAGGTTGTCCTCTAACAGCTTCTGGAGAGGATATCACACTGTATCATGGCAATAGAAATACATTGACTGACCATTGAGAATAGAAGGTGATGAAGGATCTGTCTGTTTCAGCTACTACAAAACTATAAATTGAAATTAGTCACTACTTTGAAATGAAGATTTAATTAAGAATAAAATTTAAATATTTTCCCAAGTGTTTGTATTTATTTGCTGCTGTTGTCCTCTCTAAAGAAAGGCTTTTTTGAGTCTGAATCACTTGAAGTTTGCTCCTTCTTGGTGCCAGTAGTTGTCAGGATTTTGCCTTCAGCTTGTAACAGGTGTACTGGGGCCTTTGTAAACCACAGACTTTTATATTCCCTAGTTTTAACAGCAGGCATTACAATGGTAAGAAAGGCATTCTTCTATAGGTCCCCCAAAAGAGGCTTAATTCATCACTTCCGCAGTGCAGACATCTGCCTGTATTCTGCCTATATAGATTGAACTTGACAATTTTAACACAAAAGAACACTGCTACATACATGTAAATAGAGCATTATTTTGGACAATAGAGTTACTAAAGCAGTTAGGTCACAGTTAAGAGGAAGATGTAAACTAAAAGCCGTTCACTTCTTTGAATTTGCTTCCCAACAGAGTAAGAGGAGAAGAGAAAGCATTAAGTTCCCCACTAGAAACCACAGCTATAGATAATGGCACATACCAAACGTAGCATAAGCCAGTTGTGAACATGTCTTAATATCTCAGTTTAAAATTTGCAGAATGATTTGATGTTTCCTAGTGCTTAGAACCAACTATTTCTGTGACATGAGACATACTTCATTCAGTGTGTCTCTAATGTGCTTCACACTGAGAGGCCTCTGATGCTTTAGGACCCTGAATACTTTTCAATACAAAGAATGTGCCACCACGTCTAACATTCTCTCCAAATATAGAATTCTCCCCCCACTCTTACCCCCTATTTTTATCCTGGCAAAGATTCCAATCCAGTAGGTCTGAGGCGGTATTTTTCACAGTGTGCCTCAAGAATTTCCATATACACTTAAATTTGAGAACTTCAGGGAAAAGGGGAGTTTTGATATTGGGATAAATCAAACTAAATTAAGTAGCAGAAAGGGGAAGCTAAAGATTTGACAGTGGTTCTTCAAGTCTATGATTTCTCCTTTGCTTGCCTCCTGTGGTATCACATAACCAAGGTAGGAGGGTAAGTCAGATCCACACTCCCCAGTTGGGAATGAGAGACAGTTAAACTGTTTCACTTCTTCAACAGATGATTTCACTTTCCCTGAAGGCTTGCAACTTTGACGAATTAAGCTTTGGTAATAAAATGCTCACAAAGATTAATTATACAGTTATAAAAAGTTATAGCATTTATAATTATATATAAGAGTAAAAATATGATAGGTTTTAAAACACTTTACGTGGACCATTTAATTTTCATACACAGATTCTGGTTCCTGCCCAACTGGGGGAATATCTAAGAGTAAATGTATATATACATGAATGATGTTTCTCTCTGCATGCCTTTTTCAAAACTAAATGCTGAGAGATTTGTCTTTGATAACAGACGGCCATTAACAAGTACAAATAAATTTTTTATTCATTTTATACAAGGCTTAGGCAACACTTTAATGCATGTAATCAAGACATTAGGATTTGATTAGTTAAACTCTATCGTTGAAGTTTAATAAATGAATTTTCTATTTTAAGGGGATCATCATTGTAGACATTTAATTTTCTGGTCTATAATATATATTATACATGTCTTACTCCTAAAATGTTGAGTTATAGTAAGTTTATATCAACTAGTTATCTTTGCTTGCATTGCAATGGCTAAGTGAGGATGTTTTCTACAGAGCCACATGAGATATCTAATTTTTATTATCTAGTTAATTTTTTATCCCTGCATTTTAAATTTTAGGGTTGAGGAAATGGAGACCTAAGGAGCTTAAGTGATTTTCTGGAGGACACGGTTTTTCTAAACTGAGCCTAGAACTGAAGACTTCTCAATTCTAATCCAGGATTAGGAACCGCACACATCCTCGCAGCTTATGTGGAGACTTTATTAGCTTATTTGCAGTAAAATTTTGTCTTTGGCCCATTTTTCTTCTGCGTTGCCTCCTCCCTCCCCCATTTGCTCAAGAGGTAAATTAAGTTTAGCCAGGCAGGCATGGTTCAGTGGTTGAGCATGGACCTATGAACCAGGAGGTCACGGTTTGATTCCTGGTCAGGGCACATGCCTGTGTTGTAGGCTTGATTCCCAGTGTGGGGTATGCAGGAGGCAGCCGATTAATGATTCACTCATTGATGTTACTATCTCTCCTTCTCCCTTCCTCTCTGAAATAAAGGAAAAAAAAGAAATGTTAATTCTAATACTAGTTCACAGCCCCCCTTCCCCAATAAAAACCACAACTTGATTTCCTTAAGAACTTGAGAAGCATAATTTCATATATTTAGACATTTGCTGTTAGATGTCTTTCAAGCTGGACAAGAATAAAAGTCTGTATGCATGTAAATTAAATGATTCTTAAAGGCATTTTAAATCTGTCATATATTTAAAAAATATGATAGTGTTTTAAAACCTACTAGATTATAAGGAAAAATTCATTGTGTAATTCAAGTCAAATAAAAGTGATTCCTGATTATTATTCCTAGTACTTCTCTTTCTTAGTATGAAAAATACAAGAATTGAGTGTATCCTGAAATTTGGGAGAGTATCTGAATGTTAACCCATTTGCCACTTTAAGCCAAGAAGAAGCCTAGGATTTTCTCCAAACCAAATTAAAATCTACTTAAAATATCTGGATATTTCTGTGGCAAACAGAAACTCCAAGCCTCATAGAGCTCTGACCCAAGCAGCGAAGGGTAGCACAACTCCCTCACACCACAGGAAGTCAGCCCCCATCCATGTCCTTCTGAGGCAGGACTCCTTGTAGGTCTGTGCCTGCAGTTTCCAATAGGAAACAACTTAAAATCATAAAAATTGGGGGAAATAACCATTCTGAGGGTAGAAATCAGAGGGAACAGTGAGGAATGCATAATCAGTACCTTGTCAGAGTTTTCTCTAAGAGGAGGATAAGAAGGGACATGCCAGATATCCCAGGATTTTAGGAAGATATTGGGAAGAGGTAAAATATAAAAGTTGAGACTCATAGTTTAGTTGTTTGGGAAGTCTCTTCTGATGAATGCACGTGTCTGCCAGTCTCTGTGTGTTTCTGTGTCTGTCTTTTCCTAGAATCTAGGCAATTGGCTGGATTAGGGACTCTGAATCCCTGTGGGATACAGATACAGCCCCAGTAAACTCTTCACATCATTGTTGTATCCTTAAATCTTCCTGTACAAGAGAACCATGCTAGCAGATGCCTACAAACATCTGTGTCATTCCTTAAATTTATCTTTAATTTACGGTTCATAATCCTTGCCTTGATGCCTCCTGGATTCAAACTTTAGCTCCAAGGTTCTGGGTTATATTCTTCCCCAGGGGGGAGAATAAGACTGGATTTGGCATTGTGGCTGAGGATGAGTCATAACAACTCCTAACCTGTTTCTCCTCTCTAGTACAGGGATCATAATCTATGCTCATCTCCAGTGGACATTATGAAGAGAAACAGGTAGTGAAATAATGTGTTTGAAGACACTAGCAGTGGTTCCTGTTTGATAGGAGTCATATGCATGCCTTTCTACCTCCCTCTTTCCCCTTCTTCCTCCCAATACTTGATTGCCTGACAGTGACAAACACTAGCTAGGTATTAGGAAGCAGTCATGAGCAGGGCAGATAAAATCCTTGCTCTCTGGGGGCTTAAATTTCTACCTAGTACCTACTTGGAACAGCTTTCTCTGCCTTCCAAAAGAGCAATCTCTCCTGCTCTTCTTAATAGACCACACATTTCCATTGCCATCCTTGCTGATTCTCTTTCCCAGCCTTTAAATGTTGGGCTTTGTGTTAGATGCTCTTTTTATCCCATACTGCCTACAACAGGAAACCCTGTTGATATCCTGTCCTCTCTCTTGGCTATTTCAAAGGTACTTCAAATTCACCACATCTAAATGTGAACTCATGACCTAAACACTACCCCTCTTACCCCCAAACCTGATCCTGCTCCAATGGTCTGTGTGTCAGTGAGTTTACAATATCTTGTCCAGTTGTTTAATCTAAAAACCCATATGTCTCTCAACCCTTGATCTCCCATACCTCACATATCCACTTCTTCAAGTCCTATTGATTGTCCTATTTAGTTCTCCATTTCTGTTCTCACTGCTGTTTTTCAAGCGACCACTTCATCCTTTGTACAGACCATCAAAATGTCATCTTCACTGTTCTCATATATTTTTGTTTTCCAATCATTCACACTTTAGAGTGATACTTTTTAGATACATAAATATGTTCACATGGTTCCAGAATTTGAGAGTACTCAGTGAAGAGCCTCCTCTCCTCATGAAACTGTTACTCATCCTAAACATTCTTTCAAGATATTTTATGCATATGTAAGAAAATACTAACACACAAGCTGTTTTTAAAACTTTATTATTTATTAAAAAGATGGTGGGAATGGCCAGGGAGAGGTCAATGGGAGAAAAAGGAGTCATATGTAATACTTTAAACTATAAAGAATTTAAACCAAAAAAAAAAAGGTCCACTATTACACTATATATAGTTTTCTTCACCTTGTTATTTTTTCCCAATCAACAGTATATGCTGGATATCTTTCCACTGTAGTACATAGAGAATCTTCTCATTAATTTTTATGGCTGCTTAATATTTCATGGTACAAATATTGAAATTGATGTACATCAGGACAAAACATCATTTACTGTCTAGAGCAGTGGTTCTCAACCTTCCTAATGCCGCGACCCTTTAATACAGTTCCTCATGTTGTGGTGATTCCCAACCATAAAATTATTTTTGTTGCTACTTTATAACTATAATTTTGCTACTGTTATGAATCATAATGTAAATATCTGATATGCAGGATGTATTTTCATTGTTTGCGACCCACAGGTTGAGAACCGCTGGTCTGGCGTGTGCCATTCTTCCATTTTGGATAACCTTGTCATGAATTCCCATTCATTACTCTAAGGGGGGAAAACTGAGATCAGTTGCCAGGGTTCTCAGGGTCTGGCCCTTCTTCTCTTCTCCAGGGTTGTCTTGTATTGCTTTTTCCCTCGTCCTCTACTTTGTTGTTCCTTGGACATGAACTATCTTTTATTTACTCTGCATACCATATCCCTTCCCACCTGAGACCTCTGCAGGATCTCTTAGTCTCACATGCAGACCCAGACGTTCAATGCAGGAGCTGCCGAGCTGTGGTGACTTGGCAGTGGCAGTTCTTGGGTGACACACCCGGAACCAGAGAGGAGGGAGCCGGATTCCAGGGTGTGTCACCCGAGAACTGCCCTCTCACAATCTGGGACCCCTTGGGGGATGTCAGAGAGCCGGTTTTGGCCTGTTTCCCCACAGACCAGGCCGAGGGACCCCACACACCGCCCCAGGTGCTGCTCGCCAGGGAGGGACCACAGGAGGTTGGCTCCAGGAAGTGTCCACCTGTCTTGCCCAGTTCTGCCCTGCCAGCCACCCTCTAAGTAATTTCTTTTCAATGAGCACAAATCCATGCACTGGGGCACTAGTTATTATATATCTGTATGTGTGATTATTTGATTGATATTTACCTCATACACTAAAAAGTGTTTCTTATATAGTGAGTTGCAACCCCTAAGGGATTATGAAATCAGTTTTTAAAATTATGACAAGATCTTTAAAAAAAGGAACTGGAATAGGAAATACCAGACCTCTTTACTTATAGTAAGGGTATTTTTTCATCATACTGTACTTCAGATTAATAGATAGATGTGATCACATAAGCACCCAGATATATAGGTGTATTGGTATGATGTAAATTGTATTTCTTATTATGGATCTTAGTTAAAAAGAGTTTGAAAGCCATTGAACTAGATGATAAATCCTGTGAGGATAGGAATTCTGTATATTTTGTAAACCATTCCATTCCCAAATCTAGCAGAGGCCACTCAGTATATATGCTGGCTGAACAAATGAATGAAAGCATACCTTCTCAGAGTGGTTTATAGACCTTCTGTCTTATTCCTCAGGACTAATGGATCCTGGTTCTAGGCAGATGTTAGTGATTATTTCCTTGGCCAATTGAATCTGCATTAGATCATTATAGGAAAATAAAAGTAATAGGAAACAGTACCTACCAATATATCTTTTTAAGGAATGAATCTTAAACTATTTAATGAAAGGGTTTTACATTTAAATTATTTTGTATTACTTATGAATCTTAGGCCTTGAATACCATTTTATTTTATTTTATTAATAAATAATGAAACATGATTTTTACCTGCCTAAATATGTGGGTGATTTTTCATTTCTAAGGTAGTCTGCATACAGGGCTTATTACATAGCTATTATCTTTTGTGTGTGCTTCAGCAATAAAATATTTACGCAGTTTGGGAAGGTGATACTACAACCTGGTTTAGTACAACAGCTGCACTGCCTGTTCCCATGTGGCTTGATTTCCCTTTTTAATTTTCAGTTTTGTCAGCGTGTAGTTTATACAGCAGCAGATAATGGTGAAGGCTTCTTGAATTAATATAGTAAAGAGAGAAATACTCTGCTGAATTTAGTTGGTTTCATGTTTTCCTAAGTCTTTGAAAAACATTTTCTTAACATGTCCTACACAGTAGAGGTTTATAAACATCACGTATTTACAATGAGACACTTTTGTGACTTTTTTATTCTTTAAAGAACTTGTAAATTCATATCCAAAGGTAGAATCTCTGATCTTAAAAAATGGGAATATTTCAGTTCTAAAGTAATCTGCATTTTGGCTTAGCATAAATTAGGAAAATCCAGGAAATACAAGAATGCCTCTTGTATTTATTTTAAGTCATAAATTTGTATGTGTAATTGACTTGAGATTGGATTAAAAAGTGTTTAGGCAAAGAGTACATAATCTTAATTCTTTTCAAGTTTATTATCAGAGCCCTTTTAGCACAGCCTTTATCTAGCATATGTGTTATTTTTTCTTTTTATTTCTAGGTGCTCCTGATCCAACAGCAGGTGCTAGTATAGATGATGAAAACTGCTGGCACTTAGATGAAGAGCAGGTTCAAGAACAGGTTAAACTGTTCCTTTCCCAGGGCGGGTACCACGGATCAGGGAAGCAGCTTAATTTGCTCTTTGCAAAGGTATGATTGTTTATTTTTAAAGAAATATTCTAAATATATACAAATACAGCAGGTATCTTTATATGATCACGTTTACAATAGTGTAAAGACTTGTCTTTTGAATATTTTTTTTTAAGAATACATTCTAAGTTAATCAATTAGAAAGTTCTGTGTTTTAACACAAGTATTAATTTGCTTAGATGTCCTTAGACAAGATGCGGAACGCTTTTTTCTCTCTCAGTTCCTATTAATAAAATTGTGGTAATTTATACAATTTTGAAAAAACATTCCCATACTAAAGCCAAAATAAATACCTTAATGGTATTTAAAATGCCGTTTTGTCTTTTTCTAATTAATTTCCTCAGTATCTTGAATATAGCCTTTAAAAGGTGCTTTCTATTTTTAGTTTAATAATGTCAGTATCTTTAGATTTGTTTTAAGAGCATAGACTTTGAAGTCATAATAGACCAGGGTTTAGATCTAAGTTCAAAATCTTACTAAGTGGATGAAACTTGGAAAGTTTTTAAAGTCAGTTTCCTCATCTGTAAAATTAGCTAATAGCAGCATATCTCCTCAAGTTGTGATCATGATGTTAAATGATAATGGTGTCTAACATGTATTTGGGCCTTGGTAAATATTAATTTTCGTCACCAAAATTTGATAACCTAAGAAACAAAGTTAGCTTTGTTATAAGTTCTATGTGAGCAAAAGCTGTATCTGTTGTTTTATAAGAACTTTTAGTACCATAAACACAAATCTAAACATTGGATAAAATGCTTTTTTAATCATATTAAATCATTGTTTTTTCATTGGAGTTACAGCCATCATTACTGGTATTATATTCAGATTGGCTTTAAGGGAACAGATAATTGTACATTGGTACTTTTGTTAAATAATCTTTCTAATACTCATAATAATTAAAAGATGTCTTTAAGTTCAGAAGAATTAGAGTAAACTCTGTTATTAGTTATAACCAAAAAATAGTATATTTTTTATATTCTCTTAATAAAGACTTATTCCATATACCAGGGGTGGGGAACTTCCAGCCTATGGGCTGTATAAGGCCCACAAAATCATTTGGTCTGGCCCTGCCAAGGCATGAGGGGTAAGTTAATTAAATGTTTGACAAAATATAACAGGCTATTTTTAAGCTGATAATTTTGTATGTCCTGAGAATGATGTTATAAATATCCAAATGGCCGTTGGCAGAATAATGGTTCTCCACCCTTGCGGCATATACCATACAGAGATTGCCAATTTTCTGATGATTAGATTAAAAAAATATACTTAACTCTAAAACTATTCCACACGTGATTTACTCATCTTTAGTAATTCATAGGCACTTCAAACTCCTTTAATGCCTCAGAGTCAACAGTCTGAAAATTAATTACCATTACGCTATAGATGTAGTACTGGCATGTTGGTTAATAGTACTGCTTTATATGCTTACTAGTGTTTATTTTCATTGCTATTTCTAGCCAAGTAATAGGTTAGAAATTTATCAGGAAAGAAAACATTAAATCAAACTTGATATAGTGGTAACTATTAAAGTTTTAGTATAGTTAGACACACTGGAAGTATTTCATAGTCTCATGCCAGCAGAGTACACTGTGGCCTAGTAGAAGCAATGTGAAAGAAGTGTTAGACTGGCCTTCATTAGTAGTTTTTATCTGTATATGATGTATATATTACATATGACATATGAAGTAACATCAACTTCTAATTTTGGGAATGGCATAACTTTAGTATTCAGTAGAGTTAAGACAGATCTGGGTTCTGATTTTGTCACCATATATTTGACCCCTTTAACCTTTTGTACTTTAACTTGGTTTTATAATTCATAAAATGGGGGTTATAATCTGGCCTACTTTATATGGTTGTTATAAAGATTAAATGGTAAGTATAAATGTAAAAAACTTTTAAGTATGATGCACAATAAATGGCAAGTCCTTCTCTTTCTTCCAATATTCATCTTTTCATGAATTTTTAGTGCTTCCATATTAGTAATAAACTCATTTTTAAGATTACTGAAATAACCTTCCTGGAAGCACAACCCTTGTGGTTTACTGTAGAAGTGCTCAAATTCTAGAACGTATGAGGGGATTCCATTACTTGTCAGGGTACCAGCCTGAGGCAGGATGTATTAATCCAGAGGTTTGAGATGCTTTATTGAAGATCTGCTATTTCCTCCTCATTTGCTGTTCACAAAGAGAATCTTGAATCAAAGGACCCATTTCTCCTTTTTCACTGTTCATGAGCTTGCTCTAGGAATTTCCTATAGAGAGAACTGCTGGTATTCAGCTGGGATTCTTGTTGAATGCATAGCTGTGCACTTTTGGAAAGGATGGATTCATTTAGGGTTTCCTGTTAGCCTTGTGTTTCTTTTCTTCCTTTTATTTTGGAAATGTAGCACAAGAGTAATGGACAGAGAAGAGAGCTCGAGGTTCCAGCGTGAGAGACTGAGAACTTCCTAGGGCCCTGGTCATGATTCTGCTTCGTGGATTGTTCGTTTAGAGCCAAAAGAGTTCTTGAACCTATAGCCCTGTTCAGTTTCCTTTTACCATTGCAAAAACAATCCATCGAAGTGAATATGATACTGTTCTTTATGCCACAGAACTTGGGGTGAGAGAGAACTTACTGAAATTACTAATTTACCTCAAAAATTGAAGAGTTGCACAACTTTCTGAATATACTAAAAACCACTGAATTGCACAATTTAAATTGGTGAATTGTATGTATGTGAATGTTGTCTCAATAAAACTGTTTCTAAAAAACTGCAGGACAGATGCTATTATAAACATCATTAGGTCAATTCAGAAGATCCCTAAAGAGTTCTTAGTAGCTTGCTTTTTAGGCTCACCTCTTCTGGTGGGAAGTGCAATCAACTGGAGAGTCAGGAAGATGCCAAATGATTTGTCTTCTTGGTTTTGATACTGTTTTTCTGGAAGTTAGCAATTTTTCTTTTTGAATTGGAAGTTAGTCAGATTTCTTTCCTTGTGTGGATTTTAAAACAATATAGAAAAACTAAGAGTCAGTTCTTTGATTCAATTACCATTTAGGGTAGAAACCAGTTTTAACAACTTTTGTCCCCCCCCCCCCCCCCCGCCCAAGAAAAGTGATCTGTCTCTGTATTGCTGTTTGTTTTTGAACTTTTTTTTTAAAAGTCTGTTTTGTTTTTTCCCCCCACTAGGTTCGGGAGATGCTGAAGATGAGGGACTCTAATGGGGCCCGCATGTTGACCTTGATAACAGAGCAATTCATGGCTGATCCTCGTCTGTCACTTTGGAGGCAACAAGGCACTGCGATGACTGACAAATACAGGCAGCTCTGGGATGAACTGGGTAAATATAAGTTTCCTGACAGATTGCCATTGGGTTATATGGATGAAGACTATGTTGAATGGTTAAAGATCATGATCAGTGTATTGCTGAAGAGAGAGCGCTACTCCTATATGAACTTGTTGCCATTATATACTGGATACAAGATAGGGAGAATAAGAACTTTGTAGGAAGCAATCTTGGCAGGGTTTGGAGGGAACTGTCTGATCTTAAGGAAAGTGAGCACAGGAATCAGCCTTTAAATATTTGAAAAACTGTATTATTTTGAAATAAGTATTTTGTATAAAAGTTTCTTGTTTCTAGAGTAATATTGTGATCAATTCAGCTAAAATTTGTCTATTTTTCCCTTTTGCCTACATTAAAAATATCAAAAGTAGTTTGAACATTCATTTTATATTTTGACTGTTATAGATTAAAATGAACTAATGATCATAAGAATGAAAAATATAGAGCAGACGCTAATTTTTATTGCTTTCCAAATCCTTGGTAGTAAAGATACTAATACAGTAGGTGGTTGAAAAAAATGAGAAACAGCTGTCGTATTTACTGGGAAATGTTGGGGGATGACTTGTTACCTAATGCTCATTGCTAAAGAATTAATAATTATTATTTTGTCTTTCTATTAAGAAATCTATGTGGCAAGTGGAGTTTTTAACCAGTACTTTATTGTGTTTGTATTAATTTTAAGTTCTAAGTATATTTACTAAAACATCCTACTCTAAGTGCAGTTGAGTAGTAGAAGTCTTCACATCTTCATACCTGTCTCCATCTTGCCTAATGATGGGGAACACATCCTGCTGATTGATTCCACATCTATTCTAGACCAAGTGAAACTTGCTGATGAAGATGCCACATGGTCATAGTAGTTGGAATGGACTTTTGAGATAAACTCTTTTACAGATAAGGAAACTAAATTCTGAGGAGGTTAGGAGACTTCCATAAGATGACATTGTATGACGTAGGGTTATACAAGTTGGTAAAGAATTTGACATGCAAGTTTTCTTCCCATTAATAGGATGTGTGTTCAGGAACTTGACTGTGGATGGCAACTCTTGGTAAATGTCAATTTAATCTTGGTATTTTCCTTGGGGACATGAAAGAATAAAGGCGATGGCCTTTCCTCCCAATTAATCTGTAATGTCAGTAGATAGTTTCAGTGTATTGGAGGAATGTTTGGGAGTATGCTGTAGTGGTTAGAAAACATAGGTATAATGCATGGTTTAAACAACTATTTTTATAGAATACTGGAGTGTTTGACTTTCCTAAGTAAACCATCCTCAATTTTGTTACAGTAAATGTTGAATTCAGTAGTTGGTTTATGATGGTAAAAAGGACTAGCATTAAAAAAACTATAATGAAGGGAATCATTTAAGAAAACATTATTGGATTAATATTAAATGAATAAAATTTAAAGAACTTCAGTACTTAGAGAAGCTTAGGATTACAGATAACTAGTAAGAAGAAAGTACCAACTAAATTTTTTGGTTATCAAATAAATACAAGTGATATAGCCAAAACTTGTATAGTTCACATTTAATCCATTAATCACATCTTACTTTTCCAAGTTGGTTTTGAAAATTATGTACCTCAACCCTTAATCAAAAGTATAAATTCTCATTGAGTGCAAGTTTCCATGAGCTGATTCTAGTTATACCCTCTGATGACCTTCTAATTATGGACCAGCCTCTATTCAAGTTTGGTTTCAGTCCAGGATGAAGAGTACATCTTCTTGCCCTATGTTTTCTTTTATCACACCCCATCCCCAAATAATTACTAGACTGCTATAAATTCTCCTATGTGTTCTGGTGGTGAGCAGAGGTCACCTGCTGTTTTAATGGGGTCTGAGCTCTGTGAAGAATCCTACTTAGAACAATAGCTATCACATCTTAATATTCATTCACAAAAAATTAACTAAAAGTTGCGTCTGGACTACAAAGGGAAAGGGTTTTGGTTCTTAATAAAATGGGGGAATTTGACTTTGTGCCCCTGCACTGGGCTCACATTGCTTCAAGGCTCTGCTCTGGAATTAAATGCTGAGCACTGCCAGATGCCAGACATTGAGAAGAGGCTGAGTTTTGTCGGCAAATGGGATCTGCAAGTTAATTGGTGTTTTCTGCAGGCTTCTGGCTGTGAAATGAAATTGGAAGCCCTTTAGCCACATGGATAATACAGGACTTGAATACAAATGTCACATGTCACCATCAGGACCCACTGTGAGACAATAGTGTTCCCACTCCAACACTGCGCCATTACAGATCATTTAAATATGGGGATTACATTTAAACTAAAAGCCCCATTTGCCTTTTACTGCAATTTAAATGTCCTCTTAGCAAAAGCTAAGTGACAAATTAAATGAAAAAAGTGCCCACATTTTTAAAGCTGTAATGCAAAACAACCTTTTATTGCTTCTCATGTGCCACGAATGAATCATTACACTTGTCAACCCTAAACCAAGCCATAATTGGAGCAGCTACTGTTATCAAAGTGGGGCTGCTCTGTGACAGCTTAATAAAGCTGAAACTGTTAAATTAAATCTCAGATGCTTAACTCCTTAGCACCGGTGGGTTCGATGGGTCCATTTCTGGCAATGACCAATACATCAGAAAAAAAATATTTCCTGGCATGAAAGCTTTACTCTGATGAAAGGTTATAAGTAAGACTAACTTGGCTAAGTAACTGCTGCTTGGCAGAGGGGTTTGGAGGCATCTTGGCCAGATTACAAATTTTTTTTTATAGGATAGATATTCCCCCTCCCCCAAATTTACAATATTCTGAGTATATGTAATTTATTAAAATTTAAGTGTTGTTGATTTAAAATTCGTTTAAAGAAACAGCAGTCATTTAACTTTTTCTCTCTTTCAGATAAATGTATGTAAACTTTTTTTGAGGTAGCAACAGGCCCAATTTCTTCCCCCATTCTCTGGCTAACAAAGAAACTAATTATGCTCAGTTCTTCTTTTCTAAAATTAGTGCCTATGATATTCATTTGGTCTGAGTTAATTTTGTGATTTACTCCCTGATTTTCATAATGTCGTATGAAATAAATACAAATGAATATTAAGCTTTTGTTTAGTGCATCTCATTTGCAGATACTTTGTCTTATATGTGAATCAATTTTTCATATATTTTACTTTCTCTACATGAATGTTCATTTTCTTAAGCATAAGGCAGTCTTCTCAAGAGGAGTGTTGTGTCATGATCAGCTATAAAAAATGTGTGTATTAAAATCTTAAAACAGAAAGCCCCTTTCAGTGGTAGAAGCTAAGTTGCACATATGATAGAGGCTACACAGCTAGTAGAGCTATAGAACACATACCTCTTGAATTGCTTTTGTTATTCTGAGACTTGCAAATTTTCTGGAAAACAGATCACAGATACTACTTGGGATTTCAAAGAACAGCCCAGTGCCATTGGTGGCGAGCACACCTACTGGTTAGCCCTAATGGCTGTCTATTCAGCACACTTAATTACCGTGGGGGTCTTTTGGTATGAGGGGATATATTGTAACCTCTCATCTGTGTTGATGGGTCTCTTCGCCTTAAATGTTTCCTAGACTGTAATTTTACTTTGCTTTTTAAAACTATAGGTTGTGGCTGCCAGTTTATTAAAACCTAATTAAAATGGATGTCATTAGAGGAAACAGTTAAATAAGATTTAATTACAGTTTTATCATGGGGGGAAAGCCTTAAATTTTCACTTTCAAGTATTACATAATATCCCCTTCCCCCCCATATTTTAAACACTTAACTTTCTCTCTAAGCTGAGTCATGTGTTTTGCTATTTAGCATATAAACACTGTTTCTTAGGGAGATGTTATTGCACGAGCCTTGCATCTCTGAGCTGTGTTCACTCAGGTCACATGAAAAGATGGTACCTCTGAGTTCTGTCCAAAGCTCTTTATCTGGATGCCTAATTCTGTGTTAGCAGAAATAGCCATAGTTAGGTGTTTCTTTCTAGTTCAAATTTCATTGTAAGGTTAGTTTGACCACTATTATTAAGCAGCAGCTATAACATTGCTGGACAGATTGAGTAGGTTACAGACTCAGAGCACTTGAAATCAGTATAAATCTATTTAGCAGTAGAGGACTTAGTTTATCCATTGGGATCACATTTATTTAAAATACTAAAAATTACCTATACCGTGTACCTAGAAAATGCTGTTCCTTCTACATTTCCAGATATAAGTAGTCTTCTCTCATCTCTGAGTCTATTCTACACCCACCCACATTTTTTTAAATCCTCATTTGAGGATATGCTTATTGATTTTAGAGAAAGAGGAAGGGGCGGGGAGGAGAAGCATCAATGTGAGAGAGAAACATTGATCAGTTGCCTCCTGTATGTGCCCTGACCTGGGGTCAAACCTGAAACCTAGTTATATGCCCTGACTGGGAATCAAACCACAGTCTTTTATTGTGTGAGATGATGCTCCAACCAACTTAGCCACCCAGCCAGGGCTACCTATAACATTATTCTTGAATAAGGAAGAAAACATATACTTAAGTTACACATTCTAGAGGATATAGTAAGACCCTCTGTGCACAGCCAGAAATAATACTCT
Organism: Myotis davidii; assembly: GCF_000327345.1. Lineage (NCBI taxonomy): Eukaryota > Metazoa > Chordata > Mammalia > Chiroptera > Vespertilionidae > Myotis > Myotis davidii. Next base: position 5,715,605 of record NW_006289813.1, on the reverse strand, counting down.
AAAGGCTCTGGTTTGGGGGGTAATTGTGGAAAAGTTTCTGGGAAATGCCATCTTACATTGCTGAAAGCAGTAGGCTAGGAACCCCCTCTGCTCCCTCCTCCCTCCACCCACACACACTGTTTTAAGCCCCTTAGTTTCTGTGGTAAATTCAAACTCAAACTTTCTACATTTTGAAGTTGATGGCGGTTAGTGAATGGCTAAGGAGTAACTGCTTCTCATTGAGAACTAGAGCATTCCAATGTGGCTTACCTCCTTACTAGTGCCATGGAGAAAACAGCAATTCCCAGAGCCCCATCTTGCAGTAAGAAGATGACACTACAGCAGCTGTGGGCAAACTACGGCCCGTTTGAAATGAATAAAACTATTGAAAAAAAAGACCGTATCCTTTTATGTAATGATGTTTACTTTGAATTTATATTAGTTCACACAAACACTCCATCCATGCTTTTGTTCCGGCTCTCCGGTCCAGTTTAAGAACCCATTGTGGCCCTCGAGTCAAAAAGTTTGCCCACCCCTGCACTACAGACTTGGAAACTTTCTTGTAGCTGCGACTGTAGAATGTTATCCTAATGAACCACATTATCAGGGATTGCTTGGCACCTACTAGCTTGTCTTCCTTGGCTACAAGGAGAATACAGCTTTACCACTTCAGTGCCTTCTTTCCAGAATTCTTAACTCTAGTTTCCCTGTCAGTACATATGTAGCACTTACTATGTCCAGAGGAATAGATGCATGAAATATTTTATTGTGACAATGGTACTGGTAGGAAGGTGGGATTAGAGAGCTGCCAGCCATCAGGAGACACAAGAGATTAGAACAGGCATGAATGAACTGAGAAGCACTTTGATAGGGTAATTTATTCCCATTTTAGTACAAATATGTATACAGATTGAATTTAACATGGTTTTATAAGATGTTTATGAAAGTGAATTGTAGGGAATACTCCAGAAAGAAGGAATAACATGAACAAAGATAGGGATGAGCTCAATTCATTATAAAATATGTTGCCTTCAATCCAACCTTGTTCTTTTTCCATGTTAACTTCAAAGGGAAGAGAGAGAGGGGATCTAAATTTTCGCTTTGTTTTATTTCCCATTACAGTCCAGCCACTATATCAGGCACTGTGCTAAGCACTTAGTTCATGCATTGTTTTTTTTTTAAATATATTTTATTGATTTTTTACAGAGAGGAAGGGAGAGAGATAGTTAGAAACATCGATGCGAGAGAAACATCGATTAGCTGCCTCCTGCACATCTCCTACTAGGGATGTGCCCGCAACCCAGGTGCATGCCCTTGATCGAACCCGGGACCTTTCAGTCCACAGGCCGACACTCTATCCACTGAGCCAAACCGGTTTCGGCTGCATTGTTTTATTTAATTCTTAAACAGTTATTAGCTCTAATTTATCAGCTGAGAAAACTGAGGCTTAAAGAAACTGCATAACTTGCCTAAGATCACAGCAGCAGAGCAGGAATTTTATCCCAGGTGTCAGTGACTTCAAAGACTTAACCACCAAACTAGACACTGTCCTTAGCTTTTTTAAGACCATATAATGCGCCTGTTAGGCGGTCTCTCTGCTAAGTGCAGAGCAGGGGACCAAGTGAAGATTATACCTAGATGGCCGTAAACCACGCTGTAGAAGCTACCTGGCCTGGTCTGCCTAGCCGTGCTCCCTCGGTCCTGACTGCAGTGGTCAGCAGAGCGTACCTCATCTAGTTGCCCGTTTGTTTCCAACTCTCTAATTTCAGATTCTGAAAAAACAAACACACTAATGTAGAATAGGCAAACATATGCCATTGAGAGCTGCATTATATGTTATATATTAAGATATTACATACTGCAGATGGGATACAGTAAAGTTTTGATCTCATTTTTCAGTCCCCTTTGCTAAGGAGCAGGGAAGACCCTTAGGCTACTGTCTTTGTCCTGGCCCATACAAGGCCCTGATGATAACATGGTTGTCAGCACTTGTTTACCTGATGTGGTCTGTAGGCTTTGCAGACCCTTCCTGCGCACAGGCTGGGCTGTTCTGCTCGGGAATGGGGCTGTGAGTTCCTGTCTTGGTCTCTGCTTTCCCCCTTATTATTCAGAGCTCCCTCTAAATACACGGGCTTTGTTAATTGTGTTGCTCGGGAGACTCTGCTTCCCTCCAGCACTGCTCTCTGAATGGTATCTGCTGCTGGGTCCTCATTACTGGGGTCTGGTTTCTTTCTCTGTTGTGTGATCCCGCTGCTTTCTGTCTCTTAAAACTGAGACCTCTCTGTTCTTGGGTCAGAGGCCTCTGGATTCTGTTCTTGTCTGGGGATGGGAAGGAGGGGTTTATTCTCTGCTTCTTTAAGTAAGCAGAGTAATTTCTAGTTTGGGTCAGAAGTTAACCAAAAGAAAAGGCATATTTCTGTACAGTTAGCAAACCTATGATAAATACTGTGTAATGCATCAATCAATCATGCTTCTTTTTGACTGCAACTGCTAAGATTCAATATCCATTTGGTATCCTGTATGTGAAAGTAGAAATAAAGGGAAAACAGTTTAAATAAATATTAATATAAAATAGTAGGTTCTCAAGATTAAAAGAGAGCTTTACAGATAATTTGATCTTATTATCTAACAAGTTGGAGAGTCTTAATGATAGTCATATAAGATATTTAGATATTTGGATAATTTGTAACAGCACTTGAGGTCACCCCTTTGTATATTTTTATAAAACTCTATTCTAAATACCATGGAGATTTAATTAGGAGTTAAGATGCCTTATGATTCATTGTATACTTTAGTGTTCTATATCATATACGTAGCATGCTGATACATTATTTGTACCAAGAATGGGTTCCAGTTACCTTTTTATGCTGTCTTTTTATTTGGTCCATGAGTCCATTGGTAGTAGATGCTACTCTCAAATTAGTGGTTAATAGGAATGTAAGAGTATAAGTAAAACATGTCCTTTTTTTCCTCTTAACAATTTAGAAAAGTTCTCCTTACTTTTCCCACTTACTAAGAGTTAGTATTGCACTTGTCCTCAAGAAGCTGCCACCAAAGGGAAATTTTCCCTAGGGTAGCTGGAGGAGTCTCCTTGCTAGATTGTGGATCTCAAGAGTATGAAAGTGAAAATGATGGAAGTCAGGCTAGGGATAATTTTCTTGCACTATTTCTTACCCTGAAGTGGCAGCATACAAAAATTAACAAGGTCTGAGAAGCCTCATTTAAACAATCTGAGATTCCCAGGGGCTTCACAGGAATCAGGGATGCCAGGAGCTAGAATAAAAAGTGGAAGCCCAGGACTGAGGCAGCCACATACTTATACACTCTTCTCTGGATGCTGTACAAATGTTCTCATAGTTCATTTAAGCTTAGGTAGGTTAATGAGGGGTGGGGAGAATCCAGGGAAGTAAATAATATTGGTTATCCCTTAGACAGGGGCTGTTCAGATACTGCCTCACAGAGCCCTAGGAGGGAAAGGAAGAGAGAGCAGGTTCTTCTCAATTCCAGCAAGGTGACTTGCACCACTTTACACTATGCTTTCCACCAAGATTTCTCTAGAACAGAGGATTCTGAGATTCAAAATGCATGCTTGATAGTCGTATTTCAATACAGAGCCGAACTGTTATTTCAATACAGAGCCGAACTGGTCATATAAGAAATTTACTCAATTCAGTAATAAGAGTCATTTGATTATTTTGTCGCGCGTGACATGCTAGTGAAAAAGTTATCGGTCGTGACATTTCTTCCACAGCCTGTATATGGTACGACAAGTTTCAGAACAACTTGTTCACTGAGAAGCATTGACGATGCTTGTCCCATATTTCCGAAACCAAGGCAAACTTATTTGTTTGTAGGTGCCTACTTCTTTCGGTTCTTTTGTCAAAACGAATAAATCGTAGGATTTGCTTGAACTTTTCTCTGGCCATAGTTTTTCTAAAAAATTCGGGACCCTACTTTGCTGACCATAAATAACTGAGTTTTAAATTTTTTGCCCCGTAGGCTCCACGAGCATATAAAATCCCAATAAATGCACATATTTCCGGTAATGTTGTTGTACAATCGTTCCTCAAAATTCGGCGGCCTTCTTCTTCTGAGCACTTTTTTAAAAATTTCCCCAAGCAGTCAAAATGACTGCTTTCGGGCAATATAGGTATAACACATATATATATACCGGAAATGAAGGAGGGGGAGGTAACTACAATTATTAATAAACGCATTTATATGTTGTATAAAAAGTCACAAAATTCTAAGAAATTCTGTCATTATATACATCATTGTTTTTCTAATTGAAATTAAAAAGCAGTCAAAATGACTTCCTTGGGCAATCTAGTGTTAAAGGGCACTTGGGTCAAATGTAAGCTTGAAACTGGGAGAAAATCCCATTAGGAGGAATGCTTTCAAAACGCTGAAAGAGCACAAGAGTCTGATCTCCAAGACCAAGTCATCTAGAGATTTTTGTGTTGTTGTTTTTTTTAACCACTAAACTACTCACTCTATATTTTGTCTTTATTTAGGCATTTAAACCACTTTCATAGCTATTCTTTTTCATCCCTGTGTTAGTGCTCACTTGATAATCCTCACTCCCCCTTTTCCCTTCTTGCCCACTGATTAGAACACTGATTGTGACACATTTTTAAAGTTTGTTTTTCTTAGAGGTTTAGAAAAACATTGTGCCTAGCTAGAGTTTGGTGTTCAGTAAGTATTTGTGAATAAAAAGTGAATGAATAATTGAGGTATAATATTAGTCACCTATTTGGAAGCATTAAGAAGCAAGTACTAAAAACAATGATTGACATTAATGTTCTCTGTGTCCTCAGTTTTCTTTTTCTTTTCTTCTGGTTTATCCCACCTTTTCCACCTATGTATAGGTAGATCTTCATGTGTGCCTGTGTATGTGTAAAACACACACACATACACACACATGCATGCATGCACACTGGAAATACAAACAGTTTAGAGAACAGAAGGGCAATGATTCCCTCTTGCCGTCAATGCTGCAGGTAATCTATTGCATTAATCAGCCAGCCAGTGGGAAATGCATGGGGAGTGATTATACTATCATACACAATACAATCAGCATGAAGCACTTGTCAAGACCAATACATCAAAGTTTAATTCGGTAATAGAATGAATTAGAGCAAAATGAAACATTGTATTCTCTGAGAAACTCGGCACCCATCACAGGTTTTTTCTGAACTCCATAGAATAGTCAGTGCATTACAAACTGTTTTTATAAATAAAATTGCAGTTCCAATATGACAGGATACTTAAACCCTTTTCCTTGCTATTATACAACCATAGTGCTATAAATAGTCTATAATCATAACTAATGGTAATTTTTTTATTTTTGGTGGGGCTCCTGATTTTTTTCTAAATTGGTTCTCCATGATAAGTGAAAGGAAAGGTGTTGTACCAGTGGCTCAGGGAAGGCACTTATCTATAAATATGGTTGGTAGACAGCAGAGTGACAAAAGCCTGCTATTTACAGTGCCCTATGGTAGGCACTGCCATTGAGGAACTTACTGTCTAGTTAGAAAACAGATGAGTAAGTGAAAATTAAAGCAGCCCAAAACATACTAAAACAACCTAAGAAGTGAGGTTATATAAGGTAGGATGCATTTCAGAAAATTTTGAGGATAGATCTAATGCATTTTATATTATATGACACTGTTCTGTATCATTTTATAATATACTAGGGGCCCGGTGCACGAAATTCGTGCACTGGCGGCGGCGGCGGGGGGCGGGGGGCTTAGCCCAGCCTGCCCCCTTGTTTTATCCTCAACTGAGGAAATGTTTCCATTGATTTTTAGAGAATGCGGAAGAGAGGGGGAAAGACAGAGAGAAACATCAAAGTGAGAGGAACACTTTGATTGGTTGCCTCCATCATGAACCCTGACCTAGGTCCTGGCCAGGGAGGAACCTGCAACCTAGGTACATGCCCTTGGTCAGAACTGAACCCAGACCCTGCGGTCAGCAGGCGGAGGCTCTATCCACTGAGCAAAACCGGCTAGGGCGGGATATGACATTTCTTAGCCCTCCAGCAGTCGACCAAGTGAGAGGAACACTTTGATTGGTTGCCTCCATCATGAACCCTGACCTAGGTCCTGGCCAGGGAGGAACCTGCAACCTAGGTACATGCCCTTGGTCAGAACTGAACCCAGACCCTGCGGTCAGCAGGCGGAGGCTCTATCCACTGAGCAAAACCGGCTAGGGCGGGATATGACATTTCTTAGCCCTCCAGCAGTGGACCTTTGTTTTTTTTTCGCCAGGAGAGTGGTGAAAAACCCTAGATCACCTTTTTGGATTCTTATTACCCAAGTTACTAAGAATATTACTAGTGGCATATAGGGAGCTTAGCCAATGAACGGTCAGAAAAGGTGTTTCCTCTGTAGTTCACACCGATCCCGGCTTGACCCCCTGCCCAGGCCTGACGCCTCATCCGGAGGCATGACCCCCATCACGCTCTGATCGCCAGCTCCACCCCCCGCCCAGGCCTGACACCTCTGGCCCATGTGTCATGCCTGGGCAGGGGACCCCCATCTCCCTCTGATCACTGGCTCCACCCCCCACACAGGCCTGACGCCTCTGGCCCAAGTGTCAGGCCTGGGCAGGGGACACCCAGACCCTTCAGATCTCTGGCTCTGCCCCCTGCCCAGGCCTGATGCCTCAGCCAGAGGCGTCAACCCCCATCACCTTCTGATCGCCGGATCAGCCCCTCGCCCAGGCCTGACACCTCTGGCCGACGTGTCAGGCCTGGGCAGGGGACACCCAGACCCTTCAGATCTCTGGCTCTGCCCCCTGCCCAGGCCTGATGCCTCAGCCAGAGGCGTCAACCCCCATCACCTTCTGATCGCCGGATCAGCCCCTCGCCCAGGCCTGACACCTCTGGCTGAGGCGCCAGGCCTGGGCAGGGGACTCCCATCTCTCTCTGATCGCCGTCTACGCCCCCCGCCCAGGCCTAACGCCTCTGGCCGAGGCATCAGGCCTGGGCAGGGGACTCCAGACCCCTCCAATTGCCGGCTCCGTCCCCCGCCCAGGCCTGATGCCTCTGGCCGACACTTTAGGCTTGGGCAGCGGGCTCCCCTGCAGTTCCGATGGCTGGCTCTGCCCCTGCTCAGGAGCCCCCTGGCTCAGGCCCTTCCTGTGCTGCTCAGGGCCCACACGGGGCCTACCTCGGAGTGACCTGGGTGCTGATGATGTTCCCGGGACCCAGGCCACTGGGTATCTATGTATGCAAATTAACTGCCATCTTTGTTGGGTTAATTTGCATACTCATCCGATTGGCTGGTGAGCGTAGCAGAGTGACACCAAATTTGCATGTTTCTCTTTTATTAGTGTAGATATTCAAAGGTAATTCCTTGTCAGACTTGACCATATTTTTTTCAAAGGGACAAATGAATATAAGCTTGCCAGGACTGTTTTCAAAGCCTTCAATTGGAATATAAAGAATGGGGTTATTTGAGCCAACCACTCTTTTTAAAAGTACAGATTCTAATTCTCATATTTACTAATGGTGTAGCCCCGTACATGTCCGTTAGCTTAGATTGAACCTCAGTTTTTTTATCTGTAATATGAGCATGATACTGATTCTTGAGGCCTAAAATAAGATAATTTAAATAATGCACATATCACTTTCTCATTCCAAGACTCTTTTGTCTGTGTGGAGATAGTAGATTCAGTGGAGAAGAGGCATCCTGAAGACCTAAAGAAATAAATATATGTGTATACACACACACACACTAGGAATAGAGAGAGAGACTTGAGGCAGGACTGTTGGACGAATAATGGAACTGTTTGCATAGATAGCTTCTTTACACAGCCAGTGCAGAGCATGTGGAGGATGTTTTTGGAGTTTACCACAGCTCACATTCCTTCTCCTCATTAACTGTTGACTCCCCTTTTCGTATCAAAATAAGACATTGTTTGTCACTGTCTTCTGTCTTTCCTTCTTCCCTCCCTCGAAAATGAGAAGGGTGGTGAGTGGTGAATTTGCTGTCTTTGGTTATTTCCTGTAGAACCAGGTTCCTAGTGAGGCCAGGCTGTTTTAGATGAATCTTGCATGTTGACCCGGCAGCACTGACACATCAAGGGGGATGGGAAGACCACATAAAGGGTGTCCCAAAATTCATGCAAGGAGTAATTTTGATAGAAAACACAGGTTTATAATTAAAAATTGTAAATTTTTTATTGATTCATAAAGTATACAGTATAGGGTTATGTATGGAATAGCATATTGGGTAAATGTCCTCCACGGCTTTGCTGGCACATACGCACTCTTTTGTTGAAATTTTCCATGACCGTTTTGCATAAATATGGCTGAATTTTGATGAGGCTCATTTTCATCTTGATGGCTTGGTTAATCGACAAAATTGTTGCATTTGGGGTTCAGAAAATCCACGAGTGATTGTTGAGAAACAAATGTATCCACAACAGTCACTGTTCGGTGCGGATTTTGGGCTGGACGCATCATCGGACCATTCTTCTTCAAAAATGCTGCTGCTCAGGCAATAAGAGTTAATGGTGCTCACTATCGCAACATGATAACCCATTTACCCGATATGCTATTCCATACATAACCCTATACTGTATACTTTATGAATCAATAAAAAATTTACAATTTTTAATTATAAACCTGTGTTTTCTATCAAAATTACTTCTTGCGTGAATTTTGGGACACCCTTTATTAGATAAGGGCCACAGGTTTGCCCAGAGGAACATTATCCAGGTTACTAGTCAACACTGCTTTGGAATATACGTGGCTTATTTTATTTTTTGACAATAAAAAGATGGTTATTTTACTGATCGAATGCCCTTTTGCTGAGGGTTTAACTCTGCTTGACCTAAGTGATCTTGAAAACTCTCTCTTTATAGTATCCCTGAAGTTTTATTTTGAAATTTTCTTTGAGATGTTTTAGTGAATTAAGAAGCTAGCGTACGAAATTTAAAGTAAGAAGAATGTTTTTATCAGTTAAACTTATTTTCTAAACATGAGTTGCTAACATATAAAGACTGAATTGTACTGAGAACAATACTATAATTAGGGTCATGGTTTTTGTGTGGCCTGACCCAAGAAATTTTGTAACTACAGTTTTGCTAGCACAACTAATTATGCCAGTGATCTCCTATTTGTGACTGCAATTAGGCATTTCGTGGCCTCTAAATAAGTATAATTAGTTAATTGGATCATGCATGAAATTCTAGCCTCTTATAATAGTCCTGAGAACAAAAATAAATATGATAAAAATTATGAATTGTTTTATATTTGTGGAACCCTGGGAAATACCAGAAGTGATTGTTTTTCTTTGCTTGCTGCTAGTTCATAAAAATAAACGTGATATTAAAAAGTAGAAATTAAACTTCCCATACATTTAACAATCTTTATTCTCCATCTTTGGAACAGAGGAAAGGGACTCACCAACCTTTCTTATTCTCACCTTTAAAGAAGATAAAAGTACATGATTGTCTAAGCACTGTGCTGTATGTCTGAAACTTATTAATACAGAATAATATTGAATGTCAACTATAATAGACAAATTTAAAAATAAATAAAAAGTAAACAAGGTGATATTGGTTGCCCTGGTCCTCTGCTCCCTACTTCCTCTGCCGCTTCCCTTTGCTATCTTCAGTAGCATTATACTCATTGTACCTCCTGGAAAACAGGGAAAAGAGCAACATTTATCAAAAATTCCAAAGTGGTTTTTATAAAATATGTAGCTTTTATTTTAAACACTGGACTTATTTGCAAAAAAACATGGAATAGAAGGAACTTTCCAAACAAATTTTTTGATGGAAGGAGGATGGCAGGGGGTGGGGGAGAGACAAGGTAGCAATAGTTAGAGAATGGCCACAGTTATTCAGTCACAGATCATAAGGCTCCCCCCAGCAGGCAAAAAGCACACTAGTCACATGCAAGTGCATTATCCCAGAAATGCTGACACAACTCCCCCCTAACAGACCTCATCGGACATTATCATATTTTCAGAGAAAACAGATTTCAATTGTAAGCTGAGTCTTCAGATTGTTTATCTGCTGTTGTAATCTACAGTGAAATTATTTATTTGCTATGCCTGTCCTGAAAAACTGGTTTACTTTTGTTTTATTAGACTCCATTTAGATGAACCTGTGTAGGTTTTTGTTGGATATGCTTTCTATACATAAGATATGTTCTAAGAACACATGGTTGAAGTATAGGGTTTATTGGTTGTATATTTAAGGCTCCTTCATAATTTTATTTTATTTTTTAAATAAATTTCTTTATTGATTTCAGAGAGGAAGGGAGAAGGAGAGATAGAAACATCAATGATGAGAGAGAATCATTGATTGGATGCCTCCTGCACGCCCCCCACTGGGGATCAAGCCTGCAAGCCAGGCATGTGCCCTTGGCCGGAATCAAACCTGGGACCCTTTAATCCGCAGGCTGACACTCTATTCACTGAGCCAAGCTGGCCAGGGCTTCTTCATAATTTTAGACAGTGATATGTCATTTGTATTATACTGCTAAAATTTGAGGAAGGGAATAATGATTCTGTCAAAAGACTATAAACATTAATCTTGGAAATTATAGATGCATAGCTGCACATATGAATCCTAACTTACGGAAGTACTTTCTGACCACGTAGCCTGGCAGAAAGCTAAACACCATACTGTTTAAGAATAATGATTTTGGGGGGAATGTGGGTGTGGTAACAAATCCTGGCTACCATCTTTTAATAGCACAACCTTTCCACTTCTCTGAACTTCAGTTTCCTTATTTGTACAGTGAGTTTTTTTGTGAGGGTGAAATATGATAATGTATATAAAATACTTTGCACAGGGTTAGTGTCAGGTAAATATTCAATAAATGGCAGCTGTTATTGTCAGGTGGATAAATAAAGATGCCATTCACTTTAGAAATATGTTCGTTGAACTAGATGGTATGATCTTTGTACCCTAAACACGAACATTTTAAAACTTTAAATGTGGACTCTTAATTAGGAACCTAACATATGTAACCCAATTTTGTTAGGATTTTCCTTTAAAGGGGTAAAAAATTAGCATACATACCAGCACTTAATATTGCATCATATGTTGGATCCTTTCTGTGCTGTTAAGTTTTTATAATGATTTGTTTGTTTTTGCTTGATTTGGAGCTCTTCTCATATGTTGAGTGGTTTATTTAGATTTGATCATTTTAACTAACATTCTCATACTGGTAAATACCTCTTTTCCATTTTGTATTCAAACAAACATTTTATAATCTTTTCTAGAGATTATAAACTTTATAACATTTTATTATTTTTTTCTAGTAATTTTAATAGATTTAAAATGGCCACAGATTCTTTGATGCTCTTATTGAGATGTGGGGTCTGTGTTCTCTCCTCTTGTACCTGGGCAGTTTTTATATAAATGTTTGACCAAAAGAATATGGCAGAGTAGATGCTGGGCCAGTTTCTGGGTGCAAGCGTATAGTGGTTCTCAACCTTCCTAATGCTGCGACCCTTTAATACAGTTCCTCATGTTGTGGTGACCCCCAACTATAAAATTATTTTCGTTGCTACTTCATAACTGTAATTTTGCTACTGTTATGAATCGTAATGTAAATATCTGATATGCAGGATGTATTTTCATTGTTCGCGACCCACAGGTTGAGAACCGCTTATAGTATAAGTGGCAGCATCCACTTCCTGTCTCTCGGAGGGTTCCATCCTTGAGACCTGGGTTTCTAGGTCAAAAGTCTAGTTATCCTGAGGCAGGCTAAGATGTTTCTAGCTAAAAGATATGCATGAGAAAGCCCTTGGTTTCTACATGGAGAAGCCATTTTGGGGCAGGGAGGAGTAAGGAGCAGAGAGAATTTTTGAGCTACATAATCATGAGATGCAATGGTATATCGTTGTGGTAAGCATTAAGTCAGGGTAGTTTTGTACGTAGTAATAGATAACCAGGGCATGGTTGTGACCCCTGACAATATTTCATGCTTTTTCTAATGGTCATTTTCCAAATGCCAAATATCTCTAACAGTGTAGAATATAATGTGAGAAAATGAAGTTCTGTTATTTCAGTTAACTTATCCCTTATGTTGGACAAAGGGATAAAATTGTCAAAAATGAATCTATATTATTAGGAAATAGTGCAACACGGTCCTAGTGTAGTCTACATCTTAATTTTTAATAATTTTTGTTCAACAATGACTCTTCCTCACCTTCATACTCTCCTTCTACCACATTTCACTTCTGCTTTTGACTTCTGCTTTTCCCCCTCCAATAATAAGAACTTGGGTTCTGTTAACTTTTGAGTTTCTATGGAATATTTGAACCCTAGTGAAAATCAGAATCACTTGCAATCTGAGCTCTCCAAACTGTTTTAACCTTTGAGTCTCAATTTCCTCAAAACCGAAGTCTACACAAGGGCACACAGGAATCACCTTTTGGAATTGGGTGAACTTCACCATTTTCAACTGTATTATCTTATTTAAGTTCAAATAGCCCACTGAGGTAGGTAGAAATTATTATTCCTATAGTTTAAGTAGGGAACTGCTGCCACAGAGAAACTAAGTGGGCTTGCCCAAGTTCTTATGGCTGGTAATCCATATCTTGCCCTTTTAAGATCAGAGCTTGTCGATCAAACATTTATTCTAGTTGGAAATGTAAGACAATGTGAGGTAGGGCAAAATGGTGTTTGACAGGAAAGACTGGCCTTCAGGGCATGGTAATTCCTTGATTTTTGGTACTGACATTTGCCCAGAGCGTGGGTGGTTGTCCACTGGCACTGTTATTGGTGCAATGCAAGTAACCACAGAGGCCTTTGTGATGCTTTGTCTTCTGCCTCAGTGTGATTCTGTCCACATTCTCTGACTATTTTGGTCAGGTATATATAGGACGTGAACAGGTTTAAGACCACCCAGTGGATTAGAACCATTCACAATGTGCAAAGAATGCTCCTTGTTCTTCCCAGGGAAGTTGCTTTCCTAGTTTTGTTTTACTTTGGCTTGTATGTTACAGTGCATCTTTGTGCTGAAATCACTGAGTGCAGATTAGGCTGAGTAGTGGAAAGGAGAGGAAAAGCATGCTGGATGGTGAAGAAAACCTAGATGAGAGCTGAAATGTATAATGATGAGAGCCATGGATAATTCAGAATCTGAATGCTGCACACACCAGTGATTTGATAATTGCCTTTATATACTTTGAGGCATTGAAGCTAGGAAAGCAATTTAAAACTATTGAATTTGTTTTCATTGTAACTCATAGCAAATAATTAAGCAGGTTCTGTGAAAGAACCAGTAATAACTTCTGGATGCCAGATCTTCTGCTAGGTGCTAGAAACACAAAAGTTCTCACTGAGTTCTCCTATATTTGGTTGAGTCCTTGAAAGAGTTAATATTTTCAGGGGACATCAAAATGAAGCATTTGATCATCAACGAATTTTATTTTTAAAGCTGGGAATGTTTCAGACATGTATTAGAGGGGAAGGAAATCAATACCCAAAGTGGGACTCTGAATTAATAAAATTTGGAGAATGACATACTCAATTTGGTTAAGTTGGTTATTAAGGCTAATTACAGCTTTTGTATTGTTGACTGTTAAGATTAAAGACCATATCTGTTATAGTTCTGAACTTGAATCTAACATTAAGAACATTCTTTCAGGATGAAACCTCTCTTTTAGGAAGATAAAAGAATGTTACAGGCAATTTAACAAATTCTTGGGTTTTAAATATTTTCTCATTCTGTAAAATAGAAATTTTCTAATTAGAGAAATGTAAACATGAAAATCTAAGGTGAATTTCTTTTTTCATCAAGTCACAGAAATCATTGCTTAAAGTTTCCAAAAATATTTACGATCTTGGTTTTAAGGACCACAATCTCTTTGAGATTTCGTTTTCTTACCTTTAAAATAGAAATATTAATTCTGACCATGGGGGATTATTGTAATGAGTTAATGAGAAAATGTTTGTAAAACCCTAAATATAATGCCTGTAGCTTATAGTAGGCACCCAAGAAATAGTAACTATTAGTGATAATAACAATTATTTAATTACAGTTTTCTTAGTGTTTCTCTAGTTCTTCAAAAGAACTTTTTTTAAAGTAGAATTGTATTTCTTTGTCAGGGCTGTTTTATCTTCGTACAGACTCTTGAGTTTTCCCCAGGTAAAGGTGAAATGCACTGATTCATTGTCACATTATCAGTTCCTTTATATGCAAATAAGTCAGGCCATAACACTATATACATTGATTAATATTTTCCTAATTTTATCTTTTGAGTTACTTAAAAAGAGCTAGTCCTTAATATAAATTTGGTTACTAATTCTGTTTTTAAAAATTAGTATTTCACTTGCATCTTTAAAAAGAAGAAATTGAATGTGAAAACAATGGATTTGAGATACATATTTTAGAATATGTAATTTATACATTTATTTTTTTATTTTACATTTAATTTCAAGTTAGCTCTATGCCACCTATCTTAGCTTTTAGTTGTCTTGGTAGTGCTTTTAAGTAATTTTCAAAATAGATTATAATTCACACAGATATGGACAAATACGGAATTCTGAATTATGAAAATGGATACATTGAAAATAAATCTACATCACATTATTTGTGAATATTAATTTTTTTATTGCTGAGTAGTATTCTGTTATATGCACCACTGTTTATCTATTCACCAGTTGAAGGACATTTAGGTTATTTCCAGTCTTTTACATTTACGAATAAAAATGCTATAAACATTTTTGTACAAGTTTTTATGTGAACATAGGTTTTAATTTGTCTTGGGTAAATCCCTAGAGGTTGGATTTCTGGATCATAAGACACTTCTGGACTATTTTCCAAAGTGGCTACATTACTTTGCACTCCTAGCTGCAATTATGAGCATTCCAGTTGCTCCACATCCTCAGCAGCAGTTGGTATTATTAGTTTTTAAATCTATTTTTCTAAATTTAATCATTATAAGGGGTATAGTGGTATCTTGTGTGATTTTAATTTGCATTTTCCTTGGGGCTAATGATGCCAGGTATGTTTTCATCTGCATTTTGCCATCTGTATATTTTCTTTGGTGAAGTGTCTTTATAAATTTTTTGTCTATTTTTTATAGGGTTGTTCATTTTCTTGATGAGGTTTGAGAGGGCATTACAGATCTAAGTTCTCTGTTAGATATATGGTTTGCACATATTTTCTCCCAGTCTGTGGATTGCCTTTTTATTCTCTCAACAGTGTCTTTTGAAAAGTAAAAATTTTTTAATTTTGATAAAGTCCACTATCAATTTTAACTGTTATGTATCATACTTTTGGTATTATATCTAACATTATCTTTTCCTAACCCAAGGTTACAGAGATTTTTTTTCTAGAAGTTTTATATTTTACATTGAGGTCTGTGATACATTTTGAATTAGTATTTTTGCTGTTTTGGGGTTTGTTTGTTTGTTTAAGAATAGTTTTTTGATTTTTAGAGAGAGAGAGAGAAACATCTATGTGAGAGTGCAACATCTATTGATTACCTCCCTCCCGCATGCTGCATGCCCCCCACCAGGATCAAGCCCGAAACCTGGGCATGTGTCCCAGTCAACCTCTGGGTGCATAAGACGACACCCAACCAACTAAGCCACATTGGCTAGGGGCTGAATTAGTTTTTAATAAGTTTATTGAATTATATTTTAATGAAGTGTATGGTGCAGGTTTAAGCTCATCTTTTTCATGTGAATATCTAATTGTTTCAGTACCAGTTATTTAAAAGATTTATCTTTTCTTCTTTGAATTGACTGTGAACCTTGAATAGGCCATATTTCTGTAAGTTTATTTTTGAGCTCTTGAATCCATTGATCTATGTGCCTTTCTTTCACCACTTGTACGTTGTCTTGATTACTGTAACTTATGGGCAGTCTCAAATATCATGTTAACATACTGTGTCTTCAGCTTTGTTTTTATTTAAAATTGTTTCAGCTATCTTTTTTTCTATTCTTTCCATATGTACACAGACGCTTGGTAGGGTTTTGAGAGGGGTTGTGTTTAATATATAAATCAATTTGGGGAAGAATGGCATCTTAACACTTGAGACTTTCAATCTATGAATATAGCAACTTTCTGCTTTCTTTTTTTTTTTTAATTAAATCTTTATTGTTCAGATTATTACATTTGTTCCTCTTTTTTCCCCCCATAATTCCCCTCCTCCCAGTTCCCACCCCACCCCTGCCCTCACTCCCCCCCCACTGTCC
>NW_006289813.1:5689044-5698066 GCF_000327345.1 Myotis davidii | reverse complement strand
GCGCCTCCTCTGAGTCTGGGTATGATATTCTCTTTACTCCTAGTTGTAGAATTTCCACTCAGCCAGCCCTCCTGTGGTTCTGGATGATGTCCGTTCCGTCTTTTAGGTGTAATTTGAATTGGTTGTTCGAGGCAGCAATCTCCGGCGTTAACCTATGCCACCATCTTGGTTCTCCCACTTTCTGCTTTCTGAGATTGTCTTTATTTCTTTTGTCAGTGGTTTGTAGTTCTTATGATAGAGATTGTGCATGTTTTGTTAGATTTATAAGTATTTTAGGGTATTTGGGGTTCTTATTTGGTAAATTTTGATCTCTAATTGTTCAATGACATTTTAGCATATAGATATGCAGTTGATTTTTTTATTTGAATTTTATTACATGACCTCGCTAAACTTAATAGTTTTAGGAGCTTTCTTTTTATAGATTAGTTGTCTGCAAATAGAGGCTATTTTATTTTTTCCTCTCTAATCTATGTCATTAACCTCCTTTTCTTTATTGGCCTGGCCAGGACTTCCAGCATCATATTGAATAGGAATGACAAGAGCAGCCATGTTTGCCTTGTTTCGATCTTAAGGGAAATACATTCTGTCTTTTGCCATTATGATGTGAACTGTTTTTTTTAACAGATGCCCTTTATCAGGTTAAGTAAGTTACTTTCTTTTCCTAGTTTTCTGAGAGGTTGACTTTCGTCAGTTGTTTTTTCTGTATCTGTCAAAGTGGTCATATGGTTTTTCTTCTTCATTCTGTTTATATAGTAAGTTATACTGATTGATTTTGAAAGTTACACCAGCCTTGCATTCCTGGGATAAACTCTAATTAGTTGTGGTTTACTTTTTAAAATATACATATATATTTTCTTAATTAGGTTTGCTGATACTTTGTTGAAGTATTCTGTTTTATGTTCATGAGGGATATTGATTTGTAATTGTATTTACTTGTAATGTCTTTCTCTGGTTTTGATATCAGGGTAATGCTGGCCACATAAAATGAATTGGAAACCATTCCCTTTTCTTCTGTTTTCTGGTAGATATTGTGTAGAATTTGTATTCATTCTATTGTAAATGTTTGGGAGAATTTTCCAGGGAAACATCTGGACCTGCAGTGTTAGAGACTTTTAACTACATATTTAATTTTTAAAATAAATTTACAACTGTTCAGGTTATTATTTCTTCTTGAGGGAACTTTGTAGTTTTTACAGAATTCATTTTATCTATGTTGTAGAATTTATGGACATAAAGTTGTTCATAGTATTCCCTTTTGAGCCTTTTAATGCCTCTAGAATCTATAGTGATGTGCCCCCTTTATTCCTGAAACTGCTAGTTTTTCTTTTCTTTTTTTAGTCAGCCTGATTACAGCTTTAATGATTTCATTAATCTTTTATAAAGAATTAGCTTTTGGTTTCATTGTTGTTGTTTTTTGACTGGTTTTCAATTTAATTGATTTTTGATTGTTTACTTTATTTCTTGTGCTTTAGTTTTGATTTCTCTTTTTATAATTTCTTAAGGTGGATATTTAGATTATTGATTTGAATCTTTTCTTCTTTTCCAATATTAGCATTTAATACTATAAATTTCCCTCTAAACTCTTTGATATACCTCATTTGCATTTTCTTTAGGTATAAAATATTTTCTGGTTTCCCTTCTGACTTTATTTTTTACTCATAAATTATCTAGAAGTTTGTTGTTTAATTCCCAGATATTTGGGAATTTTCCAAATATCTTCTTGTTACTTTGTATGATTTTTCTTTCAAATTTATCAAAGTTTGCTCTATGACCCAGATTATGGACTACCTTAGTGAACGTTCTTTGTGCATTTTAAAAAGTGTAGGATTTCATTTTATTTTTTTCTACTAATGTTAGGTGGAGTATTCTACAAATGCTATTTAGGTTAAGTTGGTTGATAGTGTTGTTTAAGCATTCTTCATCCTTGCTAATTTCTACTTACTTTTGTTCTATCAGTTATTAAGAGAGGAGTATTGAAGTCTCCATATACAATTGTGGATTTGTCTATTTTTTCTTTCAAATTTGTCAGTGTTTGCTTCATGTATCTTGACATTATATGAAGCATTCTCATTTAGGATTCTTATGTCTTCTAGGAAAACTGACCCTTTTTATCATGTTATATCTCACTTTATCCTTGGTGTAGTATTTCTTACTCTGAAGTCTACTTTGTCTGATTAATATGCCACTTGAACATTAATTTGAAAATGTTTGCATGGTATATCTTTTTCCAATCCCCCCCCTTAATCTATGTCATTATATTTAAAGTGTATTTCGAATACACAGCATAGAGTTGGATCTTGTGTTTTATTTTAATATTTTTTTAATTGATTTCAAAGAGGAAGCGGGGGTGGGGGGGCATCAGTCATCAATGATGAGAGTGAATCACTCATCAGCCGCCTCCTGCACGCCCCCTGCTGGGCACTGAACCCACAACCCAGGCATGTGTCCTGACCTGGAATTGAACTGTGACCTCCTGCTTGGTTCATAGGTTGACCCTCAACCACTGAGCAACACACCTAGGCTGGATCTTGTTTTTAAGTCCAATTTTACCATTTCATAATTGGTATGTTTAGACCATTTATATTTAATATAATTATTGATGTGGTTGAGAATTTTAGATCTACCATCTAATCATTTGTTTTGTTTGTCTTCTCTGTTTTTATTCCTCTGTTCTCTCTCTCCTGCCTTCTTTTCTCCTTCTTTGAATTACTTTTTTTAGTATGGTAATTTATTGTCCTTTTTGTTTGTATCTCCTTGTATTTTTTAATGTTTTCAGTATTACAACAAACATATATACTTTGTGTTAATATTTTGCCACTTTAATAGAATATATCCTTAACAACTATATAGGTTCCTTTAACTCTCCTTCCTTTGTGTTACAGTTTTCATGTGTATTTCATCTACGTATATTTATTTATTTATTAATATATTTTATTGATTTTTTTACAGAGGGGAAGGGAGAGGGATAGAGAGTTAGAAACATCGATCAGCTGCCTCCTGCACACCCGCACACCCCCTACTGGGGATGTGTCCGCAACCAGGGTACATGCCCTTGACTGGAATCGAACCTGGGCCCCTTTAGTCCGCAGGCCGACGCTCTATCCACTGAGCCAAACCGGTTGCAGGGGTGGGCAAACTTTTTGACTCGAGGGCCACAATGGGTTCTTAAACTGTACCGGAGGGCTGGAACAAAAGCATGGATGGAGTTTTTGTGTGAACTAATATAAATTCAAAGTAAACATCATTACATAAAAGGGTACGGTCTTTTTTTTCAATAGTTTTATTCATTTCAAACGGGCTGGATCCGGCCGCGGGCCACGGCTGGGTTAGGGCATTGACGCACATTTAAAATTCTATAAGGCAATGCTCAGATTTTTTATTTTCAATAGTCATAAAGAATTTAAAAGGACAAAAATAGTCTGTTGCACTTACTTAGGTATTTATTATTTCTATAACTTCCTCTGTTCCTATAATTCCAACTTTCCCTCTGGTATTATTTCTGTTCAGCCTTGAAGAAACTTCCATTAGCATTTCTTCTAGACCAGGTCTCTTGGCAATGAATGCTGTTAGTTTTCTTTAATCAGAGAATGCCTTTATTTCAACATTTCTGAAGGCTATTTTTTTCTGGATATAGAATTCTAGGTTGACACTTGTGTTTTGTTTTGTTTTAACAATTTAAAGATAATGTTCTGCTGTCTTTTGCCTTTTTTTTTTAAAACTATATTTTATTGATTTTCTACAGAGAGGAAGGGAGAGGGATAGAGAGTTAGAAACATCGATGAGAGAGAAACACCGATCAGCTGCCTCCTGCACACTCCCTACTGGAGATGCGCCCACAACCCAGGTACATGCCCTTGACCGGAATCGAACCTGGGACCTTTCAGTCCACAGGCCGACGCTCTATCCACTGAGCCAAACCGGCTTCGGCCTGTCTTTTGCCTTTTATGATTTTTGATGAGGAAGCTCTAATTATTTGAGTCACTCCTCTATATATGGTATTTCATTTTTCTCTGCTTTCAAGATTTTTTAACTTTGATTTTTAGTGATTTGATTATGATGTTTGGTCATGGTTTTCCTTGAGTTTACCCTTTTTTTGTGGTTAGCTGAGCTTATTAGATCTCTAAATTAATCTTTCTCCAAATTTGGAAAGTTTTGAGTCATTATTTTTCCCAAATTTTTGTCTCTTCTGGGACTCCAGTGACACACTGTTTTCCCGCCTGCCTTTAAGGCTCTGTTATTTTCTGTGTTTTTGTTGTTGTTATTGTTTTTTTTTCCTCTCTCTGTTCTTCAGATGAGATCATTTATATCTTCGCGTTCACTGACTTTTCCTTCTGTCTAATCGGCTCTTGATCCCATCCAGTGAATTTTTTATTTCGGATATTGGTGTGTGTTTTTTTCAGTTCTAAAATTTCTATTTAGTCCATTTTTATAGTTTGTATTTCACTTCTTTCAATAGTGTTTACCTTCATCTCATAGAGCACAGTTATAATAGTTGCTATAAAGTCTCTGACTGATAATTCTAACATCTGGTTCATCTTGGTTGGCATCTGTTGATTGTTTTTCCCTTGAGAATTGATCACATTTTACTGTTTCTTTGTAAGTCAAGTAATTTTGGATCATGGACATTTTGAATATTGTGTTGTGAGAGTCTGGGTCCTATTAAAATCCTCTGGAAAATTTATTTTTTTTAAAGCATACAATCAACCAGAGTAGATTCAGAATATAAGGCCTGTTTCACCTTCTTCAGGTGACAATGTCAATAAAGTCTTTAAGGCCTTGGCTGTGCTTCCTGGGGTCTGTTTCATGCACATGAGATGTTACCAGAACGTGTACCTCTTTGCACACAGTATCCAGGATCCCCTTGCTCCTGCTCCCGAGTGGAGGGTAAGGTTCCCTTTTCCAGTCCTTTCACCAGGTAGATGAGATTTCTCTCAAGTTCTTTGCTGAATATGCCATCTATAAAGTTCCTCTAATGGGTCTAACCTTGTGTCCAAGCCAGAAGAAAAGAGAGGGAAAAGAAAACAGGAAATCATCCCCATATGGCTTGCTTCTTCATGTTTTGTTTCCATAATCTGCTTGTAATATTATTTTATTAATATTTAGCCTTTATGTTTCAGAGTCACTAGATTGCTGCTTTTTGTATTTTGTTCAGATTTTTTGGTTATAATCATGGTGAGAGATAAGCTGTGGTGGCCTTACCTAGTTCAACCACATTTTGTTTTTCAATTGGCATTTAAAAATATGGAAATGTTAATTGTAAATATCTGTGGCTTAGATAGATTATGGCCACTTTTATTTTCTTGTGGTAAAAGTTTATTCGGTATTTAAAATACCAAAATTTCTAAGTGAAGAAGCTTGCTAATATTAAATGTGGAAGAACGTAAAGCATCTCTTTTGGACAAACAAAACGTAATGATCATTTCTGTCTTTATTATTCATTTAACACAACTGATTAAAATAAAATACACACAGACATGTGCCTTTTCAAAGCAAAAGTGTTGTGAATGGCTTTGACGTATTGGTATCTATCTTGTTTTGAAATTAATAAAGAACAACTTGAACTTTTAAAACTTGTGAACTATTTGCTTGAATTAGCTACCTCTTTTCTGAAGAATGTAGAAAGTAATAAATCAAAACCTTAATTCAAATTATAAGTTATGTCTTCTAAATTCACTTTGGCTTTTACCTTAAATAACAAGTGTAATTTTGATTAATGTTTAGTGATTTCATTCACATAAAGACATACATTTAATGAGTTCATTTATATAAAGATTAATTCCTGGTTAAATCATTTAGGGAAGTATATATTTAAGTGAATTTTATCTTTAAGACATTGATATAATAGATAGGCATACTAATTAATAAATACAATAAAGCTTGACACTCCTATAAGGAAACTAGGAAGTTGTTTATTTGTGTTCATTGTGTTCTTTATTTAGAGTGACTTTTTGCAGAATCCATGTATAAAATCTGTTTTTAAATTGAAGTGGCAAACTGGACCTTAGGGTTGTACCTTTTATTGACTTTTTGTCCAAAATGTTACATAAGTAGAAAAGTATTTAACAATAAACATTTGAAATACCTTTCATCTTTATTTGTAACAAACAGTGTTTGAATCTTTGGTTCAAATTCAGTTGTCTTCCTTCCATTAACTCTGCATGGGGTTTGTGGCTTGGATTAAAGGGAGAATTGTGTTATAAAAATGACAGATTTGAATCCATTTTGAAATGGTTTAAAATTTATCATTAGGTATTAGAATTGAAAATTTTTATAATTTTTTTTAATTTACTGCCCTCTCTCCTTTTAAATTAGGTGCTCTGTGGATGTGTATAGTTTTAAATCCCCACTGCAAGTTGGAACAGAAGGCCAGTTGGCTAAAACAGCTGAAAAAGTGGAACAGTGTTGATGTCTGTCCATGGGAAGATGGAAATCATGGCAGTGAATTACCCAACTTAACCAACGCTCTGCCTCAGGGTGCAAATGTCAACCAAGGTTAGTCCACAGTAATATTCTGCTTTCTTTGTATCTAATTGTGCACATACATTTATGCCAGTAACTTACAATGAATATGGGAAAATAATTTCCCCACTTAAGAACTTATTATAACTCAAGGAATTTAATGTCTTTTGACTGTGAATATATGTTTTAATTTTTTTCTGAGACCATTGTGTGCTTTTCTTCATATTCTCAGAATACAGAAGGATGTAATACTTATATGTATTAGTATGGGTTATTTACAGTTATGTAAAACTAGAGGTGGGGTCCCTCAGCCTGGCTATGACCACCAGGGGGCAGCTCCTGCATTGAGCCCTGGTGGTCAGTGCATGTCGTAGCTACTAGTCAACCGGTTGTTCAGTCGACCAGTCGTAATGGTCACTTAGGCTATTGTATGTAGAGATTATATGGTATATAAACTTGCTTATTAACTATTTAATTTGAATGTTTTTAATTTAATAAATCATGGTATAGATTGGTAATATTGAAAGGTTTGTGTTTTTGTCTCTTGGTCAATTCATATTTGGGCTACTGCATAGTCAGTTAAAAATTCTTAGTTTTAGAATATAGCAAGAATTTTATGATGGTTGGAAGGGCATGGGGTGCTGTTGGCATTTGGACTAGGAAAATTCTTCATTGTGAAGGATTGTCTAGCCTACTTATTTCTACCTACTGCAGGCTAATAGTACCCCCTACTTTGGGACAACTAACAAATGCACACAGACATTTCCAAATGTCCTCTGAAGAACCTCTGTCTTACATTTCCATCCCGTTTTGTTTGTTCGTTTTTGAGCTCCTCTATTGGATCGACCCATTTAGCTCAAGTCTTATCTTTTTTTTTTTAATCTTTCCTCTGCTTAACTATTTTTTCTCAACTACTATAGCATTTTCTCCTCTCAGAACCATATCTTAAAAGTAGTTAACAGTTACAAATAAAACTTTCATTCATTAATTCATGTCACTATTTTTGTGTGATTTTGTGCTGTTGCTGCCTTTTTCTATTTTGTTTTTGAGAAAACTTGACTCTAAAGTTATGAAAAATGCAAGATGAGAATTACATGATATCAGAAGGATCCAGAATCAAGACTGTTATTCTATGTGTGCTGGCCCCATATACAGTTGGTACTCCTGGAAAGAGATGAAAATGTGCTGAATGCAAATGTGGGTTAGCATAGTGTTCTCGGTCTCTATAAAGAAAGAATTACATGTATTACTCCACAGGGACTTGTCCAATGAAAAGGATGGAAGTTTTAGGACTTGGGAAAGATGATTGGCTGGCTCTGCTTTGTCTAGAGGTATTTGCCTTGGGAATTCAGTATTTGAAATCTGTCATGTCTTTATTGCTCATGATTTTATTTAACAACTTTGAAGAAAATACATGTACCCCTTATACCCAAATTATTTTCCAGAAGCTCAGAATTTTCAAGTTTAGCAATTCAACATCTTTTCTCTTGCATTGCTAGGAAAGGATATGCCTACACCTATATAGGCAATATCTTTAATCTTTTATTTCTTTATACTTGGAAGTTTCTCTGTTTCACTCCTTACCTGCTTTTGGGGAGCACCATCCTAACATTTTACACTTACTTTCCATTTGGTTACTTTCTCCTTGGTTAAACAGGAATATTCCATTGGCTTCAGAACACCCTTAAACAGTGGTCCCGCCTCCAGATAAAACAGTTCATTTTATTTATGGTTTGGCCTAGGGGTATGAAGTCAGGACCTAGTTTCTGAGGGCAATATTTATAGCTGTTGTGCCTAAAGGCACCAGGGCTCCTGTTTTTAGCATAATGCTCACATCCTCCAGAGGGGCTGTCAGAAGAGAGCTGAACAGGCTGCTGGGGAGAGCCTGCAGTGGCCAGCAGTGCCATTGCAGCTGGGTGTGGAGTGTACAGACAGTGGGCAGAACTGCATGTGTTGGCATATTGAAGTGAATGTGAAGGGCAAATCAGGCCCTGACTTTGCTAGCAGAGATTGATTGTTAGAATTAATTAACAGCAGCAATAACAGTATTAGAATCCACACCCTTTGAAAGAGTAGTTTGTTTGACTTTTTAAAATGTACGACAATGGTAGCCAATTTTTTATTTTTATATTTTTTGATAAAAGAACTAATTTCTCCCATTTTACCTTTCTGAATTTCTCAAGTTTTCTTCACTAACTATGCATTATTTTTTTAAATCTTTATTGTTCAGATTATTACAGTTGTTCCTCTATTTTCCCCCCATAGCTCCCCTCCACCCAGTTCCCACCCCACCCTTTGCCCTTACCCCTGCCACCCACTGTTCTCATCCATAGGTGTGCAGTTTTTGTCCAGTCTCTTCCCAAACCTCCCACCCCCACAGAGTAGTCAGTCCACTCCCTTTCTGTGCCCCTGATTCTATTGTATTCACCAGTTTATTCTACTCATCAGGTTATTTATTCACTTGATTTTTAGATTTACTTGTTGATAGATGTGTATTTGTTGTTCATAGTTTGTATCTTTACCTTTTTCTTCTTCTTCAACTTCTTAAAGGATACCTTTCTCA
>NW_006289813.1:5682798-5688082 GCF_000327345.1 Myotis davidii | reverse complement strand
CTTGTTGTAGTTAAGCCTTGATTGTTGTAGGTATCACTGGGAGGAATTGACCTCCAGGCCAATTGGCTGTGAGAATCAGCTGTGTCTGCAGTGGGAGAACTTCTGAGCTGGAGACACCCTTCTGGGGCAAGACTTGCTTCAGTGGGGCTTTGGTGCTCACTGAGTCTGCCCCCAAACATTTTGGTGTGTGTTTTTTTGTCATTGTCTACATACATAATCAGTTTTTTCTGTGTCCCATATTATTATAGAACTTTCTGTCTTACATTTTCATTTAAATATTATTTTATTAGTATTTAGCCTTTTTTTGTTAGTTGGTTTTATTGTTCTTTTAGAGCTAACAACTGTTAAAAGCCTAGTGTGCCCTATACCTTTCTCTATGCTCAGACAATCAATACAATCATGTGAAAAGTTAAGGTCTTTATTTATTTTCTAATGGAATGCTATTATTGATACCACAGTGAAGCAAATCACCAGGTAGAATTTCTCATTCTTTTAATACATGCATAACATTAAGTTGCTCTTTTAAAAGTCACCTTTTAGTTTTAAATTCTATTTCTTTGATTTGAGCTAAACAAGATAAAAGAAATGACAAAGCCACTTAAACATGTGTGAGCTTTGCACTTTGGAATATTTAATCAGTTGGCTATGAGAGGTGATGGAGCCAGTTCTTTATTGGGTAGGGGTATATTTATTCTGCTCAGCAAAGGCCCTAATAGGCTCAAAAGGCCTTTTAATGTAAGGTGCACTCTTCCCATTTGTAAGATGTATAATTAAAACTATTGCTAGCAAGGAGTCTAGGCAGGGGCCATAACATATACATCAGTATCTATTCCTCTCAAATTATGTCATTGATGCATTTTGATATTTCTGCTATGCTTAGATATATAGATATCTAAGTTGCCCCGAGACCAAACTGAAGTAATGTCTTTCTGTTAAAGACTTTCAAAAACGTTCCAGCTGAAATAGGTGAATTTGGACTGAGGATATCTGTGTTTTGATCTTGATTGCCATTGCCTCGCTGTGTGACCTTGGCAAGTCACTTTACTTCTATTTTCAGTTTAATCAGCAGAATAGAGAGGTTGGACTTGATAAGTTCTCAGGGTTCTTCTTGATTTCCTTTTTTATTTTTATGACTTCCTAATGTCTGTGCTTAGCCAGATCTCCAGTGACAGGAAGATGAAGCATTATCAGCTAAGGAAGCTCCAGATTTTGCTTCTCATTTAATTAAGCCTCAGAATAGTGACGGTAATATTTGAGCTAAGTAAAGTACACATAAAAAAAAATAGTTTGTTCCCCTGATTTTCAGTTGAGGCCCACTAAGTTTTGTGCCATAGTTGAAGGTAAGTCTGGAGTGGGGACACAAAGGGTGGGAGTGCACATAGAATTTGGACCATGTTATCCAGAGGAACTGAATATTCCCAGAAGTGGGGGTGAGAATATCCTTTATTCCCCAAACATTTCTTTTCTCCGTCAGGTCCTGAAACTTGAACCCTCTTCGGAGTGTATGCTTCTGCTCTTTTGTGATGCCCGGCATACACTATGCTCGGGACATCACACCAGTCATGGAACCTGCACAGGAGTCAGGAGGCAGCCTGTAGGGGCAAGGTAAGTGCGCTGGTTTGTTTTGTAGCTATGTTGTGTGGCTTTGTGAACTGTTAAATATATGCATTTATGCCCTTTGGGATATAAAGTGGCATTTAACCATTATATCCCAAGAAGCATAATAGTTTTAATTGTGCAAAACCGCACAATATAGTTAAAAAATACAACCAAAAGCACAACCCTTCTGCATATCTTTAAAGGCTGATTGCATCTTCCTGAAAGGTTCCATGGCTGGTGTCACATCTCTTACATAGTGTTTGTGAGAGCTGTTGATCCCATCAGGGCAGCCCACCACAGCACCTCCGAAGTGGGGAGCAGTGAGTTTTCATGTAGTTTTTGTGCCGAGTGCTTCCTTTGAGTGTATTTGGCATGGAAACTAGACTTGACAGTTCTTTTTGCAGGATGCCTTTAACCTTAGCTTGATGGCTGCAGAGTGTTTGTGTTGGATAAAACAAGTGAGTGAATGGTGGCTCTTTGGGCTGTACTTAGGACATGAGAATATTCACCCTCCATCCTTCTGCGTAGGGGGTGAGGACAATGCGTGTGGGTTTGCTCATGAGCATCTGGCCACAGAGTGGTATGACTGATTTATTCACACGTGAATAATAGCTGACACGGCTTTCTGAATTGTGAAAAAAACAGATTCATCGAACAGGCCACATCGGACAGTGTTCACCCGAGCCATCGAGGCATGCGATCTCCACTGGCAGGATAGCCACTTGCAGCACATTATCAGCAGTGACCTATACACCAACTACTGTTACCATGACGACACTGAAAACTCCCTCTTTGACTCCCGTGGGTGGCCCCTCTGGCATGGTAAGTGCCCAAACCGGAAAGACATTTCCATGACTTACTTCTTTGTTTAGTTTCTATAGCATTATTGGAGTGGGAGGAGGAGAGCTGAGGGATTCAATGGGAGATGGATGAATGCTTGGCAGTAGGAGCTGAGTTTTTCATTCAAATCAAAGTTCAGAAATGGTTTGTTGTGTTTTTTTAATAGTATTTTGGGGGGAAAACATCTTACTATTAAATCCTGTTTTTATGGATATATCTGACAGTGGCAACTTTCTCTCACCCCTTAACTTTCTGTTTTTAGAACATGTCCCTACAGCCTGTGCAAGAGTGGACGCATTACGTTCTCATGGGTACCCCAGAGAAGCATTGAGACTGGCAATAGCTATTGTTAACACGTTAAGGCGGCAGCAACAGAAACAATTGGACATGTTCCGAACTCAAAAAAAAGGTGAATGTGAAGGAGTTTGTTTTCATTGGAATGAATGGGATTTTTGGTGATGACATCACTAGGTTTTGTGCTCTTTTGGGAGAGATGGCTTTTAAAATGAAAGTGATGGAGATGGCAGTACTTAACCACTCATTCGAAATATTTAATATCTGATCTTTGAGAAATTTTAGGTATTTCCCCCCTGGCTTAATATGGTAAAATGTAAGATTTTTTTTTAAGTATCTTAGGTTAGTTAATTTTTTAAGGGGGAGAAGTTTTTATTATTATTACTTATAATTTGAACCAAAGAAAGGGGGAGCTTAATATGTCAAAATTATCTAAAATATAAGTTAGCCAAATATCTTATTTTGTGACTGCATTTTAATTCTAACAGTAGGGTTCTGTGGGGTAGACTGCCTATATTTGAATCATAGCAATCGGTCCAAACTCAGAGTCCTTGGGCAATGACTAGACCTCTCTGTGATTTAGACTCCTCATCTGTGGAATGAGGCTCAGTTGAGGACCTATTTCTTAGAGTTCTTGAGAAGATTATTAATCCTTTAAAGCACTTAAAGCAGGGCCTGGCATAGTGTGTAATCACTCTAAAACTTTTTACTTGTTATAATTTGTACATAAGGACATTATATTTAAAGTGATCACAGCAGAAGACTCCTCGGATTTTTAAAATTCTGTCAACATTTGATGATGAACTGTCAGCTGACAGAACATATTTAACTTCTCTTCATCTCAGTTTATTAATCTTTTAGATTTGACATTAAGCATTACTGAGTAGTGGTTAATTGCAAAGCGTCTTACATGAATGAGGCCCTGATCAGAAAAAGAAATGCGTATGCTTTTTCTGGATAATCTATGCACTTTTTGTTCCATCTGTAGGTATAAATCTTTTTATGTTTCTTTGGCAGGATTGTGTTTACTCTGGAATTTTATTCCTTATTCAGAAAGATAGTTTTAGTTGCTGCTGTTTTTTTACTTTTTATGTTTTTGATTTTAATTCTTGAGTGATTATACACACTCCACCTAGGATACACCTAAAAATTATAAAGAAGTTGTTGAAGTAGACTGGAGGTTAGATTTTTTTTTGAACTTTTAGTATCCTCTACATTGAAAGTATTATAAATGTTAACATTATCATTTATATGATGGAAGAAAATTCGAAAGGTACAATTTGAACCAAAGAAAGGGAGAGCTCAGATAGTATTGGTTTATAATATTCCTGATAATCAAGACTTGGTGTTCAATCTTTCACGTTCTTCATGTCATCACTGGTTAACAGATATGTTTGCAAAATATGCTGCTTGGTCCTTTGTAAAATTTTCCTGAAATTCCCCTCCCCCTAAATACATATAATATCTGGCCAAAAGGTATTTACTTCTGAAAAGTATAAAGAATGATAATATTTAAACTAAGGAAGATTGAAGCACATTTATACTACAAAGAGAGAGCTAGCTCATGATTATCTGATCTTTAAAAATCATAACCTTTAAGAACTGCCTTTAAAATGAATTTAATAAAAATGTTGCAGCCCTAGCCCGTTTGGCTCAGTGGGTAGAGCATCGGCCTGCAGGCTGAAGGGTCCCAGGTTCAATTCCGGTCAAGGGCATGTACCTTAGTTGTGGGCACAACCCCAGTGGGAGGTGTGCAGGAGGCAGCTGATCGATGTTTCTCTCTCATCGATGTTTCTAACTCTCTATCCTTCTCCCTTTCTCTCTGTAAAAATATCAATAAATATATATTTAAAAAAAAGAAAAAAGAAGCTACATTGTAGTTGGCCGTGTGCTCTTTCAGGGGAAAATGCTGTAGCTTATCAAACCCCTTGGCCATAGGGATGTCAGTTAAACTCTAAAAATGGCGAGAGCTTTTGTTTTCTAAGAATGCCGTTTTAAGAGTAAAGACCCTGGAGCTAAGTTGTCTGGGTTCAAATTCCTGCTCCAACCCTTCCCAGCTGAGGGAACTGCCGACTTACCCTCTTGAGGCCTCATTCCCTCCAGTGTGAAATGTGCGTAGTAATAGTCGGTGCCTCTCGATAACTAAATGTGCAATTTAAGTTGTAAGTTGTAAATTGCTCAGATCCATGCCTGGCATCATTTTATATGCATGTATGCGTATATAATTAAATGAATAAATTAACTTTAATGATCATGCAGGCGATGCTTTCCAAGTAAGGCCTAATCTTAGGAAGGTGTTGACAACCGAGTTTCACCAAGACTACCTTTACTTTACGTGATGTGGGGGAAATTTTTCTTTTCTGACCTGTCACAATGAAAAAACATCTAGTCATTTCAATTTGATCTGAGAGTTGAATAAGCTGGAGGCATTTTAACCACAAATGGCGGGTCTTCGGAGGCCAAGGGCAGAGCAAGCACGAGGTCACACGGAAGATGTGTAAATGCTGCGAAGCTGCCTTGTCACCTGAAATATCCTCATGGCACCAAAAAT
>NW_006289813.1:5680651-5681311 GCF_000327345.1 Myotis davidii | reverse complement strand
CAGTTTTGAGAACAGTGGCTTTGTAATACAGTTTGATATCTGGTATTGAGATCCCACCTACTTTGTTCTTCTTTCTCAGGATCGCAGCAGCTATTCGAGTTTGTTTGTTTTTATCCCAGATGAATTTTTGGAGAGTTCTTGCTAGATCTGTGAAATATGCTGTTGGTATTTTAATGGGGAGTGCATTGAATCTGTAGATTGCTTTTGGTAGTATGGACATTTTGATGATGTTGATTCTTTCAATCCATGAACACGGTATGTTCTTCCATCTGTTTATGTCTTCCTCTATCTCTTTTTTCAATGTCGTGTAGTTTTCTGGGTAGAGGTCTTTTACCTCCTTAGTTAAGTTTATTCCTAGGTATCTTAATTTTTTTGGTGCAATGGTAAATGGGATTGTTTTTTTAATTTCTCTTTCTGTAAGTTCACTATTAGCGTATAAAAATGCCATAGATTTCTTGGCGTTAATTTTGTATCCTGCTACATTGCCAAATTCATTTATTAGGTCTAATAATTTTTTGATGGAGTCTTTAGGGCTTTCTAAGTACGGTATCATGTCATCTGCAAATAAGGACAGTTTTACTTCTTCTTTTCCAATTTGGATGCCTTTTATTTCTTCTTCTTGTCTAATAGCTTTGGCTAGCACATCCAGTATTATGTTGA